>NW_027251082.1:600000-1200000 GCF_044704955.1 Pristiophorus japonicus
TGGTGACACAATATGTCCCACTGCCTACATATGCTACCTGTGGAGGCATATGGTTAGGGGCCATTACCTCCATTGTGCAATTGATAGACTCTGCCCCAGCAGTGCTAAACCCACATTGTGGCCTTGCAAAAGCGTTCAAGTGCTGAGGGCACAGGATTACCTGTGCTCCCCTGCTCCGACAACCCGAGAGGTCTGTACCTGTCACAGTGTGCTCCCACATTGTGACATAAGGTGGACCTCTTGGAATCGAACATGCACCCCTCCACGAATGACTCCCACATTCTCCACTCGGTACAGGGGTGCTGGTCGTGGGGACGGCCCCATCACGGGCATCCTGACCACCACACCCATGGTGGTATGGTTTGACTTTCCACAGTCCACCGGTACTGGGTAGGCTTCCGACGCTACACGAAGTTGGCAAGGACTCAAAACATTATCATAAGGGTGCAGTGCTGCTAAGTGCTGGTTGCTGATCCAGGAGGGGACCTGTCCCTGTCTCAGATCCTCGAGGTTACTCCGTCCCTCTCCCAGCAACCAGGCCCCATACAGCACGCACACCTCATTTTGGGCGGCTTGATCGGAGGTGTTTCTATCCTCCCGAATCAAGGTGTTTACAGCCCTTGCCTGTGCCTCCAATTGAGAGATAATCTCCTTTAAGTGAACTGTCATTGCCACCTCTTGGTGGAGCGCGGATCCCACGACGGTATTCTCGTCCCCCAGGACTTTGTGCAGCTGATTCTTTAACCCATTTCTCTGGAGGGCCAGCTGCATGTTATCCAAATGTTTATGGCAGACGCCCCGGTGTTAAACCCCGTAAGAATGTCATTTAAAGTGCCACGCCTCTGCTTGCCCGGTTCAGCCCTATCCCACTGTTTATACAAGTCTGTCACACTGACATCCCCAAAGTCCAGTTCATAGAACTTCCAGAACATCTCCCGCAGCAGAGCCTGGTCTAACAGCTCGGTTTCCCGGAGACACCACGTGGGTAGGTGGACTTCTGTCAGATTTAGCACCACTGATGTCACCGTGCAGTGTACCCCCTGATAAAATAGTTTCTCGGTAGGGACCAACACTAAACCATTCCCCGGCCCCCTGGTTGTTGTCGGGCCCTCGTGTGGGACGGTGGGCTTGGCCGTGGGTGGGGGCTTCCTTTCCCGAACTACAAGTTCGGTGGCATTTACTGGTACCCGGGGATTGGGGATCACACACGCCTCCCCGCTGCGATCCCATCCCACCCCATCCCTGACATCCTGCCCCCACCTATAGAAAGCAATGGAGACCCCCTCTGAACACACGCGAGTGGATCCCCACATACACAAATAAATTCCTTGGTCGTACGCCCACCATTTCTCCCAGCACACCGTGACCCTGCCAGATAACCCCATGATGGTTCGGTAGGTATCATTATCCAGACGTTCCCAGTCCGAGTGTCGGTCTCCCGTGTCCCTCTTGAGCTTTCTGAGCCACCACCACCGTCCCAGAGGTATGTCCCCTTGGCAAGTTAGGCACACCTTCCTGCCTTCTGTCACTCTCACTCTGGAAGTGGCCACAGTGATCTCCGGGCAGGGGATGGAGGTCTCTCCGTAGGTAAAGTCTTTATAGTTGGAGTACTTGGTGGAGTTCGATCCCAACCACCCAGGCCATCTCCCCTCGTGGGAGTAGGTGACCCGGCCATCCGCCACCGGAGTCCCTTCTCCTGTGGTCACTGTCGGCGCTCTGCCCCCGGAGCATCCGAAAACCAGGGAGTCCTCGGTGTCCCCTCGGTGCCCGGTGCAGATCCTTAGCGATACCAGCATCACTAACGTCCAGTAGGGAGGTGTTGACATCTGAAAGGCAAGAAGAACATGGCCTTGCCTTGAGAGACCTCTCCAGGCTCGGCCCACTTAACATGTTCCAAACATAAACTGCTGTACCCAACCGTCACTGCCTTACCTAAACACATATACACACAACACAAAGTAACAAAACAGGAAGGGAAAATATACACACCACCACCCGTCCCCGGGTGGCCAGGCTATATCCTGTCACTGTACAGGCGTCGTCGACCACTCGGCTGACCGTACCCTGGGGACCAGGATGCCCTCCGCTGAGGGGCTCGTATAGTCCCCCTTAATGAGTCTTGTGCTGCCCTCCAAGGCCCTCCCGAGCCCCGGATAATCAGTGGGAGACCCTTGCTAGCGCAATAGCGCACCCTCCCTGTTGTCTTTCGCCTTCTCGGTCTGGGGCGGGGAGCTCAGTAAACAGGGGACCTCGGCGCCCTGGGCTGTGGCACTCTGTTACTCCTCCTTACTGTCGGTGCAAAGTCCCACGTTATGGGCTGCAATGCCATCTCCTCCACCTCTTGGGCTAGCCCCAGCTGATCCACCATGGGAGGTTCAGCTTCCCCTTGGACCTTGCTAATGGTAGAGCCTTTCTCCCTACTTCTGTTACTGGGCTGGGAAACATAGAAACATAGAAACATAGAAAATAGGTGCAGGAGTAGGACATTCAGCCCTTCTAGCCTGCACCGTCATTCAATGAGTTCATGGCTGAACATGAAACTTCAGTACCCCCTTCCTGCTTTCTCACCATACCCCTTGATCCCCCGAGTAGTAAGGACTTCATCTAACTCCCTTTTGAATATATTTAGTGAATTGGCCTAAACTACTTTCTGTGGTAGAGAATTCCACAGGTTCACCACTCTCTGGGTGAAGAAGTTTCTCCTCATCTCGGTCCAAAATGGCTTACCCCTTATCCTCAGACTGTGACCCCTGGTTCTGGACTTCCCCAAATTTGGGAACATTCTTCCTGCATCTAACCTGTCTAAACCCGTCAGAATTTGAAACGTTTCTATGAGGTCCCCTCTCATTCTTCTGAACTCCAGTGAATACAAGCCCAGTTGATCCAATCTTTCTTGATAGGTCAGTCCCACCATCCCGGGAATCAGTCTGGTGAATCTTTGCTGCACTCCCTCAATAGCAAGAATGTCCTTCCTCAAGTTAGGAGACCAAAACTGTACACAATACTCCAGGTGTGGCCTCACCAAGGCCCTGTACAACTGTAGTAACACCTCCCTGCCTCTGTATTCAAATCCCCTCGCTATGAAGGCCAACATGCCATTTGCTTTCTTAACCGCCTGCTGTACCTGCATGCCAACCTTCAATGACTGATGTACCATGACACCCAGGTCTCGTTGCACCTTCCCTTTTCCTAATCTGTCACCATTCAGATAATAGTCTGTCTCTCTGTTTTTACCACCAAAGTGGATAACCTCACATTTATCCACATTATACTTCATCTGCCATGCATTTGCCCACTCACCTAACCTATCCAAGTCACTCTGCAGCCTCATAGCATCCTCCTCGCAGCTCACACTGCCACCCAACTTAGTGTCATCCGCAAATTTGGAGATACTGCATTTAATCCCCTCGTCTAAATCATTAATGTACAATGTAAACAGCTGGGGCCCCAGCACAGAACCTTGCGGCACCCCACTAGTCACTGCCTGCCATTCAGAAAAGTACCCGTTTACTCGTACTCTTTGCTTCCTGTCTGACAACCAGTTCTCAATCCACGTCAGCACACTACCCCCAATCACATGTGCTTTAACTTTGCACATTAATCTCTTGTGTGGGACCTTGTCGAAAGCCTTCTGAAAGTCCAAATATACCACATCAACTGGTTCTCCTTTGTCCACTTTACTGGAAACATCCTCAAAAAATTCCAGAAGATTTCTCAAGCATGATTTCCCTTTCACAAATCCATGCTGACTTGGACCTATCATGTCACCATTTTCCAGATGCACTGCTATGACATCCTTAATAATTGATTCCATCATTTTACCCACTACCGATGTCAGGCTGACCGGTCGATAATTCCCTGTTTTCTCTCTCCCTCCTTTTTTAAAAAGTGGGGTTACATTGGCTACACTCCACTCCATAGGAACTGATCCAGAGTCAATGGAATGTTGGAAAATGACTGTCAATGCATCCGCTATTTCCAAGGCCACCTCCTTAAGTACTCTGGGATGCAGTCCATCAGGCCCTGGGGATTTATCGGCCTTCAATCCCATCAATTTCCCCAACACAATTTCCCGACTAATAAGGATTTCCCTCAGTTCCTCCTCCTTACTAGACCCTCTGACCCCTTTTATATCCGGATGGTTGTTTGTATCCTCCTTAGTGAATACCGAACCAAAGTACTTGTTCAATTGGTCTGCCATTTCTTTGTTCCCCGTCATGACTTCCCCTGATTCTGACTGCAGGGGACCTACGTTTGTCTTTACTAACCTTTTTCTCTTTACATAGCTACAGAAACTTTTGCAATCCACCTTAATGTTCCCTGCAAGCTTCTTCTCGTACTCCATTTTCCCTGGCCTAATCAAACCCTTTGTCCTCCTCTGCTGAGTTCTAAATTTCTCCCAGTCCCCGGGTTCGCTGCTATTTCTGGCCAATTTGTATGCCACTTCCTTGGCTTTAATACTATCCCTGATTTCCCTTGATAGCCACGGTTGAGCCACCTTCCCTTTTTTATTTTTACGCCAGACAGGAATGTACAATTGTTGTAATTCATCCATGCGGTCTCTAAATGTCTGCCATTGCCCATCCACAGTCAACCCCCTAAGTATCATTCGCCAATCTATCCTAGCCAATTCACGCCTCATACCTTCAAAGTTACCCTTCTTTAAGTTCTGGACCATGGTCTCTGAATTTACTGTTTCATTCTCCATCCTAATGCAGAATTCCACCATATTATGGTCACTCTTCCCCAAGGGGCCTCGCACAACGAGATTGCTAATTAATCCTCTCTCATTACACAACACCCAGTCTAAGATGGCCTCCCCCCTAGTTGGTTCCTCGACATATTGGTCTAGAAAACCATCCCTTATGCACTCCAGGAAATCCTCCTCCACCGTATTGCTTCCAGTTTGGCTCTACCCAGTGGTGGGATAGCCTTACAGGAGCAGTGAACCAGCCCCGGCTGTAGAGTTTCAGGGCCCGCTGCCTCCTCCGGAGCCTCCAAATCCACCGGGGCCTGTTCCTCCCCCAGTGCCTGATTCCCTTCCCTCGCTCGTCCCCTCTGTTTTTTACCTCTTTTGGGGTCAAACAATTTACACTGATTAATGTGATACCACTTCACCCGGCGAGGTAATCGAACCGCATAGACCATAGGGCTAGCCTTGTCCACAATGCTGTATGGTCCCATATACAGTGGTTCAAATACCCCGACCCGAGCATAGTTCCTCACCATGGCCTGGTCCCCTATCTCCCATTCGTGGTGTTTGCTGGGTTCTCGCAGCAATCGGTTACTCTGATGCTGTCTGCCCATGTTACTAGCAGCCTGCCAGTGAATCTGTTTCAGGTGTTCAAACAGGTTCCTGACAAACCGGTCCCGGTTCACCTCTTGGAGCTGCCCTTCAGTGAGAACCGCCACCAACACATGCACTGGGGTTCTCATGATCCGGCCAGTCATCAGCTCATGGGGTGAGTACCCTGTGCTCTTTGACTGACTGGCCCGGATTCCCATGAGGACCAACGGTAAGACCTCCACCCACTTGTTCGGTGAGTCTCCCGTCTCCTTGCTCAGCCTTTCCTTTAGGGTCCGGTTCAGGCGTTCTACGGGGCCTGAGGACTGAGGGTTGTAGGCCACATGCCATTTGGCTCTTATCCCCAGCACCTTTAGGGTGGCCTGCATCACCTGGCCGGTGAAGTGGCTTCCCCGGTCGGACTACACGATTTGAGGTAGACCCCACCGAGAGAACACCTCCCTCACCAGGATTTTTGCAGTCCCCACCGCGGGAGCTGTTCAGCAAGGGAAGGCTTCCACCCACTTGGAAAACACATCCACCAGGACGAGGCAGTATTTATAACCTCCCTGGGCGGCCGGTAGGGGTCCGATGTAGTCGATCTGGATCGACTGCCATGGTCCCTCTACCCACCTGACATGTCCCATAGACGCCTTCCTTTTCTGAGGGTCTGGGTTGTTTGCAGCACAAACCAGACATCCCGCACAGAAGTCGCGGACGTCTTCCCGGAGGTCTGGCCACCACCCTGCCTTTTCTACCCGTTGCCAGGTAGATTCCGGCCCAGTGTGTCCCGCACCTGGACCCTCATGGGCCAGCTGAAGGAATTCCCTCCGGTGTTGTGGTGGCACTACCCATATGTCCCCTTTAAACAACATGCCTTCCCGCACAGCAATATCGACAGCACTGTATGGGCCCTCCGCCTTTTCCCCTTTTAATAGCAGCCAAGGCAGCCTTCAGGATCGGATCCTGCATCTGGACTACTTTAAGGTCCGGGGCCACAGCTGCCCCTACGCTCCCTTGTGTCCCTCGCTTGCTTCTTGCTGCTGCTCTCCTGCCTGCCTCGTATGGGTCCCATGGGCGACCTGTGCGAGCACCTTCCCTTGCCAGCAGGTCTGCCTGCTGGTTACCTTCCCCCCGTGGCTCAGTTTTGGAGTGGGCCTTTACCTTATGGATATATACATCCCCGGTTTCTCCCACTGCAGCCACGATCTTTTCTAGCAGGGATTTGGTCACAAGGGGCTTCCCATCCACAGAGGTGTACCCCCGGCGTGACCAAATCGCCAGATACTCTGTACACCAATTGCAAGTGAACATGCTGTCTGAGCAAACCGTGTATGGGGTAGGGAATTCCTCGGGGTGTGTGACCACATACATCACCGCCGAGAGTTCCGCCTGCTGGGCGCTCAGGGTGCATGGGAGTTTAAGAGCCAAGGCAATCCCTGCCTTGGGATCCCAAACTCCGCAGCCCGTGAGTCTTGTACCCGCGGACACTGAACTGGAGCCATCAACGTAGATCTCGTGGCCTGTGGGGTGTATCCCTGCCCGAAATCCAAAGTTAATGTCCCATACCCACTCCACAGAGCATCGATGCGGCTGCCCTGGATAGATTAAATTTGCTGAGAGCCTGGGCTCGCAGAGGCCCTTGACCTTTAAAGTAATTTGGGAGAGGAGGAGGGTCCAGCGAGTGATTCTAGCACTGCTCACTGTCCCGTCCTTAATCCTCCCGTCCAACAGCATCTGTGTCGGGGTATGATGGGTGAGGAGTGTAATGGGGGATATTCCGCTAAAGATCAGAGCTCTCTATACTGCCCAGTGGGTGGCAAGCAAGTGCCTCTCACAATTGGACTATCCCTTTTCTACCTCCGTGAGGACCCTGGAGGAGTACACCACTGGTCTCAGCTGACCGTTTCACCCCTGGTGCAACATTGCACTTAAGCTGTCACCACTGGCTGCCACCTCCAGGAAGAATTCCTCCCCCCCATCAATTGCCCCGAGGGCTGGTGCTACCTGCAGGTCTCTCTTAAGACGGACAAATGCTGCCTCACAGCCCTTGTCCCATTCCCACTCGACCCCCTTATGTCGGAGTCTGAGCAGAGGGGCGGCAGTGGCTGCATAGTCCTCGATGAAGTCCCTACAGTAGCCAGTGATTCCCAGGAAAGACCTTACCCCCGACACATCCCTAGGGACAGGGAGTTCCTGCACTGCCTTTCTTCTAGCCTCATCAATGGCCCTTTCTCCTGCCCTTATCGTCAGGCCCAGGAACTTTACCTCTCCTAGACCTATCTGGGCTTTCTTGGGGTTAACTTTAAAACCCCCTTCCTTCAGTAAGACCAGCAGTTCGGCCAGCAGGGGACCGTGTTCCTCACTGCTGTCTGTGAACAACAACAGGTCGTCCACATACTGGACCAGCTGGTGTGGCTGGCTGAACCTGTTAAGCAGTTCGCCATGCATTGGTGAAAGGTGCTGGGACTATTATGAAAGCCCTGTGGGAGGCAGCTCCATGTATACTGCTGCTCCCGGAAGGTGAAGGCAAACTTGTACAGGTCTTCCCTCCGTACAGGGATAGACCAGAACACGTTGGATATGTCCAACACTGAACGTGGTTGTGGATGCAGGGATTTCCCCGATCAGATCCACAACCGTCGCTACTGTGGGGGCACAAGCTGGGATGTTTTTATTGAGCACCCTATAATCCACCGTAGCCCTCCAAGAATTGTCCGGTTTCCTAACCGGCCAAAGCGGGGAGTTGACATGGGTGGCTATGGGTCTCAAAACACCCTGCTCGACAAGCGAGCTTAAAGCTGTCTCCAAGTCTGCTTCTGCCTCTCGGGGAAAGCCATACTGCTTTTGCGGGCGGGACATGGGATCCCCATCTATTCTAACCTCCACTCCTGTGACTCTCCCACAGTCGTGTTTATGGGTGGCAAATGCTGCAAGATTTGCTTGTACATAGGCCCGGTACTCAGCCGGGGTGTTACCGACCAGAACCTCCAGGTCGTAACCCCCTTTTGGCTTCATTGTACACAGAGTCCCTTTTCCCTGTTTCTGATCAATAACCATGACTTGTCCCTCTGCTCCCGTGCCCACTGTGCCCCATAGACAGTGATTCCTCAAGTCTACTAGGATCTGGCGAGCGATGATAAAATCAGCCCCCAAAATCCCTTTTCCCACCTGCTCCCAGTTCATCAGGACGCACTTCCATTGTGTTTGGAGTGCTCCTCAATGAACTGTGAGCGGGACTGAGAAAAACCCAGCCTTCTCATTACCTGTGAACCCAACTAGTTGATACGGCACCCCGTTTGATAGAGGTGAGGTTGTGGGGTCCTCCGAATGGACTATGGTGCTGGAAGCACCAGTGTCCAAAAGGTAGGTCCCCAATACACCCTCAACCTCCATCTTGACCCAGGGTCGTCCCCAGGGGTCGTATTCTAGTGGACACAGGTATACAGGCTGGGTCTGGGCTAGTCACGGCCTCTGTACTGGCAGGGTTGCTGGTGCTTCCCTGCCTGTTGCCGTGGCTACCTTCCCAGTCCCCTCCAGCACTGTCCTCACTGCAGCTACTATCTGGTCAAGGGATGGTGAGGAGCTCACTCCACTTCCCCCACTCTGGGCAGCTCCTGAAGGACTTTTCCCCCATATCTCTTTACTGGGCTCCTGCAATCCCTTTTAAAATGCCCAGCTTTCCCGCACCCGTAGCACACTCCGTCCTCATCAGACGAGCGGCCACCCTCCTGGTGCCATTCCCTTTTGGGAATCGGGTTGGGTTTTACTTCATTTACCCGACCTTTGGAGGTTTTCTCCTCCTCCCCTCCTCCATTCCGTTGGACCAGTGCCAGTTGCCTGACCACTGCTCCCTCGGTGAGGTTGGGGTCCCGGGAATCGAACCACAGTTCTGCCCTGGCCTTGAGCCGGGGCAAGCAGTTTGCCCCCAGCATCCTCAGCCAGCGGCCAGTCTGTACCGCGGAAAGATTCGCCCGGTCGAGGAGCTCCCCACAGGCTGCGTGGTATACCACCCACAGCCTGTCCACAAACGCCTGCGGGGTTTCCCCTGCGAGCTGCCTTGTCCTTTCGACCCGTTCGAAAGGACTGCCGTCATCGAAGCCCATAGCCTCAAGGACGGCGCTCTGGACCTCAGTAAATGTACGCTGTCCCCTCCGGCATTCTGCCGGCAGGGCCTGGTACAATTTGGTGTCCAGAGAGAAGAGCAGCAGCTTGGCTGTCTCTTCCTCGTCACACCCATTAATTTCCCCGGCCTGCATCACCTCCATGAAGTGGATAGACGGATCCCCGCTGCGATTGAGTTTGGCCAAATGGGCCACCATGGCCCTGAGTGATTGAACTCCATAGGGAATAATAAAGTCTCTCTCCAGCGCTCCCTGACCTTGGCCACCTCCCTGTGGAGGACCGTACTTGTGCTGACTGACCGGGCACATCCGCCCTGGTTCAGGATCTTTCTGCGCTGGTCCCTCTACCTCCGGCTGTCCCACCATACCCGGTGCAGCAGACAGTTCCTGGTCTCCTGATCCAGCCCTTAACTGACCCTCGGCTGGAGCCTCACATCCCTGCTGCCGAGCGGGACACATTGGTCCTGCCCCCAGCCCTGGGTATGCTACTACCTGCGTGCCCCGCTCTTCCTGGTACCCCACCGGACAAACCACCGGTGCCTCAGGAGGTGGTCGGGCGTCTCTTGCCTTTGGGTTCTCCTCTACCCCCCAATACTCTCCTTTGTCCCCTATGGACCCTCCGGGTCCTATCAGGGCGACCATCCCCTTTGCCTGGGATAGAGCGTGGCTGAGAGTTTTAATCCTCTCCTGGCAGGGACCGTGATCTGCAAACTCACTGCGACTGGCCACTTTATAGGCTGCCTGTACGTCTTTTAATTTATTCTCCAGTTCCCACATTTTCTGGGTGTACCGAGAGTTCTGTTCCTGGAGGGACCCCTCACTACCCTTGGCCTCAGTGACCTGACACTGAAGATAGTCCCGGCTATTTCGGAAGGTCTCCTCCAACTGCCGGTTCCTTTGCTGCTCCCCAGCTAATTCGGTCAGCAGGTTGTCCCCAACCACAGCCCGGATAGCAGAGAGCTCCTCTGATTTCTGAAGACTCTGTTCCAAGTCCTTCACCCGCTGGTCGAGCTTTCGGACTTGGCGGGTGAGGCAGATAAGCCAGATGGCCTTTTCCACCCTGTGGTTGTGGTCCTTCCCTGCTGTCCACTGGGCAGCAGCATCCACTGGGCGCTCTGCCCGAGTGAGGGCTTGTACCCAAGGTTTGGTGAGGTTCACCTTGCCAAAAATGTATGAGGAAATTCTCTCCTCCATTTTAGTTTCCTCCCTTAGCACCTCATCTGTTATATTAACATCTCCTGTTTGCTTATGTCCCTTCGTGGTCGCCATGTTCTGTAAGGGGTTTTCACAGGGTTGTTGTTGTGCCTTGGGTGTCTCTCTCTGGTCTTCTGCCCTCACAGCTTATGCCTGGCCTGTGAGGTACCCTGAGTGCTGCAAGAGCACCCCTGGAGAGACTGTGTCCACAGCTTATGAAGGGGGTTTTGAGACTTGTGCGTCCCCACAGCTTATGCCTAGCCCTGTGAGGCACCTGTGAGTGTCAAACACTCCTAACCCCTTCTTCCCGAGCCTGTGACACACAGTTGAGCGTTTTTGAGGCGCTCCTAGCTTCCCTTACACGGTTCTGACACAAGACTCACGATCAGGAGATGTAATACAATAGAACTGAGACAAGGTGATTCCAAGAGGAACTTTAGGCCTCCAATTTATTTGACAAGTTGTAACTCAACAAACAGCAATACACCAACAAAACAATCCCCCTAAATCCCACTAAACGGACACAGCGAAAATCTTTACACCAGTTTAGCAGTACAATGCCCAACCTCCCACCTTTCCTGGCCTAACTGAGTTGGGAGTTCTGGGGACCAGACGTTATACTCACTACTGTGCCTTCTGCCGTCTGGTGGTTTGTTTCTTCTATCTTTGGTGTCTTCGGACACTGGTTTTCCTTCAGTGTCGAGAGGCTTGTGGTTGTTGAATCACGAGGGCAGGGAACCACACAATCTATGTCAGAAACCCCTTTTTATAGCCAGATTATCCAGTCCGCCTCTCCTGCTGAAATCGATTCTTCCCACTGGTGGGCTTTGTGATTTTGAAAAATGCAGCAGTTTTGATAACTGTAGGTTTTTTCCACTGATGTTAACCTACTCAAGGTTTGAGTGGGTGTTGATTGCGTTGGCCTCCTGTAGCCATTGTATAGGCCCTTGGGTTGTTTTGGGTTCCCTAGTTTTCTGAAGGTCTGCATAATTTCCCTCCATAGTGTAAACATGGGGAAGACAATAGTCCGATAATGGCTGTGGGTCAGTCCCACAGTTTGAGCAAGTGCTCTCCCATTGGCTTGAAAGCCCCAGGCTTCGGGCTGACTCTGTCTCACCATTGGCCCTCCGGTGTCCTCCCCCGTCCAATCACTGCTCTGCCAAGGTCAAACTGTATCGGTTTCAATTCACAGCACAGACTGATCCCACAGCCCTTTTCCTTCTGGGTAAAATGAGGGGGTTTTCATCCTCCCCTACAACTGACTGGTGTCTCTCAGTCCCTCTCTCCCTCAGGGAGATATCTGTACACTGACTGGTGTCTCTCAGTCCCTCTCCCTCAGAGAGATATCTGTACACTGACTGGTGTCTCTCAGTCCCCTCTCCCTCAGGGAAATATCTGTACACTGACTGGTGTCTCTCAGTCCCCTCTCCCTCGGGAGGATATCTGTACACTGACTGGTGTCTCTCAGTCCCTCTCCCTCAGGGAGATATCTGTACACTGACTGGTGTCTCTCAGTCCCTTCTCCCTCAGGGAAATATCTATACACTGACTAGTGTCTCTCAGTCCCTCTCCCTCGGGAGGATATCTGTACACTGACTGGTGTCTCTCAGTCCCCTCTTCCTCAGGGAGATATCTGTACACTGGTGTCTCTCAGTCCCTCTCCCTCAGGGAGATATCTGTACACTGACTGGTGTCTCTCAGTCCCCTGTTCCTCAGGGAGATATCTGTACATTGAATGGTGTTTCCCAGTCCCTCTCCCTCAGGGAGATATCTGTACACTGACTGGTGTCTCTCAGTCCCTCTCCCTCAGGGAGATATCTGTACACTGACTGGTGTCTCTCAGTCCCTCTCCCTCAGGGAGATATCAGTACACTGACTGGTATCTATCAGTCCCTCTCCCTCAGGGAGATATCTGTACACTGACTGGTGTCTTTCAGTCGCTCTCCCTCAGGGAGATATCTGTACACTGACTGGTGTCTGTCAGTCCCCTCTTCCTCAGGGAGATATCTGTACACTGGTGTCTCTCTGTCCCTCTCCCTCAGGGAGATATCTGTACACTGACTGGTGTCTCTCAGTCCCCTGTTCCTCAGGGAGATATCTGTACATTGAATGGTGTTTCCAAGTCCCTCTCCCTCAGGGAGATATCTGTACACTGACTGGTGTCTCTCAGTCCCTCTCCCTCATGGAGATATCTGTACACTGACTGGTGTCTCTCAGTCCCTCTCCCTCAGGGAGATATCAGTACACTGACTGGTATCTATCAGTCCCTCTCCCTCAGGGAGATATCTGTACACTGACTGGTGTCTTTCAGTCGCTCTCCCTCAGGGAGATATCTGTACACTGACTGGTGTCTCTCAGTCACTCTCCCTCAGGGAGATATCTGTACACTGACTGGTGTCTCCCAGTCCCTCTCCCTCAGGGAGATATCTGTATACTGACTGGTGTCTCTCAGTCGCTCTTCCTCGGGGAGATATCTGTACACTGACTGGTGTCTCTCAGTCCCCTCTCCCTCAGGGAGATATCTGTGCAGTGACACTGTATCTCAGTCCCTCTCCCTCAGGGAGATATCTGTACACTGACTGGTGTCTCTCAGTCCCTCTCCCTCAGGGAGATATCTGTACACTGACTGGTGTCTCTCAGTCCCTCTCCCTCAGGGAGATATCTGTACACTGACTGGTGTTTCTGAGTCCCCTCTCACTCAGGGAGATATCTGTACACTGACTGGTATCTCTCAGTCCCTCTCCCTCAGGGAGATACCTGTACACTGACTGCTGTCTCTCAGTCCCTCTCTCTCGGGGATATAGAAACATAGAAAATAGGTGCAGGTTTTCGCCATTCGGCCCTTCGATCCTGCACCACCATTCAATATGATCATGGCTGATCTTTCATCTTCAGTACCCCATTCCTACTTTCTCAGCATCCCCCTCGATCCCTTTAGCCATTGGGGCCACATCCACCTCCCTTTTGAATATATCTAATGAACTGACCTCACCAACATTCTGTGGTAGAGAACTGAGTGAAGAAAGGATTACGGATTACGGAGACGTGGCTCCAGGATGATCAGGGCTGGGAACTCAACATCCAGGGGTATTCAACATTCAACATTCAGGAAGGATAGAATATAAGGAAAAGGAGGTGGGGTAGCATTGCTGGTTAAAGAGGAGATTAATGCAATAGTTTGGAAGGACATTAGCTTGGATGATGTGGAATCTATATGGGTAGAGCTGCAGAATACCAAAGGGCAAAAAACGTTAGTGGGAGTTGTGTACAGACCTCCAATCAGTAGTAGGGATGTTGGGGAGGGCATCAAACAGGAAATTAGGGGTGCATGCAATAAAGGTGCAGCAGTTATAATAGATGACTTCAATATGCACATAGATTAGGCTAGCCAAACTGGAAGCAATACGGTGGAGGAGGATTTCCTGGAGTGAATAAGGGATGGTTTTCTAGACCAATATGTCGAGGAACCAACTAGGGGGGAGGCCATCTTAGACTGGGTGTTGTGTAATGAGAGAGGATTAATTAACAATCTCATTGTGCAAGGCCCCTTGGGGAAGAGTGACCATAATATGGTGGAATTCTACATTAGGATGGAGAATGAAACAGTTAATTCAGAGACCATGGTCCAGAACTTAAAGAAGGGTAACTTTGAAGGTATGAGGTGTGAATTGGCTAGGATAGATTGTGAATGATACTTAGGGGGTTGACTGTGGATGGGCAATGGCAGACATTTAGAGACCGCATGGATGAATTACAACAATTGTACATTCCTGTCTGGCGTAAAAATAAAAAAGGGAAGGTGGCTCAACTGTGGCTATCAAGGGAAATCAGGGATAGTGTTAAAGCCAAGTAAGTGGCATACAAATTGGCCAGAAATAGCAGCGAACCCGGGGACTGGGAGAAATTTAGAACTCAGCAGAGGAGGACAAAGGGTTTGATTAGGGCAGGGAAAATGGAGTACGAGAAGAAGCTTGCAGGGAACATTAAGACGGATTGCAAAGGTTTCTATAGGTATGTAAAGAGAAAAAGGTTAGTAAAGACAAACGTAGGTCCCCTGCAGTCAGAATCAGGTGAAGTCATAACGGGGAACAAAGAAATGGCGGACCAATTGAACAAGTACTTTGGTTCGGTATTCACTAAGGAGGATACAAACAACCTTCCGGATATAAAAGGGGCCAGAGGGTCTAGTAAGCTGGAGGAACTGAGGGAAATCTTTATTAGTCGGGAAATTGTGTTGGGGAAATTGATGGGATTGAAGGCCGATAAATCACCAGGGCCTGATGGACTGCATCCCGGAGTACTTAAGGAGGTGGCCTTGGAAATAGCGGATGCATTGACAGTCATTTTCCAACATTCCATTTACTCTGGATCAGTTCCTATGGAGTGGAGGGTAGCCAATGTAACCCCACTTTTTAAAAAAGGAGGGAGAGAGAAAACAGGAAATTATAGACCGGTCAGCCTGACATCGGTAGTGGGTAAAATGATGGAATCAATCATTAAGGATGTCATAGCAGCGCATTTGGAAAATGGTGACATGATAGGTCCAAGTCAGCATGGATTTGTGAAAGGGAAATCGTGCTTGACAAATCTTCTGGAATTTTTTGAGGATGTTTCCAGTAAAGTGGACAAAGGAGAACCAGTTGATGTGGTATATTTGGACTTTCAGAAGGCTTTCGACAAGGTCCCACACAAGAGATTAATGTGCAAAGTTAAAGCATATGGGATTGGGGGTAGTGTGCTGACATGGATTGAGAACTGGTTGTCAGACAGGAAGCAAAGAGTAGGAATAAATGGGTACTTTTCAGAATGGCAGGCAGTGACTAGTGGGGTATCTCAAGATTCTGTGCTGGGCCCCCAGCTGTTTACATTGTACATTAATGATTTAGACAAGAGGATTAAATGTAGTATCTCCAAATTTGCAGATTACACTAAATTGGGTGGCAGTGTGAGCTGCGAGGAGGATGCTATGAGGCTGCAGAGTGACTTGGATAGGTTAGGTGAGTGGGCAAATGCATGGCAGATGAAGTATAATGTGGATAAATGTGAGGTTATCCACTTTGGTGGTAAAAACAGAGAGACAGACTATTATCTGAATGATGACAGATTAGGAAAAGGGGAGATGCAACGAGACCTGGGTATCATGGTACATCAGTCATTGAAGGTTGGCATGCAGGTACAGCAGGCGGTTAAGAAAGCAAATGGCATGTTGGCCTTCATAGTGAGGGGATTTGAGTACAGGGGCAGGGAGGTGTTGCTACAGTTGTACAGGGCATTGGTGAGGCCACACCTGGAGTATTGTGTACAGTTTTGGTCTCCTAACTTGAGGAAGGACATTCTTGCTATTGAGGGAGTGCAGCGAAGATTCACCAGACTGATTCCCGGGATGGCGGGTCTGACCTATCAAGAAAGACTGGATCAACTGGGCTTGTATTCACTGGAGTTAAGAAGAATAGAAACATAGAAACATAGAAACATAGAAAATAGGTGCAGGAGCAGGCCATTCAGCCCTTCTAGCCTGCACCGCCATTCAATGAGTTCATGGCTGAACATGAAACTTCAGTACCCCCTTCCTGCTTTCTCGCCATAACCCTTGATCCCCCGAGTAGTAAGGACTTCATCTAACTCCCTTTTGAATATATTTAGTGAATTGGCCTCAACTACTTTCTGTGGTAGAGAATTCCACAGGTTCACCACTCTCTGGGTGAAGAAGTTTCTCCTCATCTCGGTCCTAAATGGCTTACCCCTTATCCTCAGACTGTGACCCCTGGTTCTGGACTTCCCCAACATTGGGAACATTCTTTCTGCATCTAACCTGTCTAAACCCGTCAGAATTTTAAACGTTTCTATGAGGTCCCCTCTCATTCTTCTGAACTCCAGTGAATACAAGCCCAATTGATCCAATCTTTCTTGATAGGTCAGTCCCGCCATCCCGGGAATCAGTCTGGTGAACCTTCGCTGCACTCCCTCAATAGCAAGAATGTACTTCCTCAAGTTAGGAGACCAAAACTGTACACAATACTCCAGGTGTGGCCTCACCAAGGCCCTGTACAACTGTAGCAACACCTCCCTGCCCCTGTATTCAAATCCCCTCGCTATGAAGGCCAACATGCCATTTGCTTTCTTAACCGCCTGCTGTACCTGCATGCCAACCTTCAATGACTGATGTACCATGACACCCAGGTCTCGTTGCACCTTCCCTTTTCCTAATCTGTCACCATTCAGATAATAGTCTGTCTCTCTGTTTTTACCACCAAAGTGGATAACCTCACATTTATCCACATTATACTTCATCTGCCATGCATTTGCCCACTCACCTAACCTATCCAAGTCACTCTGCAGCCTCATAGCATCCTCCTCGCAGCTCACACTGCCACCCAACTTAGTATCATCCGCAAATTTGGAGATACTGCATTTAATCCCCTCGTCTAAATCATTAATGTACAATGTAAACAGCTGGGGCCCCAGCACAGAACCTTGCGGCACTCCACTAGTCACTGCCTGCCATTCTGAAAAGTACCCGTTTACTCCTACTCTTTGCTTCCTGTCTGACAACCAGTTCTCAATCCACGTCAGCACACTACCCCCAATCCCATGTGCTTTAACTTTGCACATTAATCTCTTGTGTGGGACCTTGTCGAAAGCCTTCTGAAAGTCCAAATATACCACATCAACTGGTTCTCCTTTGTCCACTTTACTGGAAACATCCTCAAAAAATTCCAGAAGATTTGTCAAGCATGATTTCCCTTTCACAAATCCATGCTGACTTGGACCTATCATGTCACCATTTTCCAGATGCACTGCTATGACATCCTTAATAATTGATTCCATCATTTTACCCACTACTGAGGTCAGGCTGACCGGTCTATAATTCCCTGTTTTCTCTCTCCCTCCTTTTTTAAAAAGTGGGGTTACATTGGCTACCCTCCACTCCATAGGAACTGATCCAGAGTCAATGGAATGTTGGAAAATGACTGTCAATGCATCCGCTATTTCCAAGGCCACCTCCTTAAGTACTCTAGGATGCAGGCCATCAGGCCCTGGGGATTTATCTGCCTTCAATCCCATCAATTTCCCCAACACAATTTCCCGACTAATAAAGATTTCCCTCAGTTCCTCTTCCTTACTAGACCCTCTGACCCCTTTTATATCCGGAAGGTTGTTTGTATCCTCCTTAGTGAATACCGAACCAAAGTACTTGTTCAATTGATCCGCCATTTCTTTGTTCCCCGTTATGACTTCCCCTGATTCTGACTGCAGGGGACCTACGTTTGTCTTCACCAACCTTTTTCTCTTTACATACCTATAGAAACTTTTGCAATCCGCCTTAATGTTCCCTGCAAGCTTCTTCTCGTACTCCATTTTCCCTGTCCTAATCAAACCCTTTGTCCTCCTCTGCTGAGTTCTAAATTTCTCCCAGTCCCCAGGTTCGCTGCTATTTCTGGCCAATTTGTATGCCACTTCCTTGGCTTTAATACTATCCCTGATTTCCCTAGATAGCCACGGTTGAGCCACCTTCCCCTTTTTATTTTTACGCCAGACAGGAATGTACAATTGTTGTACTTCATCCATGCGGTCTCTAAATGTCTGCCATTGCCCATCCACAGTCAACCCCCTAAGTATCATTCGCCAATCTATCCGAGCCAATTCTCGCCTCATACCTTCAAAGTTACCCTTCTTTAAGTTCTGGACCATGGTCTCTGAATTTACTGTTTCATTCTCCATCCTAATGCAGAATTCCACCATATTATGGTCACTCTTCCCCAAGGGGCCTCGCACAATGAGATTGCTAATTAATCCTCTCTCATTACACAACACCCAGTCTAAGATGGCCTCCCCCCTAGTTGGTTCCTCAACATATTGGTCTAGAAAACCATCCCTTATGCACTCCAGGAAATCCTCCTCCACCGTATTGCTTCCAGTTTGGCTAGCCCAATCTATGTGCATATTAAAGTCACCCATTATAACTGCTATAAGAGGGGATCTCATAGAAATATTTAAAAATCTGACGGGTTTAGACAGGTTAGATGCAGGAAGAATGTTCCCAATGTTGGGGAAGTCCAGAACCAGGGGTCACAGTCTAAGGATAAGGGGTAAGCCATTTAGGACCGAGATGAGGAGAAACTTCTTCACCCAGAGAGTGGTGAACATGTGGAATTCTCTACAAAGAAAGTAGTTGAGGCCAATTCACTAAATATATTCAAAAAGTAGTTAAATGTAGTCCTTACTACTTGGGGGATCAAGGGATATGGCGAGAAAGCAGGAAGGGGGTACTGAAGATTCATGTTCAGCCATGAACTCATTGAATGGCGGTGCAGGCTCGAAGGGCCGAATGGCCTACTCCTGCACCTATTTTCTATGTTTCGATGTTTCTAATAGCAAGAATGTCCTTCCTCAGATTAGGAGAGCAAAGCTGTACACAGTATTCAAGGTGAGGCCTCACCAAGGTTCTGTACAACTGCAGTATGACCGCCCTGATTCTATACTCAAATCTTCTCGCTATGAAGGCCAATATACCAATAAGCCTTCTTCACTGCCTGTTGTACCTGCATGCCAACTTTCAATGACTGATGTACCATGACACCCAGGTCTCGTTGCACCTCCCCTTTTCCTAATCTGTCTACTTGAGATAATATTCTGCCATCCTGTAATTACAACCAAAGTGGATAACCTCACATTTATCTACAATATACTGCATCTGTACACTGACTGGTGTCTCTCAGTCCCTTCTCCCTCAGGGAAATATCTATACACTGACTAGTGTCTCTCAGTCCCTCTCCCTCGGGAGGATATCTGTACACTGACTGGTGTCTCTCAGTCCCCTCTTCCTCAGGGAGATATCTGTACACTGGTGTCTCTCAGTCCCTCTCCCTCAGGGAGATATCTGTACACTGACTGGTGTCTCTCAGTCCCCTGTTCCTCAGGGAGATATCTGTACATTGAATGGTGTTTCCCAGTCCCTCTCCCTCAGGGAGATATCTGTACACTGACTGGTGTCTCTCAGTCCCTCTCCCTCAGGGAGATATCTGTACACTGACTGGTGTCTCTCAGTCCCTCTCCCTCAGGGAGATATCAGTACACTGACTGGTATCTATCAGTCCCTCTCCCTCAGGGAGATATCTGTACACTGACTGGTGTCTTTCAGTCGCTCTCCCTCAGGGAGATATCTGTACACTGACTGGTGTCTGTCAGTCCCCTCTTCCTCAGGGAGATATCTGTACACTGGTGTCTCTCTGTCCCTCTCCCTCAGGGAGATGTCTGTACACTGACTGGTGTCTCTCAGTCCCCTGTTCCTCAGGGAGATATCTGTACATTGAATGGTGTTTCCAAGTCCCTCTCCCTCAGGGAGATATCTGTACACTGACTGGTGTCTCTCAGTCCCTCTCCCTCAGGGAGATATCTGTACACTGACTGGTGTCTCTCAGTCCCTCTCCCTCAGGGAGATATCAGTACACTGACTGGTATCTATCAGTCCCTCTCCCTCAGGGAGATATCTGTACACTGACTGGTGTCTTTCAGTCGCTCTCCCTCAGGGAGATATCTGTACACTGACTGGTGTCTCTCAGTCACTCTCCCTCAGGGAGATATCTGTACACTGACTGGTGTCTCCCAGTCCCTCTCCCTCAGGGAGATATCTGTATACTGACTGGTGTCTCTCAGTCGCTCTTCCTCAGGGAGATATCTGTACACTGACTGGTGTCTCTCAGTCCCCTCTCCCTCAGGGAGATATCTGTGCAGTGACACTGTCTCTCAGTCCCTCTCCCTCAGGGAGATATCTGTAAACTGACTGGTGTCTCTCAGTCCCTCTCCCTCAGGGAGATATCTGTACACTGACTGGTGTCTCTCAGTCCCTCTCCCTCAGGGAGATATCTGTACACTGACTGGTGTTTCTGAGTCCCCTCTCACTCAGGGAGATATCTGTACACTGACTGGTATCTCCCAGTCCCTCTCCCTCAGGGAGATACCTGTACACTGACTGCTGTCTCTCAGTCCCCCTCTCTCGGGGATATAGAAACATAGAAAATAGGTGCAGGTTTTCGCCATTCGGCCCTTCGATCCTGCACCACCATTCAATATGATCATGGCTGATCTTTCATCTTCAGTACCCCATTCCTACTTTCTCAGCATCCCCCTCGATCCCTTTAGCCATTGGGGCCACATCCACCTCCCTTTTGAATATATCTAATGAACTGACCTCACCAACATTCTGTGGTAGAGAACTGAGTGAAGAAAGGATTACGGATTACGGAGACGTGGCTCCAGGATGATCAGGGCTGGGAACTCAACATCCAGGGGTATTCAACATTCAACATTCAGGAAGGATAGAATATAAGGAAAAGGAGGTGGGGTAGCATTGCTGGTTAAAGAGGAGATTAATGCAATAGTTTGGAAGGACATTAGCTTGGATGATGTGGAATCTATATGGGTAGAGCTGCAGAATTCCAAAGGGCAAAAAACGTTAGTGGGAGTTGTGTACAGACCTCCAATCAGTAGTAGGGATGTTGGGGAGGGCATCAAACAGGAAATTAGGGGTGCATGCAATAAAGGTGCAGCAGTTATAATAGATGACTTCAATATGCACATAGATTAGGCTAGCCAAACTGGAAGCAATACGGTGGAGGAGGATTTCCTGGAGTGAATAAGGGATGGTTTTCTAGACCAATATGTCGAGGAACCAACTAGGGGGGAGGCCATCTTAGACTGGGTGTTGTGTAATGAGAGAGGATTAATTAACAATCTCATTGTGCAAGGCCCCTTGGGGAAGAGTGACCATAATATGGTGGAATTCTACATTAGGATGGAGAATGAAACAGTTAATTCAGAGACCATGGTCCAGAACTTAAAGAAGGGTAACTTTGAAGGTATGAGGTGTGAATTGGCTCGGATAGATTGTGAATGATACTTAGGGGGTTGACTGTGGATGGGCAATGGCAGACATTTAGAGACCGCATGGATGAATTACAACAATTGTACATTCCTGTCTGGCGTAAAAATAAAAAAGGGAAGGTGGCTCAACTGTGGCTATCAAGGGAAATCAGGGATAGTGTTAAAGCCAAGGAAGTGGCATACAAATTGGCCAGAAATAGCAGCGAACCCGGGGACTGGGAGAAATTTAGAACTCAGCAGAGGAGGACAAAGGGTTTGATTAGGGCAGGGAAAATGGAGTACGAGAAGAAGCTTGCAGGGAACATTAAGACGGATTGCAAAGGTTTCTATAGGTATGTAAAGAGAAAAAGGTTAGTAAAGACAAACGTAGGTCCCCTGCAGTCAGAATCAGGTGAAGTCATAACGGGGAACAAAGAAATGGCGGACCAATTGAACAAGTACTTTGGTTCGGTATTCACTAAGGAGGATACAAACAACCTTCCGGATATAAAAGGGGCCAGAGGGTCTAGTAAGCTGGAGGAACTGAGGGAAATCTTTATTAGTCGGGAAATTGTGTTGGGGAAATTGATGTGATTGAAGGCCGATAAATCACCAGGGCCTGATGGACTGCATCCCGGAGTACTTAAGGAGGTGGCCTTGGAAATAGCGGATGCATTGACAGTCATTTTCCAACATTCCATTTACTCTGGATCAGTTCCTATGGAGTGGAGGGTAGCCAATGTAACCCCACTTTTTAAAAAAGGAGGGAGAGAGAAAACAGGAAATTATAGACCGGTCAGCCTGACATCGGTAGTCGGTAAAATGATGGAATCAATCATTAAGGATGTCATAGCAGCGCATTTGGAAAATGGTGACATGATAGGTCCAAGTCAGCATGGATTTGTGAAAGGGAAATCATGCTTGACAAATCTTCTGGAATTTTTTGAGGATGTTTCCAGTAAAGTGGACAAAGGAGAACCAGTTGATGTGGTATATTTGGACTTTCAGAAGGCTTTCGACAAGGTCCCACACAAGAGATTAATGTGCAAAGTTAAAGCACATGGGATTGGGGGTAGTGTGCTGACATGGATTGAGAACTGGTTGTCAGACAGGAAGCAAAGAGTAGGAATAAATGGGTACTTTTCAGAATGGCAGGCAATGACTAGTGGGGTATCTCAAGATTCTGTGCTGGGCCCCCAGCTGTTTACATTGTACATTAATGATGTAGACAAGAGGATTAAATGTAGTATCTCCAAATTTGCAGATTACACTAAATTGGGTGGCAGTGTGAGCTGCGAGGAGGATGCTATGAGGCTGCAGAGTGACTTGGGTAGGTTAGGTGAGTGGGCAAATGCATGGCAGATGAAGTATAATGTGGATAAATGTGAGGTTATCCACTTTGGTGGTAAAAACAGAGAGACAGACTATTATCTGAATGATGACAGATTAGGAAAAGGGGAGATGCAACGAGACCTGGGTATCATGGTACATCAGTCATTGAAGGTTGGCATGCAGGTACAGCAGGCGGTTAAGAAAGCAAATGGCATGTTGGCCTTCATAGTGAGGGGATTTGAGTACAGGGGCAGGGAGGTGTTGCTACAGTTGTACAGGGCATTGGTGAGGCCACACCTGGAGTATTGTGTACAGTTTTGGTCTCCTAACTTGAGTAAGGACATTCTTGCTATTGAGGGAGTGCAGCGAAGATTCACCAGACTGATTCCCGGGATGGCGGGTCTGACCTATCAAGAAAGACTGGATCAACTGGGCTTGTATTCACTGGAGTTAAGAAGAATAAGAGGGGATCTCATAGAAATATTTAAAAATCTGACGGGTTTAGACAGGTTAGATGCAGGAAGAATGTTCCCAATGTTGGGGAAGTCCAGAACCAGGGGTCACAGTCTAAGGATAAGGGGTAAGCCATTTAGGACCGAGATGAGGAGAAACTTCTTCACCCAGAGAGTGGTGAACATGTGGAATTCTCTACAAAGAAAGTAGTTGAGGCCAATTCACTAAATATATTCAAAAAGTAGTTAAATGTAGTCCTTACTACTCGGGATTTCAAGGGATATGGCGAGAAAGCAGGAAGGGGGTACTGAAGATTCATGTTCAGCCATGAACTCATTGAATGGCGGTGCAGGCTCGAAGGGCCGAATGGCCTACTCCTGCACCTATTTTCTATGTTTCGATGTTTCTAATAGCAAGAATGTCCTTCCTCAGATTAGGAGAGCAAAGCTGTACACAGTATTCAAGGTGAGGCCTCACCAAGGTTCTGTACAACTGCAGTATGACCGCCCTGATTCTATACTCAAATCTTCTCGCTATGAAGGCCAATATACCAATAAGCCTTCTTCACTGCCTGTTGTACCTGCATGCCAACTTTCAATGACTGATGTACCATGACACCCAGGTCTCGTTGCACCTCCCCTTTTCCTAATCTGTCTACTTGAGATAATATTCTGCCTTCCTGTAATTACAACCAAAGTGGATAACCTCACATTTATCTACAATATACTGCATCTGTACACTGACTGGTGTCTCGAAGACCCATCTCACTCTGAGAGTATCTGTGAAACGACAGAGGGCTATGGGGAGAGAGCAGGGCAGTGGGATTAGTTTGGGATTGATACAGGGCTATGGGCAGAGAGTGAGGCAGTGGGATTAGTTTGGGATTGATACAGGGCTATGGGGAGAGAGCGGGGCAGTGGGATTAGTTTGGGATTGATACAGGGCTATGGGCAGAGAGTGGGGCAGTGGGATTAGTTTGGGATTGATGCAGGGCTATGGGGAGAGAGCAGGGCAGTGGGATTAGTTTGGGATTGATACAGGGCTATGGGGAGAGAGCGGGGCAGTGAAATTAGTTTGGGATTGATACAGGGCTATGGAGAGGGATGGGGCAGTGGGATTAGTTTGGGATTGATGCAGGGCTATGGGGAGAGAGCAGGGCAGTGGGATTAGTTTGGGATTGATACAGGGCTATGGGGAGAGAGCGGGGCAGTGGGATTAGTTTGGGATTGATACAGGGCGATGGAGAGAGGGTGGGGCAGTGGGATTAGTTTGGGATTGATGCAGGGCTATGGGGAGAGAGCGGGGCAGTGGGATTAGTTTGGGATTGATACAGGGCTATGGGGAGAGAGCGCGGCATTGGGATTAGTTTGGGATTGATACAGGGCTATGGAGAGAGGGTGGGTCAGTGGGATTAGTTTCGGATTGATACAGGGCTATGGGGAGATAGCAGCGGAGTGGGATTAGTTTGGGATTGATACAGGGCTTTGGGGAGAGAGTGGGGCAGTGGGATTAGTTTGGGATTGATACAGGGCTATGGAGAGAGGGTGGGGCAGTGGGATTAGTTTGGGATTGATACAGGGCTATGGGGAGAGAGCAGGGGAGTGGGATTAGTTTGGGATTGATACAGGGCTTTGGGGAGAGAGTGGGGCAGTGGGAATAGTTTGGGATTGATACAGGGCTTTGGGGAGAGAGTGGGGCAGTGGGAATAGTTTGGGATTGATACAAGGCTAAGGGAAGAGAGCAGGCAGTGGGATAAGTTTGGGGATTGATACAGAGTTATGGGGAGAGAGTGGGGCAGTGCGATTCGTTGGGGATTGATACAGAGCTATGGGGAGAGAGCGGAGCAATGGGAATAGTTTGGGATTGATACAGTGCTATGTGGAGAGAGCGGGGCAGTGGGATTAGTTTGGGATTGATACAGGGCTATGGGGAGAGAGCAGGGCAGTGGGTTTAGTTTGAGATTGACAGTGCTATGGGGAGAGAGCGGGGCAGTGGGATTAGTTTGGGATTGATACAAGGACATGGGGAGAGAGCAGGGCAGTGGGATTAGTTTGGGATTGATACAGGGCTTTGGGGAGAGAGTGGGGCAGTGGGAATAGTTTGGGATTGATACAAGCCTAAGGGGAGAGAGCTGGGCAGTGGGATTAGTTTGGGGATTGATACAGAGTTATGGGGAGAGAGTGGGGCAGTGCGATTCATTGGGGATTGATACAGGCCTATGGGGAGAGCGCGGAGCAATGGGAATAGTTTGGGATTGATACAGTGCTATGTGGAGAGAACGGGGCAGTGGGATTAGTTTGGGATTGATACAGGGCTATGGGGAGAGAGCAGGGCAGTGGGTTTAGTTTGAGATTGACAGTGCTATGGGGAGAGAGCGGGGCAGTGGGATTAGTTTGGGATTGATACAAGGACATGGGGAGAGAGCAGTGTAGTGGGATTAGTTTGGGATTGATACAGGGCTATGGGGAGAGAGCGGGGCAGTGGGATTAGTTTGGGATTGATACAGGGCTATTGAGAGAGGGTGGGGCAGTGGGATTAGTTTGGGATTGATACAGGGCTATGGGGAGAGAGCAGGGGAGTGGGATTAGTTTGGGATTGATACAGGGCTTTGGGGAGAGAGTGGGGCAGTGGGAATAGTTTGGGATTGATACAAGGCTAAGGGAAGAGAGCAGGCAGTGGGATTAGTTTGGGGATTGATACAGAGTTATGGGGAGAGAGTGGGGCAGTGCGATTCGTTGGGGATTGATACAGAGCTATGGGGAGAGAGCGGAGCAATGGGAATAGTTTGGGATTGATACAGTGCTATGTGGAGAGAGCGGGGCAGTGGGATTAGTTTGGGATTGGTACAGGGCTATGGGGAGAGAGCAGGGCAGTGGGTTTAGTTTGAGATTGACAGTGCTATGGGGAAAGAGCGGGGCAGTGGAATTAGTTTGGGATTGATACAAGGACATGGGGAGAGAGCAGGGCAGTGGGATTAGTTTGGGATTGATACAGGGCTTTGGGGAGAGAGTGGGGCAGTGGGAATAGTTTGGGATTGATACAAGCCTAAGGGGAGAGAGCAGGGCAGTGGGATTAGTTTGGGGATTGATACAGAGTTATGGGGAGAGAGTGGGGCAGTGCGATTCATTGGGGATTGATACAGGCCTATGGGGAGAGAGCGGAGCAATGGGAATAGTTTGGGATTCATACAGGTCGATGGGGAGAGAGCGGGGCAGTGGGATTAGTTTGGGATTGATACAGGGCTATTTGGAGAGAGCAGGGCAGTGGGATTAGTTTGGGATTATACAGGGCTATGTGGAGAGAGCGGGGCAGTGGGATTAGTTTGGGATTGATACAGGGCTATGTGGAAAGAGCGGGGCAGTGGCATTAATTTGGGATTGATACAGGGCTATGGGGAGAATGTGGGGCAGTGGGATTAGTTTGGGATTGATACAGGGCTATGTGGAGAGAGCGGGGCAGTGGGATTAGTTTGGGATTGATACAGGGCTATGTGGAGAGAGCGGGGCAGTGGGATGAGGGTTGTACCAGGGGTAACAGCAAGCATTGGAGAGCGTATTATTTTTAATAGGGACTAGGGAATGAAAGGTGGTGTTGAGGGTCTGGCTGAGCAGATCGGTGACTGCAGAAACGCCATTGTTTAAAGAGGGCGAAAGGTTGGACCATTTTGAGTTGATAAGTGCAGTTGTAAGAGAGTTTGGGGAGAGTTTTATTCCAGGGGCAGATACAGAAAGGAGTAGGTTTGTCTTGGGGAAAGGGGCATGTGGGTCTAGAGCGATACAAGGAAATGGTCAGAGATGGTCCCATCTGTAATTGACACTGTTGGAGTAACAAGGCAACGAGAGATTGCAAGGCCAAGGAGGTGTCTGTGAATATGGGTTGAGGAATTTACATGGAGGGAGTGATTGAGGGAGGACAGGAGGGTCATGAACTCAGAGTGAGTGTGAGCTCATATGGTGAGTGTGGGCTCACTACAGACCTTTAAAAGGGGAAGTTGAAACGTTTCTGAGAGGACATTGCCAGTTACAGGGAGTGAGTGGACACTTTAGATTGTGATGTTACCGGAGCAACAGTGCTCTCCCTGGAGACTCAGGCAGTTGGAGAGCAATTGCCCGGAGGCTTTTCCTGAATTCTGAATTGGCCACGTTTCTTTGTATGTTCCGAGAGATAGTGTTACTGGGAGATGGGACAGGAACATGCCAGGTTATTCTGTCTGACAGACTTTATCTACTGACAGTCTTGGTGTACATTTGTATGTGCAGACTGGGGATTGTCTCTGGGACCTGCCTGGTGTGTGGCTCAGAGACTTCACCCAGTCAATAGCTGAGTCCAACGGCAATCCCCAGTCAGAAGCTGGCAAGATGGTTCGCTTTATTGACTGGATCTGGCGCTGGCTCCCATGGGTAACACTCACTTTGATCAATTTGTCCTGGGAGCCAGAGAGCCTGTTCCCTTACAGCACAGAAGGAGGCCATTCCATCCCATCGTGTCCTCACCGGCCGACAAAGAGCTACACGGCCCTCGGTCAGCAGCCCTGAAGGTTACATATAAACCTATGAACAATGAACAATGACGGAAAGGCAAAGAGCACCCACCCAACCAGTCCGCCTCACACAACTGTGACATCTCTTACACTGAAACATTCTACACTCCACCCCAACCGGAGTCATGTGATCTCCTGGGAGAGGCAAAAACCAGATAAAAACCCAGGCCAATTTAGGGAGAAAAAATCTGGGAAAATTCCTCTCCGACCCATCCAGGCGATCGACACTAGTCCAGGAGATCACCCTGGCCGTATTCTATTCCCTGCAGTACTTACCATTATATCTGCACCGTCCAACAAAA
Source organism: Pristiophorus japonicus (assembly GCF_044704955.1). Lineage (NCBI taxonomy): Eukaryota > Metazoa > Chordata > Chondrichthyes > Pristiophoridae > Pristiophorus > Pristiophorus japonicus. Next base: position 628,093 of record NW_027251082.1, read on the forward strand.
GGTCATCCAGTCTAATCCCAATTACCAGCTCTAGGTCTGTCACCCTGCAGGTTACTGCACTTTAAGTGACCATCCAACCATCTCTTAAAAGTGATGAGGGTTTCTGCATCCACCACTCTTCCAGGCAGCGAATTCCAGATCCCCACAACCCTCTGCGTAAAGAAGCCCCCCTCAAATCCCCTCTAAACCTTCCACCTACCACCTTAAAACTATGCCCCCTTGTAATAGACCCCTTCACCAATGGAAATAGACCCTTACTATCCACTATGTCCAAGCCTCTAAATATTTTGTTGACAATGATGAGGTCTCCTCTCAACCTCCTCCGTTCCAATGAGAACAAACCCAGCCTATCTAATCTGTCCTCATAACTAAGATTCTCCATTCCAGGTAGCATCCTAGTAAATCTCCTCTGCACCCTCTCAGGTACAATCAAATCCTTCCTGCAATATGGCAACCAGAACTGCACGCAGTACTCCAGCTGTGGCCTAACCAAAGTATTATACAATTTAAGCATAACCTCCCTGCTCTTATATTCTATGTCTCGGCCAATAAAGGCAAGCATTCCGTATGCCTTCTTAACCACCTTATCCACCTGGCCTGCTACTTTCAGGGATCTGTGGACAAGCATTCCAAGGTCCCTTTGTTCATCTACACTATTAAGTGGCCTACCGCTTAATGTGTATACATACCCTTTCCTTATTAACATTCACAAAATGCATCAAAGGGGATAGAAAGGTGTTTCTGCGGTCGCAACCAAGACTCGAGGATGGTATGATGCCTCTCTGGTGCAAGGGTCAAGGATGTCTCGGAGCAGCTGTCGGCATACTGGAGGGGGAGTGTGAACAGCCAGTTGTCGTGGTACATACAGGTACCAACGATAAAGGTAAAAAGCGGGATGAGGTCCTACAAGCTGAATTTAGGGAGCCAGGAGTTAAATTAAAAAGTAGGATCTCAAAGGTGGTAATCTCAGGATTGCTACCAGTGCCACGTGCTAGTCAGAGTAGGAATCGCAGGATAGCTCAGATGAATACGTGGCTTGAGGAGTGGTGCAGCAGGGAGGGATTCAAATTCCTGGGGCATTGGAACCGGTTCTGGGGGAGGTGGGACCAGTACAAACCGGACGGTCTGCACCTGGGCAGGACCGGAACCAATATCCGAGGGGGAGTGTTGGCTGGTGCTGTTGGGGAGGAGTTAACCTAATATGGCAGGGGGATGGGAACCAATGCAGGGAGACAGAGGGAAATAAAATGGGGGCAGAAGCAAAAGGTGGAAAGGAGAATAGTAAAAGTGGAGGGCAGAGAAACCCAAGGCAAAAATCTAAAGCAGCGACATTGCAGAAAAAGTCTAAAGGGACAGAGGGTGTTAAAAAGACAAGCCTGAAGGCTCTGTGCCTCAATGTGAGGAGTATTCGTAATAAGGTGGATGAGTTAACTGCGCACGCAGCTAGTAACGATTATGATATAATTGGGATTACGGAGACATGGCTCCAGGGTGACCAAGGCTGGGAACTCAACATCCAGGGGTATTCATCATTCAGGAAGGTTAGACAGAAAGGAAAAGGAGGTGGGGTGGCGTTGCTGGTTAAAGAGGAAATTAACGCAATAGTAAGAAGGGACATTATCCTGGATGATGTGGAATCTGTATGGGTGGAGCTGCGGAATACCAAAGGGCAGAAAATGCTCGTGGCAGTTATGTACAGACCACCAAACAGTAGTAGTGAGTTTGGGGATGGCATCAAACAGGAAATTAGGGATGCGTGCAATAAAGGTACAGCAGTTATCATGCGACTTTAATCTACATATAGATTGAGCTAACTAAGCTGGTAGCTATGTAATGGAGGAGGATTTCCTGGAATGTATTAGGGATGGTTTTCTAGACCAATATGTCGAGGAACCAACTAGAGAGTTGGCCATCCTAGACTGGGTGATGTGTCATGCAAAAGGATTAATTAGCAATCTTGTTGTGCGAGGCCTCTTGGGGAAGAGTGACCATAATATGGTAGAATTATTTATTAAGATGGAGAGTGACATAGCTAATTCAGAGACTAGGGTCCTGAACTTAAGGAAAGGTAACTTCGATGATTGGCTTGGATAGACTGGCAAATTATACTTAAAGGGTTGACAGTGGACAGGCAATGCCAGACATTTATAGATTACATGGATGAACTTCAACAATTGTACATCCCTGTCTGGAGTAAAAATAAAACAGGGAAGGTAGCTCAACCGTGGCTAACAAGGGAAATTAGGGATAGTGTTATTCTCCAAGGAAGAGGTTTATAAATTGGCCAGAAAAAGCAGCAAACCTGAGGACTGGGAGAAATTTAGAATTCAGCAGAGGAGGACAAATTGTCTAATTAGGAGGGGAAAATAGAGTATGAGAGGAAGCTTGCTGGGAACATAAAAACTGACTGCAAAAGCTTCTATAGATATGTGAAGAGATAAAGATTAGTGAAAACCAATGTAGGTTCTTTGCAGTCAGAATCAGGTGAATTAATAATGGGGAACAAAGAAATGGCAGACCAATTGAACAAATACTTTGGTCCTGTCTTCACTAAGGAAGACATATAACCTTCCGGAAATATTAGGGGTTCGAGGGTCTCGTGAAAAGGAGGAACTGAAGGAAATCCTTATTAGCCAGGAAATTATGTTCGTGAAATTGATGGGATTGAAGGCCGATAATTCCCCAGGGCCTGACAGGCTGCATCCCAGAGTATTTAAGGAAGTGGCCCTAGAATTAGTAGGTGCATTGGTGATCATTTCCCAACATTCTATTAACTCTGGATTAGTTCCTATGGACTGGGGGGAGAGAGAAAACTGGTAATTATAAACCGGTTAGCCTGACATCGGTGGTGGGGTAAATGTTGGAATCAATTATTAAAAATGAAATAGCAGCCCATTTGGAAAGCACTGATAGGATCGGTCCAAGTCAGCATGGATTTATGAAAGGGAAATCATGCTCAACAAATCTTCTAGAATTTTTTGAGAATGTAACTAGTAGAGTGGACAAGGGAGAACCAGTGGATGTGGTGTATTTGGTCTTTCAAAAGGCTTTTGACAAGTTCCACACAAGAGATTAGTGTGCAAAATTGAAGCACATGGTATTGGGGGTAATGTACTGACGTGGATAGAGAACTGGTTGGCAGACAGGAAGCAGAGAGTCAGGGTAAACAGGTCCTTTTCAGAATGGCAGGCAGTGACTAATGGGGTGCCGCAGGGCTCAGTGCTGGGACCCCAGCTATTTACAATATACATCAATGATTTAGATGGAGGAATTGAGTGTAATATCTCCAAGATTGCAGATAACACTAAGATGGGTGGTGGTGTGAGCTGTGAGGAGGTCGCTAAGAGGCTGCAGGTTGACTTGGACAGGTTAGGTGAGTGGGCAAATGCATGGCAGGTGCAGTATAATGTGGATAAATGTGAGGTTATCCATTTTGGGGGCAAAAACTGTGAGACAGAATATTATCTGAATGGTGAGAGATTAGGAAAAGGGGAGGTGCAACGAGACCTGGGTGTCATGGTACATCAGTCATAGAAGGTTGGCATGCAGGCGGCAAATGGCATGTTGGCTTCATAGTTAGAGGATTTGTGTATAGGAGCAGGGAGGTCTGACTGCAGTTGTACAGAACATTGGTGAGGCCACACCTGGAATATTGTATTCAGTTTTGGTCTACTGATCTGAGGAAGGATGTTCTTGCTATTGAGGGAGTGCAGAAAAGGTTCACCAGACTGATTCCTGGGATGGCAGGACTGACATATGTGGAGAGACTGGATCAATTGGGCTTGTATCCACTGGAGTTTAGAAGAATGAGAGGGGATCTCATAGAAACATACAAAATTCTGACGAGATTAGACAGGTTAGATGCGGGAAGAATGTTCCCATTGCTGGGGAGTTCCAGAACCAGTGGTCACAGTCTAAGGATAAGGGGTAAGCCATTTACGACCGAGATGAGGAGAAACTTCTTCACTCAGAGAGTGGTGAACCTGTGGAATTCTCTACCGCAGAAAGTTGTTGAAGTCAGTTCGTTAGATATATTCAAAAGGGAGTTGGATGGGGCCCTTACGGCCAAAGGGAGCAAGGGGTATGGAGAGAAAGCAGGGGTGGGGTACCGAGGGAATGATCAGCCATGATCTTATTGAATGGTGGTGTAGGCTCGAAGGGCCGAATGGCCTACTCCTGCAACTAATTTCGATGTTTCCACCTTTCTCACACTTCTCTGAATTAAATTCCATTTGCCACTGCTCTGCCCAGCTGACCAGTAGATTGATATCCTCCTGCAGCCCATGACTTTCCTCTTCATTATCAACCACACAGCCAATTTTAGCATTGTCTGCAAACTTCTTAATCCTACTCCCTATATTCAAATCTAAATCATTGATATATGCCACAAAAAGCAAGGGAACCAGTACTGAGCCTTGCGGAACCCCACTGGAAACATCCTTACAGTCACAAAAACATCCATCAACCATTACCCTTTGCTTCCTGCCTCCAAGCCAATTTTGGATCCAACTTGCCACTTTGCCCTGTATCCCATGGGCTTTAACCTTCATGACCAGTCTACCATGTGGGACCTTATCAAAAGCCTTGCTAAAGTCCATATATATTACATCGTACGCACTACCCTCATCGACCCTCTTGGTTACTGCCTCAAAAAAGTCAATCAGGTTAGTCAAACATGATCTTCCCTTAACAAATCCGTGCTGACTGTCCCTAATCAATCCTTGCCTATTCAAATGCAGATTTATCCTGTCTTTTAGGATTTTTCCAATAGTTTTCCCACCTCTGACGTTAGGCTGACAGGCCTGTAATTACTCGGCCTACAACTTTTGTCCCTTATTAAACAAGGGTACTACATTAGCAGTCCTCCAATCCTCCGGCACCTTGCCCAGATCCAAAGAGGACTGGAAAATGATGGTCAAGGTCTCGGCTATTTCCTCCATTAATTTGTTGGGATGCATTTCATCCGGGCCTGGGGACTTATCTACTTTCAAACCTGCTAACCCCTTTAATACTTCCTCTCTCAGTATATTTATTTCCTCCGAATATTACACTCCTCCTCTATAGCAGTATCCAGATTACGTCTTTCCTTTGGATTGCTACCAGTGCCACGTGCTAGTCAGAGTAGGAATCGCAGGATAGCTCAGATGAATACATGGCTTGAGCATTGGTGCAGCAGGGAGGGATTCAAATTCCTGGGACACTGGAACTGGTTCTGGGGAAGGTGGGACCAGTACAAACCGGACGGTCTGCACCTGGGCAGGACCGGAACCAATATCCTCGGGGGAGTGTTTGCTCGTGCTGTTGGGGAGGAGTTAAACTAATATGGCAGGGGGATGGGAACCTGTGCAGGGAGAGAGAGGGAAGTAGAATGGGGCAAGAAGCAAAAGATAAAAAGAAGAAAAGTAAAAGTGGAGAGCAGAGAAACGCAAGGCAAAAAGCAAAAAGGGCCACATTGCTGCAAAACTCTAAAAGGACAAAGTGTGTTACAAAGACAAGCCTGAAGGCTCTGTGCCTCAATGCAAAGAGTATTCGGAATAAAGTGGATGAATTAACTACGCAGATAGTAGTTAACGGGTATGATGTCATTGGCATCACAGAGACATGGCTCCAGGGTGACCAAGGCTGGGAACTCAACATCCAGGGGTATTTAACATTTTGGGAAGGATAGACAGAAAGTAAAAGGAGGTGGGTGGAATTGCTGGTTAAAGAGGAAATTAATGCAATAGTAAGGAGGGACATTAGCTTGGATGATGTGGAATCGGTATGGATGGAGCTGCGGATTACCAAGGGGCAGAAAACGCTAGTGGGAGTTGTGTACAGACCAGCAAACAGTCGTAGTAAGGTTGGGGACAGCATCAAGCAAGAAATTAGTGATGCATGCAATAAAGGTACAGCAGTTATCATGGGTGACTTTAATCTACATATTGATTGGGCTAACCAAACTGGTAGCAATGCGGTAGAGGAGGATTTCCTGGAGTGTATTAGGGATGGTTTTCTAGACCAACTAGAGAGCTGGCCATCCCAGACTGGGTGATGTGTAATGAAAAGGACTAATTAGCAGTCTTGTTGTGGGAGGCCCCTTGGGGAATAGTGACCATAATATGGTCGAATTCTTTATTAGGATGGAGAGTGACACAGTTAATTCAGAAACTAGGGTGCTGAACTTAAGGAAAGGTAACTTCGATGGTTTGAGGCGTGAATTGGCGAGAATAGACTGGCAAATGACACTTAAAGGGTTGACAGTGGATAGACAATAGCAAACATTTAAAGGTCACATGGATGAACTTCTGCAATTGTACAACACTGTCTGGAGTAAAAATAAAACGGGGAAGGTGGCTCAACCGTGGCTAACAAGGGAAATTAAGGATAGTGTTAAATCTAAGGAAGAGGCATAGAAATTGGCCAGAAAAAGCAGCAAACCTGAGGACTGGGAGAAATTTAGGATTCAGCAGAGGAGGACAAAAGGTTTAATTAAGAGGGATGAAAATAGAGTACGAGAAGAGGCTTGCCGGGAACATAAAATCTGACTGCAAAAGCTTCCATAGATATGTGAAGAGAAAAATATTAGTGAAGACAAACGCAGGTCCCTTGCGGTCGGAGTCAGGTGAATGTATAATTGCAAGTTGGCTCCAAAATTGGCTTGGAGGTAGGAAGCAAAGGGTAATGATTGATGGATGTTTTTGTGACTGGAAGGATGTTTCCAGTGGGGTTCTGCAGGGCTCAGTACTGGGTCCCTTGCTTTTTGCGGTATATATCAACAATTTAGATTTGAATATAGGGAGTTTGATTAATGCTTTTGTTCTGCATCCTTTTTTAAATAGGGGCGTTACATTTGCGGTTTTGCAATCCACTGCGACCGCCTCAGAATCCAGGGAATTTTGGTCGATTACAACCAAAGCATCCACTATTGCTGCCGCTACTTCTCCGAAGATGTAGGCGTCAGGTCCAGGGTGTAGTGTCCCTGCACCTTACTACAAACTCACACATGGCATGGATATATCAATCACGGTCACTCTGTGACCTTCACCTTTATTCCCAGGACCAAGGAGTACTGACCCTGGGTGGGACCTCCCCTTTTATACCTGGAAACCCAGGTGAGGAGTGTCTCCCGCAAGTTCACCCCCTGTGGTCATGGTGTGCATTTCTAGGGTACAGGTACAGTGTGCATGAGTTACAGTTACATGACTATATCATTACAAGATGGTTAAATACATGACACAGAGGACTTGTACGCCTTTAGTCCCATTATTTTACTGAGTACTACTTCATCAGCGATAGTGATTGTATGAAGCTCCAACCTCCCTATAGCCCCTTGCTTATCCACTATTGGGGTGTTTCAGTGGCTTCGACAGTGAAGACGGATACAATATATTTGTTCAATGTCTCGACCATTCCCCAGTCTCATCCTCCAGGGGAGGAACATTTACTTTAGCCACTCTTTTCCTTATTATGTACCTGTAGAAACTCTTAATGTGTTTTTATATTTCGTGCTTGTTTACTTTCATACTCTATCTTCCCTCTCTTTGTCAATTTTGTATTTGTTCTTTGCTGGCTTTTAAACGTTTCCCAATCCTCTGGTCTCCCACTGATCTTGGCCCATTGCAGGCCCTTGTTTTCAATGTGATACCATCCCTTATTTCCTCAGTTAGGCACGGATGGTTGTCCCTTCTCTTACAGTCTTTCCATCTCATTGGGATATATTTTAGTTGCGAGTTAAGAAATATCTCCTTAAATGTCTGCCACTGATCATCAACCGTCCCGTACTTTAATCTATTTTCCCAGTCCACTTTAGCCAACTCTGCCCTCATACCTTTGTTTTCTCAATAATTTAAGCTTAGGACACTGGTTTGAGAACTAACTTACTCATCGCCCAACAGAATTTCAAATTGAACCATGTTATGGTCATTCATTTCACTGCACCAGATCTAAGATAGCCTGCTCGCTGGTTGGTTCCGCAATATGCTGTTCAAGGAAACCATCCAGGATACACTCTATGAACTCTTCCTCGGGGCTACGCTGGCCAATTTGCTTTGTCCAATCAATATGTAGGTTAAAATCGCCCAGGATTCTTTCGGTGCATTTATTACAGGCCTCCACCTGCCACGATCTTGCGTGGCAGAGCAGGCTCGAGGGGATCAATGGACTAATCGTGCTCCTATTTACTGCAAAAGCTTCCACAGATATGTGAAGAGAAAACGATTAGTGAAGACAGACGTAGGTCTCTTGCAGTCAGATTCAGGCACTGATGTAAAGCCTGGCCGACAGGAGCTGCCATCGTACCTGGTGTTGGACCTCCTCCTTACCATGCTGGGTTGTGGGGATTGGTGCAGGGCCGGGCCGAGTGGCTCCCCCTAGCCACTCACTCACTGCTTTGGTGAACAAACCTCTATCTGCTGCTGCCCTCGACTCTCGCTGTAAATCACCTGGCCTCACTTCTGGGAAGGGGAAGGTCAGTGACATCAACCAGCCAATGGGAATAGATCCTGCCGCCAGCTTTGTGCTGGGTACCAGAGCTGTATATGCTGTGCCGAGCGCGAGTGAGGACATCCATATGTGAGGCAGGGAGGGGTCCTGAGGAACACTACCCCATTGTCTAGGCAACGGATGTCGCCACCTTAGTGCAGGCGGGAGACCAGCTACTTTAGGTGGTACTTTAGGGGGTGCCATCCTTTTGCAGGTCACTGCTGACCTTGCAGAGTATCCTGACAGATTGTCACTCCCCGCCCAGGGAGCCCTGTGTAGACAGTGTGTGAGTGAGTGTGATAATATTCACCAAGAGGGAGAGTGGCTCGGACACAATGGGCCTTAAATTCCGGCCTCACCAGGTCAGGCCCAAGTGTACATGCCCCGGAAACCGGCTTTTCCGATCTGTCAAAGATTTCTCCATATGGATTCTCCACATCCCGGGGAGAAGACCATTTGTGTGGGTGAGATTGGGTCATTTGCCCAAATCATGCCCAGAGAATGTCCTTCAAACTCTTAAACCAGGTAAAAGCAGGTCGATGCATTACTTTTACCAGTGTAAGAGTTCGAAAACATATCAAAAATAAACTTAAATACATATTTTTACAGTAAAAACCCTTTCCACCAAGGATCATTTATTTTAAACCTTATTGAAACATGTTAAAAAAATTTCAAAACATTTTTTTAACAAAACATTTAATTGACTTTAATTTCAATTAATTTTAAATGTGTGAGGTGTTTTTTAATTTATTCTGTTGCTTTTCAATATTGAGGTGTTTATTCACATTGATAATAATGGGAACTCTGAAAAAGCGAGTTGCCATTATTATCACTGAGAATATTGCAGCGTGATTGGTGCTTCAGGCCCATGTGACTCCAGCTTTACTGTACGTATGGGGAAGGCCATTTCCCTAACGCTACACATGGAATGAAGGTCTCGGATGGGAATCGAAGGTTTACGTAAAATATCCTCCGGTCGGAGGCAGTTGTCCGAAGGAAGCCCCCAACCGGGATTTCCCCCCCATTATCTGGTGGGCATTGAGTTCTGAGGCTGTAAAGTCTCTGCTGCTTCTTATCGTTTAATGCATTTTACAATTACAACAAAGGGATATTTCAGCACATTCTTCCACTGCTCCCGGAACTTAGTCTGTGTCACGGCGTAAATCCCAGTGTTTGTACAGCAACTCAGCTGTTGCAGCATGTATCCCAGTTCAGTTACAAACACAGGTATATATACAGAATGTGAAATCCAACCAATCCGGTTTTCCACAAGAACCACCATATATATTGCCCATAACAGGATGAAATTCCCCGAGATAACAAACAATAAAATCATGGATTTCCTGCGACTCTCCATCTCGGGGTCTCTGGGACTCTCCCCACTGCTGTGACCCCGGAGTCTCCTGCGAGCTCTGCTGGCCATTAAAATGTGTCTGACGGTGAGAGCATTGAGCAGCAGGATCAGAATAAATGGGACACACGGGGTTAGAATATAATGAAGTAGTTCGAATACTGCCCAGCCCAGTGATGCATAATTAGTGTAATACAGATCACAAAACCAGGGGTCGTTACCTAGCACATACCAACCTGAGAACATAAAATACCAGGGTATGTTCTTTAAACAGCTCAGCACAGTCACTGTTCCCAGAACCACAGCCGCCGTTCTCTCGGTGCTATATTTAGTTTTCAGCTTCTGGCAACAAATGGCCACAAATCGATCGAAGGTGAAAGTGATGGTGAACCAGACAGAACAGTCTGTGGCTGCATAGAGCAGGACGGCGTGGATATTACACAGGGGGATGGAATACACGAAAATAAACTGTTCCTCATAACGAATCGGAATGTGCCTCAGTATCAGATCCAGGATCACCACCAGTAGATCCGCTGTTGCCATGGCCACCAGGTAACGAGTGACACATTTGGAGAGTCCACACTTTCCCCGGGACAGGATCATTATCGTCACTAAGTTCACTGTGAGGAAAGGAAATAACCAGTTAAATTAAACATCAGGCTGGGAGCAAGAGCAGAAGATTGATGGGATTCGGTCTGCAATCTGCAAATCATTAGTGACATGAAATGATATAATCTAATTCTCGTACCTGAGGAAATGAATGCAGGGTTTATTGCAAAAATAATAAGGAATCAATAAATGAAATGGCGATAAAGACAACATGAAATGAACAGATGTTTGATCAATGAGACATTAAATGATAGATCTACCTTTAGCTCAGCAGACAACAACACTGCCCAAGGTAACAGGGGCACACGGATCAAGAAGCTCTCAGGAAGCCTTCGTGTCCCGGGATCAGTCAGCACCGAGAGCGGTGAGATTCACTTCTGTGCCGCTGTGTTGGTGGGAGGGGGCGGTGATGGGGGGAGAGGGAGGGAGACCCTCATTGTATTCTTGCTCCTGCTGAGGATATGGATTCTAATTCGAACTGAAAGTGAGTGTAACAGAAATAAACATCGACTGCAATTTTGCCATGCAATAATTACAGGTGGTTCTGCTTAAAATGTATGAAGGTAATATGACGATGTTAGGTTATTAAATACAAATGTACAGCAGTTAGAAAGATAACTGGGCTGCAGGAAGTGTATTGAACAATGAGCTTTACACCTTTTTGTTGAAATTGTCGCTCATTGAAAGTTAGAATTTCCGAATAACATGGCAAAGAATGGACTCTGAATAAAATAAATAGTTATCATTGACCAGGGAATGTCCAACTAAATGCTTTGTTTTAGCATCGAAATCGGACGACTTATTCCACAGGTAAAGTGCTGCCCAATGTTTCTGTAAAGTATCTGAACACAAATGGATAAGAGTTATTCTTGTTTTCTTTCATATGTTGCTTTCCAACTTGTGCATCGTATATTAGATGGAAAAATATCAAAGGATTGTTTGATCATTAATACTTCAGTTACAATCAGCTGACATTCTTTATGCTGAATGAAAGCAGGGTACAATAGAGAATTACTCCGATTCTCACTGACAGAACCACTGAGCTGTGGCAGACATACATGAGAGGCAATTGTAAACTCTAAACAAAGATTGCAAATAAATGTCTGGAAATCTGACTGAATGAGCATTTAGTGAGAATGAAAATGACTCTGATAAATCTGTTCCAACCATCAGAAGCAGTGGCAGTAATGCAGAACTGGAGAATGTGGAAAATGAGGCACTGGCTGGAACTGATTGATTCCAAACATGGAAACATAGAAAATAGGACCAGGAGTGGGCCATTCGGCCCTTCGAGTCTGCACCACCATTCAATATGATCAAGGCTGATCCTCTATCTCAACACCATACCCCGCTTTTCCCTCATACCCCTGGATAACCGTTATAGAAATATAGAAAATAGAAGAAACATAGAAAATAGGAGATATTTCAGTGATTTAAGAAGATGTGTGTGATCTGTCAGGATTTGTTCTTCGCACTGTGTGTAAGTAAACATGGCGAGCATTCGGTGAACACAACAGTAAAATACTGTGGATGATAAACGTTTGAAATAAAAATAGAAAATCCGAGAGATAATCAACAGGTCAGGCAGCATCTGAGGAGAGAGAAACACAGTGACTGTTTCAGGTCAATCACCTGTCGTCATTTGGTGACAAGTTCCCGAAACTTAGAAAACCTGCTTCTGATCTGATCCAAATGTGCAGTGCAGTGAGGATTCTGAAATTCGGGAAATAAAGTGTCTCTTCCAATATCTTTGCTTGAGTTCAATATAGAACATATCAATCTTGATGGACCAATATCATTTAAAGAATCAATAGCCGACAGCACGATGATGGACAGTAGTGAGGTATCAGATACACTAACAGCGAGGTACCAGATACACTAACAGTGAGGTACCAGATACACTAACAGTGAGGTACCAGATACACTAACAGTGAGGTACCAGACACACTAACAGTGAGGTACCAGATACACTAACAGTGAGGTACCAAATACACTAACAGCGAGGTACCAGATACACTAACAGTGAGATACCAGATACACTAACAGCGAGGTACCAGATACACTAACAGCGATGTACCAGATACACTAACAGCGAGGTACCAGATACACTAACAGTGAGGTACAAGATACACTAACAGTGTGGTACCAGATACACTAACAGTGAGGTACCAGATACACTAACAGTGTGGTACCAGATACACTAACAGTGTGGTACCAGATACACTAACAGTGAGGTACCAGATACACTAACAGTGTGGTACCAGATACAATAACAGTGTGGTACCAGATACACTAACAGTGAGGTACCAGATACACTAACAGTGAGGTACCAGATACACCAACAGTTAGGTACCAGATACACCAACAGTGAGGTACCAGATACACCAACAGTGAGGTACCAGATACACCAACAGTAAGGTACCAGATACACCAACAGTGAGGTACCAGATACACTAACAGTGAGATAACAGATACACTAACAGTGAGGTGCCAGGGAGACTAACAGTGAGGTACCAGATACACTAACAGTGAGGTACCAGATACACCAACAGTGAGGTACCAGATACACTAACAGTGAGGTACCAGATACACTAACAGTGAGATAACAGATACACTAACAGTGAGGTGCCAGGGAGACTAACAGTGAGGTACCAGATACACTAACAGTAAGGTACCAGATACAGTAACAGTGAGGTACCAGATACACTAACAGTGAGGTACCAGATACACTAACAGTGAGGTACCAGATACACTAACAGCGAGGTACCAGATACACTAACAGTGAGGTACCAGATACACTAACAGTGAGATATCAGGGAGACTAACAGTGAGATACCAGATAAACTAACAGTGAGGTACCAGGGAGACTAACAGTGAGGTACCAGATACACTAACAGTGAGGTACCAGATACACTAACAGTGAGGTACCAGACACACCAACAGTGAGGTACCAGATACACTAACAGTGAGGTACCAGATACACTAACAGTGAGATAACAGATACACTAACAGTGAGGTACCAGGGAGACTAACAGTGAGGTACCAGATACAATAACAGTAAGGTACCAGATACACTAACAGTGAGGTACCAGATACACTAACAGTGAGGTACCAGATACACTAACAGTGAGATACCAGATACACTAACAGTGAGGTACCAGATACACTAACAGCGAGGTACCAAATACACTAACAGTGAGGTACCAGATACACTAACAGTGAGATATCAGGGAGACTAACAGTGAGATACCAGATACACTAACAGTGAGGTACCAGGGAGACTAACAGTGAGGTACCAGATACACTAACAGTGAGGTACCAGATACACAAACAGCTTGGTACCAGATACACTAACAGTGAGATACCAGGGTGCACTAACAGTGAGATACCAGATACACTAACAGTGAGGTACCAGGGAGACTAACAGTGAGGTACCAGATACACTAACAGTGAGGTACCAGATACACTAATAGTGAGGCACCAGGGACATTAACAGTGAGGTACCAGATACACTAACAGTGAGGTACCAGATACACTAACAGGGAGGTACCAGATACACTAACAGTGAGGTACCAGATACACTAACAGCGAGGTACCAGATACACTAACAGTGAGGTACCAGATACACTAACAGCGACGTACCAGATACACTAACAGTGAGGTACCAGATACACTAACAGTGAGGTACCATATACACTAACAGTGAGGTACCAGATACACTAACAGTGAGGTACCAGGTACACTAACAGTGAGGTACCAGATACACTAACAGTGAGGTACCAGATACACTAACAGTGAGGTACCAGGGACATTAACAGTGAGGTACCAGATACACTAACAGTGAGGTACCAGATACACTAACAGGGAGGTACCAGATAAACTAACAGTGAGGTACCAGATACACTAACAGCGAGGTACCAGATACACTAACAGTGAGGTACCAGATACACTAACAGTGAGATATCAGGGAGACTAACAGTGAGATACCAGATACACTAACAGTGAGGTACCAGGGAGACTAACAGTGAGGTACCAGATACACTAACAGTGAGGTACCAGATACACAAACAGCGAGGTACCAGATACACTAACAGTGAGATACCAGCGTGCACTAACAGTGAGATACCAGATACACTAACAGTGAGGTACCAGGGAGACTAACAGTGAGGTACCAGATACACTAACAGTGAGGTACCAGATACACTAATAGTGAGGTACCAGGGACATTAACAGTGAGGTACCAGATACACTAACAGTGAGGTACCAGATACACTAACAGGGAGGTACCAGATACACTAACAGTGAGGTACCAGATACACTAACAGCGAGGTACCAGATACACTAACAGTGAGGTACCAGATACACTAACAGCGACGTACCAGATACACTAACAGTGAGGTACCAGATACACTAACAGTGAGGTACCATATACACTAACAGTGAGGTACCAGATACACTAACAGTGAGGTACCAGGTACACTAACAGTGAGGTACCAGATACACTAACAGTGAGGTACCAGATACACTAACAGTGAGGTACCAGGGACATTAACAGTGAGGTACCAGATACACTAACAGTGAGGTACCAGATACACTAACAGGGAGGTACCAGATAAACTAACAGTGAGGTACCAGATACACTAACAGCGAGGTACCAGATACACTAACAGTGAGGTACCAGATACACTAACAGTGAGATATCAGGGAGACTAACAGTGAGATACCAGATACACTAACAGTGAGGTACCAGATACACTAACAACGAGGTACCAGATACACTAACAGTGAGGTACCAGATACACTAACAGTGAGATACCAGGGAGACTAACAGTGAGATACCAGATACACTAACAGTGAGGTACCAGGGAGACTAACAGTGAGGTACCAGATACACTAACAGCGAGGTACCAGATACACTAATAGTGAGGTACCAGGGACATTAACAGTGAGGTACCAGATACACTAACAGTGAGGTACCAGATACACTAACAGGGAGGTACCAGATACACTAACAGTGAGGTAACAGATACACTAACAGCGAGGTACCAGATACACTAACAGTGAGGTACCAGATACACTAACAGCGAGGTACCAGATACACTAACAGTGAGGTACCAGATACACTAACAGTGAGGTACCATATACACTAACAGTGAGGTACCAGATACACTAACAGTGAGGTACCAGATACACTAACAGTGAGGTACCAGGGACATTAACAGTGAGGTACCAGATACACTAACAGTGAGGTACCAGATACACTAACAGGGAGGTACCAGATAAACTAACAGTGAGGTATCAGGTACACTAACAGCGAGGTACCAGATAAACTAACAGTGAGGTATCAGATAAACTAACAGTGAGGTACCAGATACACTAACAGCGAGGTACCAGGTACACTAACAGCGAGGTACCAGATACACTAACAGTGAGGTACCAGATACACTAACAGCGAGGTACCAGATACACTAACAGTGAGGTACCAGATACACTAACAGCGAGGTACCAGATACATTAACAGTGAGGTACCAGATACACTAACAGTGAGGTACCAGATACACTAACAGTGAGGTACCAGATACACTAACAGTGATGTACCAGATACACTAACAGTGATGTACCAGATAAACTAACAGTGAGGTATCAGATACACTAAAAGTGAGATACCAGATACACTAACAGTGAGGTACCAGATACACTAACAGTGAGGTACCAGATACACTAACAGTGAGGTACCAGATACACTAACAGTGAGGTACCAGATACAGTAACAGTGAGGTACCAGATACACTAACAGTGAGGTACCAGATGCACGAACAGCGAGGTACCAGGGACACTAACAGTGAGGTACCAGATACACTAACAGTGAGGTACCAGATACACTAACAGTGAGATATCAGGGAGACTAACAGTGAGATACCAGATACACTAACAGTGAGGTACCAGGGAGACTAACAGTGAGGTACCAGATACACTAACAGTGAGGTACCAGATACACTAACAGTGAAGTACCAGACACACTAACAGTGAGGTACCAGATACACTAACAGTGAGGTACCAGATACACTATCAGTGAGGTACCAGATACACTAACAGTGAGGTACCAGATACACTAACAGCGAGGTACCAGATACACTAACAGTGAGGTACCAGATAAACTAACAGTGAGATACCAGGGAGACTAACAGTGAGATACCAGATACACTAACAGTGAGGTACCAGGGAGACTAACAGTGAGGTACCAGATACACTAACAGTGAGGTACCAGATACACTAATAGTGAGGCACCAGGGACATTAACAGTGAGGTACCAGATACACTAACAGTGAGGTACCAGATACACTAACAGTGAGATATCAGGGAGACTAACAGTGAGATACCAGATACACTAACAGTGAGGTACCAGGGAGACTAACAGTGAGGTACCAGATACACTAACAGTGAGGTACCAGATACACTAACAGTGAGGTACCAGACACACTAACAGTGAGGTACCAGATACACTAACAGTGAGGTACCAGATACACTATCAGTGAGGTACCAGATACACTAACAGTGAGGTACCAGATACACTAACAGCGAGGTACCAGATACACTAACAGTGAGGTACCAGATACACTAACAGTGAGATAACAGGGACACTAACAGTGAGGTACCAGATACACTAACAGAGAGGTACCAGGGAGACTAACAGTGAGGTACCAGATACACTAACAGTGAGGTACCAGATACACTAATAGTGAGGCACCAGGGACATTAACAGTGAGGTACCAGATACACTAACAGTGAGGTACCAGATACACTAACAGTGAGGTACCAGATACACTAACAGTGAGGTACCAGGGACATTAACAGTGAGGTACCAGATACACTAACAGTGAGGTACCAGATACACTAACAGGGAGGTACCAGATACACTAACAGTGAGGTACCAGGTACACTAACAGCGAGGTACCAGATAAACTAACAGTGAGGTATCAGATACACTAACAGTGAGGTACGAGATACACTAACAGCGAGGTACCAGGTACACTAACAGCGAGGTACCAGATACACTAACAGTGAGGTACCAGATACACTAACAGTGAGGTACCAGATACAGTAACAGTGAGGTACCAGATACACTAACTGTGAGGTACCAAATACACTAACAGTGAGGTACCAGATACACTAACAGTGAGGTACCAGACACACTAACAGTGGGGTACCAGGGAGACTAACAGTGAGGTACCAGATACACTAACAGTGAGGTACCAGATACACTAACAGTGAGGTACCAGATACACTAACAGTGAGGTACCAGGGAGACTAACAGTGAGGTACCAGATACACGAACAGTAAGGTACCAGATACACTAACAGTGAGGTACCAGATACACTAACAGTGAGGTACCAGATACACTAACAGTGAGATACCAGATACACTAACAGTGAGGTACCAGATACACTAACAGCGAGGTACCAAATACACTAACAGTGAGGTACCAGATACACTAACAGTGAGATATCAGGGAGACTAACAGTGAGATACCAGATACACTAACAGTGAGGTACCAGGGAGACTAACAGTGAGGTACCAGATACACTAACAGTGAGGTACCAGATATACTAACAGTGAGGTACCAGACACACTAACAGTGAGGTACCAGATACACTAACAGTGAGGTACCAGATACACTATCAGTGAGGTACCAGATACACTAACAGTGAGGTACCAGATACACTAACAGCGAGGTACCAGATACACTAACAGTGAGGTACCAGATACACTAACAGTGAGATACCAGGGAGACTAACAGTGAGATACCAGATACACTAACAGTGAGGTACCAGGGAGACTAACAGTGAGGTACCAGATACACTAACAGTGAGGTACCAGATACACTAATAGTGAGGCACCAGGGACATTAACAGTGAGGTACCAGATACACTAACAGTGAGGTACCAGATACACTAACAGGGAGGTACCAGATACACTAACAGTGAGGTACCAGATACACTAACAGCGAGGTACCAGATACACTAACAGCGAGGTACCAGATACACGAACAGCGAGGGACCAGATACACTAACAGTGAGGTACCATATACACTAACAGTGAGGTACCAGATACACTAACAGTGAGGTACCAGATACACTAACAGTGAGGTACCAGATACACTAACAGTGAGGTACCAGATACACTAACAGGGAGGTACCAGATACACTAACAGTGAGGTATCAGATACACTAACAGTGAGGTATCAGATACACTAACAGTGAGGTACCAGATACACTAACAGCGAGGTACCAGGTACACTAACAGCGAGGTACCAGATACACTAACAGTGAGGTACCAGATACACTAACAGTGAGGTACCAGATACAGTAACAGTGATGTACCAGATACACTCACAGTGAGGTACCAGATACACTAACAGTGAGGTACCAGATACACTAACAGTGAGGTACCAGATACAATAACAGTGTGGTACCAGATACACTAACAGTGAGGTACCATATACACTAACAGTGAGGTACCAGATACACTAACAGTGAGGTACCAGATACACTAACAGTGAGGTACCAGATACACTAACAGTGAGGTACCAGATACACTAACAGGGAGGTACCAGATACACTAACAGTGAGGTATCAGATACACTAACAGTGAGGTATCAGATACACTAACAGTGAGGTACCAGATACACTAACAGCGAGGTACCAGGTACACTAACAGCGAGGTACCAGATACACTAACAGTGAGGTACCAGATACACTAACAGTGAGGTACCAGATACAGTAACAGTGATGTACCAGATACACTCACAGTGAGGTACCAGATACACTAACAGTGAGGTACCAGATACACTAACAGTGAGGTACCAGATACAATAACAGTGTGGTACCAGATACACTAACAGTGAGGTACCAGATACACTAACAGTGAGGTACCAGATACACTAACAGGGAGGTACCAGATACACTAACAGTGAGGTACCAGGTACACTAACAGCGAGGTACCAGATAAACTAACAGTGAGGTATCAGATACACTAACAGTGAGGTACCAGATACACTAACAGCGAGGTACCAGGTACACTAACAGCGAGGTACCAGATACACTAACAGTGAGGTACCAGATACACTAACAGTGAGGTACCAGATACAGTAACAGTGAGGTACCAGATACACTCACAGTGAGGTACCAGATACACTAACAGTGAGGTACCAGATACACTAACAGTGAGGTACCAGATACACTAACAGTGAGGTACCAGATACACTAACAGTGAGGTACCAGATACACTAACATCGAGGTACCAGATACACTAACTGTGAGGTACCAAATACACTAACAGTGAGGTACCAGATACACTAACAGTGAGGTACCAGACACACTAACAGTGGGGTACCAGGGAGACTAACAGTGAGGTACCAGATACACTAACAGTGAGGTACCAGATACACTAACAGTGAGGTACCAGATACACTAATAGTGAGGTACCAGGGAGACTAACAGTGAGGTACCAGATACACGAACAGTAAGGTACCAGATACACTAACAGTGAGGTACCAGATACACTAACAGTGAGGTACCAGATACACTGACAGTGAGATACCAGATACACTAACAGTGAGGTACCAGATACACTAACAGCGAGGTACCAGATACACTAACAGTGAGGTACCAGATACACTAACAGTGAGATATCAGGGAGACTAACAGTGAGATACCAGATACACTAACAGAGAGGTACCAGGGAGACTAACAGTGAGGTACCAGATACACTAACAGTGAGGTACCAGATACACTAACAGTGAGGTACCAGACACACTAACAGTGAGGTACCAGATACACTAACAGTGAGGTACCAGATACACTATCAGTGAGGTACCAGATACACTAACAGTGAGGTACCAGATACACTAACAGCGAAGTACCAGATACACTAACAGTGAGGTACCAGATACACTAACAGTGAGATACCAGGGAGACTAACAGTGAGATACCAGATACACTAACAGTGAGGTACCAGGGAGACTAACAGTGAGGTACCAGATACACTAACAGTGAGGTACCAGATACACTAATAGTGAGGCACCAGGGACATTAACAGTGAGGTACCAGATACACTAACAGTGAGGTACCAGATACACTAACAGGGAGGTACCAGATACACTAACAGTGAGGTACCAGATACACTAACAGCGAGGTACCAGATACACTAACAGCGAGGTACCAGATACACTAACAGCGAGGTACCAGATACACTAACAGTGAGGTACCATATACACTAACAGTGAGGTACCAGATACACTAACAGTGAGGTACCAGATACACTAACAGTGAGGTACCAGATACACTAACAGTGAGGTACCAGATACAATAACAGGGAGGTACCAGATACACTAACAGTGAGGTATCAGATACACTAACAGTGAGGTATCAGATACACTAACAGTGAGGTACCAGATACTCTAACAGCGAGGTACCAGGTACACTAACAGCGAGGTACCAGATACACTAACAGTGAGGTACCAGATACACTAACAGTGAGGTACCAGATACAGTAACAGTGAGGTACCAGATACACTCACAGTGAGGTACCAGATACACTAACAGTGAGGTACCAGATACACTAACAGTGAGGTACCAGATACAATAACAGTGTGGTACCAGATACACTAACAGTGAGGTACCAGATACACTAACAGTGAGCTACCAGATACACTAACAGGGAGTTACCAGATACACTAACAGTGAGGTACCAGGTACACTAACAGCGAGGTACCAGATAAACTAACAGTGAGGTATCAGATACACTAACAGTGAGGTACCAGATACACTAACAGCGAGGTACCAGGTACACTAACAGCGAGGTACCAGATACACTAACAGTGAGGTACCAGATACACTAACAGTGAGGTACCAGATACACTCACAGTGAGGTACCAGATACACTCACAGTGAGGTACCAGATACACTAACAGTGAGGTACCAGATTCACTAACAGTGAGGTACCAGATACAATAACAGTGTGGTACCAGATACACTAACAGTGAGGTACCAGATACACTAACAGTGATGTACCAGATACACTAACAGTGAGGTACCAGATACACTAACAGTGAGGTACCAGATACACTAACAGTGAGGTACCAGATACACTAACATCGAGGTACCAGATACACTAACTGTGAGGTACCAAATACACTAACAGTGAGGTACCAGATACACTAACAGTGAGGTACCAGACACACTAACAGTGGGGTACCAGGGAGACTAACAGTGAGGTACCAGATACACTAACAGGGAGGTACCAGATACACTAACAGTGAGGTACCAGGGAGACTAACAGTGAGGTACCAGATACACGAACAGTAAGGTACCAGATACACTAACAGTGAGGTACCAGATACACTAACAGTGAGGTACCAGATACACTAACAGTGAGATACCAGATACACTAACAGTGAGGTACCAGATACACTAACAGCGAGGTACCAGATACACTAACAGTGAGGTACCAGATACACTAACAGTGAGATATCAGGGAGACTAACAGTGAGATACCAGATACACTAACAGTGAGGTAACAGGGAGACTAACAGTGAGGTACCAGATACACTAACAGTGAGGTACCAGATACACTAACAATGAGGTACCAGACACACTAACAGTGAGGTACCAGATACACTAACAGTGAGGTACCAGATACACTATCAGTGAGGTACCAGATACACTAACGGTGAGGTACCAGATACACTAACAGCGAGGTACCAGATACACTAACAGTGAGGTACCAGATACACTAACAGTGAGATACCAGGGAGACTAACAGTGAGATACCAGATACACTAACAGTGAGGTACCAGGGAGACTAACAGTGAGGTACCAGATACACTAACAGTGAGGTACCAGATACACTAATAGTGAGGCACCAGGGACATTAACAGTGAGGTACCAGATACACTAACAGTGAGGTACCAGATACACTAACAGGGAGGTACCAGATACACTAACAGTGAGGTACCAGATACACTAACAGCGAGGTACCAGATACACTAACAGCGAGGTACCAGATACACTAACAGCGAGGTACCAGATACACTAACAGTGAGGTACCAGATACACTAACAATGAGGTACCAGACACACTAACAGTGGGGTACCAGGGAGACTAACAGTGAGGTACCAGATACACTAACAGTGAGGTACCAGATACACTAACAGTGAGGTACCAGGGAGACTAACAGTGAGGTACCAGATACACGAACAGTAAGGTACCAGATACACTAACAGTGAGGTACCAGATACACTAACAGTGAGGTACCAGATACACTAACAGTGAGATACCAGATACACTAACAGTGATGTACCAGATACACTAACAGCGAGGTACCAGATACACTAACAGTGAGGTACCAGATACACTAACAGTGAGATATCAGGGAGACTAACAGTGAGATACCAGATACACTAACAGTGAGGTAACAGGGAGACTAACAGTGAGGTACCAGATACACTAACAGTGAGGTACCAGATACACTAACAATGAGGTACCAGACACACTAACAGTGAGGTACCAGATACACTAACAGTGAGGTACCAGATACACTATCAGTGAGGTACCAGATACACTAACAGTGAGGTACCAGATACACTAACAGCGAGGTACCAGATACACTAACAGTGAGGTACCAGATACACTAACAGTGAGATACCAGGGAGACTAACAGTGAGATACCAGATACACTAACAGTGAGGTACCAGGGAGACTAACAGTGAGGTACCAGATACACTAACAGTGAGGTACCAGATACACTAATAGTGAGGCACCAGGGACATTAACAGTGAGGTACCAGATACACTAACAGTGAGGTACCAGATACACTAACAGGGAGGTACCAGATACACTAACAGTGAGGTACCAGATACACTAACAGCGAGGTACCAGATACACTAACAGCGAGGTACCAGATACACTAACAGCGAGGTACCAGATACACTAACAGTGAGGTACCATATACACTAACAGTGAGGTACCAGATACACTAACAGTGAGGTACCAGATACACTAACAGTGAGGTACCAGATACACTAACAGTGAGGTACCAGATACACTAACAGGGAGGTACCAGATACACTAACAGTGAGGTATCATATACACTAACAGTGAGGTATCAGATACACTAACAGTGAGGTACCAGATACACTAACAGCGAGGTACCAGGTACACTAACAGCGAGGTACCAGGTACACTAACAGTGAGGTACCAGATACACTAACAGTGAGGTACCAGATACAGTAACAGTGAGGTACCAGATACACTCACAGTGAGGTACCAGATACACTAACAGTGAGGTACCAGATACACTAACAGTGAGGTACCAGATACACTAACAGTGAGGTACCAGATACATTAACAGTGAGGTACCAGGGAGACTAACAGTGAGGTACCAGATACACGAACAGTAAGGTACCAGATACACTAACAGTGAGGTACCAGATACACTAACAGTGAGGTACCAGATACACTAACAGTGAGATACCAGATACACTAACAGTGAGGTACCAGATACACTAACAGCGAGGTACCAGATACACTAACAGTGAGGTACCAGATACACTAACAGTGAGATATCAGGGAGACTAACAGTGAGACACCAGATACACTAACAGTGAGGTACCAGGGAGACTAACAGTGAGGTACCAGATACACTAACAGTGAGGTACCAGATACATTAACAGTGAGGTACCAGACACACTAACAGTGAGGTACCAGATACACTAACAGTGAGGTACCAGATACACTATCAGTGAGGTACCAGATACACTAACAGTGAGGTACCAGATACACTAACAGCGAGGTACCAGATACACTAACAGTGAGGTACCAGATACACTAACAGTGAGATACCAGGGAGACTAACAGTGAGATACCAGATACACTAACAGTGAGGTACCAGGGAGTCTAACAGTGAGGTACCAGATACACTAACAGTGAGGTACCAGATACACTAATAGTGAGGCACCAGGGACATTAACAGTGAGGTACCAGATACACTAACAGTGAGGTAACAGATACACTAACAGGGAGGTAGCAGATACACTAACAGTGAGGTACCAGATACACTAACAGCGAGGTACCAGATACACTAACAGTGAGGTACCAGATACACTAACAGCGAGGTACCAGATACACTAACAGTGAGGTACCAGATACACTGACAGTGAGGTACCAGATACAATAACAGTGTGGTACCAGATACACTAACAGTGAGGTACCAGATACACTAACAGCGAGGTACCAGGTACACTAACAGCGAGGTACCAGATACACTAACAGTGAGGTACCAGATACACTAACAGTGAGGTACCAGATACAGTAACAGTGAGGTACCAGATACACTCACAGTGAGGTACCAGATACACTAACAGTGAGGTACCAGATACACTAACAGTGAGGTACCAGATACAATAACAGTGTGGTACCAGATACACTAACAGTGAGGTACCAGATACACTAACAGTGATGTACCAGATACACTGACAGTGAGGTACCAGATACACTAACAGTGAGGTACCAGATACACTAACAGTGAGGTACCAGATACACTAACATCGAGGTACCAGATACACTAACTGTGAGGTACCAAATACACTAACAGTGAGGTACCAGATACACTAACAGTGAGGTACCAGACACACTAACAGTGGGGTACCAGGGAGACTAACAGTGAGGTACCAGATACACTAACAGTGAGGTACCAGATACACTAACAGTGAGGTACCAGATACACTAACAGTGAGGTACCAGGGAGACTGACAATGAGGTACCAGATACACGAACAGTAAGGTACCAGATACACTAACAGTGAGGTACCAGATACACTAACAGTGAGGTACCAGATACACTAACAGTGAGATACCAGATACACTAACAGTGAGGTACCAGATACACTAACAGCGAGGTACCAGATACACTAACAGTGAGGTACCAGATACACTAACAGTGAGTTATCAGGGAGACTAACAGTGAGATACCAGATACACTAACAGTGAGGTACCAGGGAGACTAACAGTGAGGTACCAGATACACGAACATTAAGGTACCAGATACACTAACAGTGAGGTACCAGATACACTAACAGTGAGGTACCAGATACACTAACAGTGAGATACCAGATACACTAACAGTGAGGTACCAGATACACTAACAGCGAGGTACCAGATACACGAACAGCGAGGTACCAGATACACTAACAGTGAGATATCAGGGAGACTAACAGTGAGATACCAGATACACTAACAGTGAGACACCAGGGAGACTAACAGTGAGGTACCAGATACACTAACAGTGAGGTACCAGATACACTAACAGTGAGGTACCAGACACACTAACAGTGAGGTACCAGATACACTAACAGTGAGGTACCAGATACACTATCAGTGAGGTACCAGATACACTAACAGTGAGGTACCAGATACACTAACAGCGAGGTACCAGATACACTAACAGTGAGGTACCAGATACACTAACAGTGAGATACCAGGGAGACTAACAGTGAGATACCAGATACACTAACAGTGAGGTACCAGGGAGACTAACAGTGAGGTACCAGATACACTAACAGTGAGGTACCAGATACACTAATAGTGAGGCACCAGGGACATTAACAGTGAGGTACCAGATACACTAACAGTGAGGTACCAGATACACTAACAGGGAGGTACCAGATACACTAACAGTGAGATATCAGGGAGACTAACAGTGAGACACCAGATACACTAACATCGAGGTACCAGATACACTAACAGTGAGGTACCAAATACACTAACAGTGAGGTACCAGATACACTAACAGTGAGGTACCAGATACACTAACAGTGGGGTACCAGGGAGACTAACAGTGAGGTACCAGATACACTAACAGTGAGGTACCAGATACACTAACAGTGAGGTACCAGATACACTAACAGTGAGGTACCAGATACATTAACAGTGAGGTACCAGGGAGACTAACAGTGAGGTACCAGATACACGAACAGTAAGGTACCAGATACACGAACAGTGAGGTACCAGATACACTAACAGTGAGGTACCAGATACACTAACAGTGAGATACCAGATACACTAACAGTGAGGTACCAGATACACTAACAGCGAGGTACCAGATACACTAACAGTGAGGTACCAGATACACTAACAGTGAGATATCAGGGAGACTAACAGTGAGACACCAGATACACTAACAGTGAGGTACCAGGGAGACTAACAGTGAGGTACCAGATACACTAACAGTGAGGTACCAGATACACTAACAGTGAGGTACCAGACACACTAACAGCGAGGTACCAGATACACTAACAGTGAGGTACCAGATACACTATCAGTGAGGTACCAGATACACTAACAGTGAGGTACCAGATACACTAACAGCGAGGTACCAGATACACTAACAGTGAGGTACCAGATACACTAACAGTGAGATACCAGGGAGACTAACAGTGAGATACCAGATACACTAACAGTGAGGTACCAGGGAGACTAACAGTGAGGTACCAGATACACTAACAGTGAGGTACCAGATACACTAATAGTGAGGCACCAGGGACATTAACAATGAGGTACCAGATACACTAACAGTGAGGTACCAGATACACTAACAGGGAGGTAGCAGATACACTAACAGTGAGGTACCAGATACACTAACAGCGAGGTACCAGATACACTAACAGTGAGGTACCAGATACACTAACAGTGAGGTACCAGATACAGTAACAGTGAGGTACCAGATACACTCACAGTGAGGTACCAGATACACTAACAGTGAGGGACCAGATACACTAACAGTGAGGTACCAGATACAATAACAGTGTGGTACCAGATACACTAACAGTGAGGTACCAGATACACTAACAGTGATGTACCAGATACACTAACAGTGAGGTACCAGATACACTAACAGTGAGGTACCAGATACACTAACAGTGAGGTACCAGATACACTAACATCGAGGTACCAGATACACTAACTGTGAGGTACCAAATACACTAACAGTGAGGTACCAGATACACTAACAGTGAGGTACCAGACACACTAACAGTGGGGTACCAGGGAGACTAACAGGGAGGTACCAGATACACTAACAGTGAGGTACCAGATACACTAACAGTGAGGTACCAGATACACTAACAGTGAGGTACCAGGGAGACTAACAGTGAGGTACCAGATACACGAACAGTAAGGTACCAGATACACTAACAGTGAGGTACCAGATACACTAACAGTGAGGTACCAGATACACTAACAGTGAAATACCAGATACACTAACAGTGAGGTACCAGATACACTAACAGCGAGGTACCAGATACACTAACAGTGAGGTACCAGATACACTAACAGTGAGATATCAGGGAGACTAACAGTGAGATACCAGATACACTAACAGTGAGGTACCAGGGAGACTAACAGTGAGGTACCAGATACACGAACAGTAAGGTACCAGATACACTAACAGTGAGGTACCAGATACACTAACAGTGAGGTACCAGATACACTAACAGTGAGATACCAGATACACTAACAGTGAGGTACCAGATACACTAACAGCGAGGTACCAGATACACTAACAGCGAGGTACCAGATACACTAACAGTGAGATATCAGGGAGACTAACAGTGAGATACCAGATACACTAACAGTGAGGTACCAGGGAGACTAACAGTGAGGTACCAGATACACTAACAGTGAGGTACCAGATACACTAACAGTGAGGTACCAGACACACTAACAGTGAGGTACCAGATACACGAACAGTGAGGTACCAGACACACTAACAGTGAGGTACCAGATACACTAACAGTGAGGTACCAGATACACTATCAGTGAGGTACCAGATACACTAACAGTGAGGTACCAGATACACTAACAGCGAGGTACCAGATACACTAACAGTGAGGTACCAGATACACTAACAGTGAGATACCAGGGAGACTAACAGTGAGATACCAGATAAACTAACAGTGAGGTACCAGGGAGACTAACAGTGAGGTACCAGATACACTAACAGTGAGGTATTAGATACACTAACAGCGAGGTACCAGATACACTAACAGCGAGGTACCAGATACACTAACAGTGATGTACCAGATACACTAACAGTGATGTACCAGATACACCAACAGTGAGGTACCAGATACACTAACAGTGAGGTACCAGATACACTAACAGTGAGATAACAGATACAATAACAGTGAGGTACCAGGGAGACAAACAGTGAGGTACCAGATACACTAACAGTAAGGTACCAGATACACTAACAGTAAGGTACCAGATACACTAACAGTGAGGTACCAGATACACCAACAGTGAGGTACCAGATACAATAACAGTATGGTACCAGATACACTAACAGTGAGGTACCAGATTCACTAACAGTGATGTACCAGATACACTAATAGTAAGGTACCAGATACACTAACAGTGAGGTACCAGATACAGTAACAGTGAGGTACCAGATACACTAACATCGAGGTACCAGATACACTAACAGTGAGGTACCAGACACACTAACAGTGGGGTACCAGGGAGACTAACAGTGAGGTACCAGATACACTAACAGTGAGGTACCAGGTACACTAACAGTGAGGTACCAGATACACTAACAGTGAGGTACCAGATACATTAACAGTGAGGTACCAGGGAGACTAACAGTGAGGTACCAGATACACGAACAGTAAGGTACCAGATACACTAACAGTGAGGTACCAGATACACTAACAGTGAGGTACCAGATACACTAACAGTGAGATACCAGATACACTAACAGTGACGTACCAGATACACTAACAGCGAGGTACCAGATACACTAACAGTAAGGTACCAGATACACTAACAGTGAGATATCAGGGAGACTAACAGTGAGACACCAGATACACTAACAGTGAGGTACCAGGGAGACTAACAGTGAGGTACCAGATACACTAACAGTGAGGTACCAGATACACTAACAGTGAGGTACCAGACACACTAACAGTGAGGTACCAGATACACTAACAGTGAGGTACCAGATACACTATCAGTGAGGTACCAGATACACTAACAGTGAGGTACCAGATACACTAACAGCGAGGTACCAGATACACTAACATTGAGGTACCAGATACACAAATAGTGAGGCACCAGGGACATTAACAGTGAGGTACCAGATACACGAACAGTGAGGTACCAGATACACTAACAGGGAGTAAGCAGATACACTAACAGTGAGGTACCAGATACACTAACAGCGAGGTACCAGATACACTAACAGTGAGGTACCAGATACACTAACAGCGAGGTACCAGATACACTAACAGTGAGGTACCAGATACACTAACAGTGAGGTACCATATACACTAACAGTGAGGTACCAGATACACTAACAGTGAGGTACCAGGTACACTAACAGTGAGGTACCAGATACACTAACAGTGAGGTACCAGATACACTAACAGTGAGGTACCAGGGACATTAACAGTGAGGTACCAGATACACTAACAGTGAGGTAACAGATACACTAACAGGGAGGTACCAGATAAACTAACAGTGAGGTACCAGGTACACTAACAGCGAGGTACCAGATAAACTAACAGTGAGGTATCAGATACACTAACAGTGAGGTACCAGATACACTAACAGCGAGGTACCAGGTACACTAACAGTGAGGTACCAGATACACTAACAGTGAGGTACCAGATACACCAACAGTGAGGTACCAGATACAGTAACAGTGAGGTACCAGATACAGTAACAGTGAGGTACCAGGGACACTAACAGTGAGGTACCAGATACACTAACAGTGAGGTACCAGATACAATAACAGTGTGGTACCAGATACACTAACAGTGAGGTACCAGATACACTAACACTGATGTACCAGATACACTAAAAGTGAGGTACCAGATACACGAACAGTGAGGTACCAGATGCACTAACAGTGATGTGCCAGATACACTAACAGTAAGGTACCAGATACACTAACAGTAAGGTACCAGATACACTAACAATGAGGTACCAGATACACTAACAGTGAGGTACCAGATACACTAACGCGAGGTACCAGATACACTAACAGTGAGGTACCAGTTACACTAACAGTGAGGTACCAGATACACTAACAGTGAGGTACCAGATACACTAACAGTGAGGTACCAGATACACTAACAGTGAGGTACCAGGGACACTAACAGTGAGGTACCAGATACACTAACAGTGAGGTACCAGATACACTAACAGTGAGGTACCAGACACACTAACAGTGAGGTACCAGATACACTAACAGTGAGGTACCAGATACACTATCAGTGAGGTACCAGATACACTAACAGTGAGGTACCAGATACACTAAAAGCGAGGTACCAGATACACTAACAGTGAGGTACCAGATACACTAACAGTGAGATACCAGGGAGACTAACAGTGAGATACCAGATACACTAACAGTGAGGTACCAGGGAGACTAACAGTGAGGTACCAGATACACTAACAGTGAGGTACCAGATACACTAATAGTGAGGCACCAGGGACATTAACAGTGAGGTACCAGATACACTAACAGTGAGGTACCAGATACACTAACAGGGAGGTACCAGATACACTAACAGTGAGGTACCAGATACACTAACAGCGAGGTACCAGATACACTAACAGCGAGGTACCAGATACACTAACAGCGAGGTACCAGATACACTAACAGTGAGGTAACATATACACTAACAGTGAGGTACCAGATACACTAACAGTGAGGTACCAGATACACTAACAGTGAGGTACCAGATACACTAACAGTGAGGTACCAGATACACTAACAGGGAGGTACCAGATACACTAACAGTGAGGTATCAGATACACTAACAGTGAGGTATCAGATACACTAACAGTGAGGTACCAGAAACACTAACAGCGAGGTACCAGGTACACTAACAGCGAGGTACCAGATACACTAACAGTGAGGTACCAGATACACTAACAGTGAGGTACCAGATACAGTAACAGTGAGGTACCAGATACACTCACAGTGAGGTACCAGATACACTAACAGTGAGGTACCAGATACACTAACAGTGAGGTACCAGATACAATAACAGTGTGGTACCAGATACACTAACAGTGAGGTACCAGATACACTAACAGTGAGGTACCAGATACACTAACAGTGAGGTACCAGATACACTAACAGTGAGGTACCAGATACAGTAACAGTGAGGTACCAGATACACTAACATCGAGGTACCAGATACACTAACAGTGAGGTACCAAATACACTAACAGTGAGGTACCAGATACACTAACAGTGAGGTACCAGACACACTAACAGTGGGGTACCAGGGAGACTAACAGTGAGACACCAGATACACTAACAGTGAGGTACCAGGGAGACTAACAGTGAGGTACCAGATACACTAACAGTGAGGTACCAGATACACTAACAGTGAGGTACCAGACACACTAACAGTGAGGTACCAGATACACTAACAGTGAGGTACCAGATACACTATCAGTGAGGTACCAGATACACTAACTGTGAGGTACCAGATACACTAACAGCGAGGTACCAGATACACTAACAGTGAGGTACCAGATACACTAACAGTGAGATACCAGGGAGACTAACAGTGAGATACCAGATACACTAACAGTGAGGTACCAGGGAGACTAACAGTGAGGTACCAGATACACTAACAGTGAGGTACCAGATACACTAATAGTGAGGCACCAGGGACATTAACAGTGAGGTACCAGATACACGAACAGTGAGGTACCAGATACACTAACAGGGAGTAAGCAGATACACTAACAGTGAGGTACCAGATACACTAACAGCGAGGTACCAGATACACTAACAGTGAGGTACCAGATACACTAACAGCGAGGTACCAGATACACTAACAGTGAGGTACCAGATACACTAACAGTGAGGTACCATATACACTAACAGTGAGGTACCAGATACACTAACAGTGAGGTACCAGGTACACTAACAGTGAGGTACCAGATACACTAACAGTGAGGTACCAGATACACTAACAGTGAGGTACCAGGGACATTAACAGTGAGGTACCAGATACACTAACAGTGAGGTAACAGATACACTAACAGGGAGGTACCAGATAAACTAACAGTGAGGTACCAGGTACACTAACAGCGAGGTACCAGATACACTAACAGTGAGGTATCAGATACACTAACAGTGAGGTACCAGATACACTAACAGCGAGGTACCAGGTACACTAACAGTGAGGTACCAGATACACTAACAGTGAGGTACCAGATACACCAACAGTGAGGTACCAGATACAGTAACAGTGAGGTACCAGATACAGTAACAGTGAGGTACCAGGGACACTAACAGTGAGGTACCAGATACACTAACAGTGAGGTACCAGATACAATAACAGTGTGGTACCAGATACACTAACAGTGAGGTACCAGATACACTAACAGTGATGTACCAGATACACTAAAAGTGAGGTACCAGATACACGAACAGTGAGGTACCAGATGCACTAACAGTGAGGTACCAGATACACTAACAGTGAGGTACCAGACACACTAACAGTGAGGTACCAGATACACTAACAGTGAGGTACCAGATACACTATCAGTGAGGTACCAGATACACTAACAGTGAGGTACCAGATACACTAACAGCGAGGTACCAGATACACTAACAGTGAGGTACCAGATACACTAACAGTGAGATACCAGGGAGACTAACAGTGAGATACCAGATAAACTAACAGTGAGGTACCAGGGAGACTAACAGTGAGGTACCAGATACACTAACAGTGAGGTACCAGATACACTAACAGCGAGGTACCAGATACACTAACAGCGAGGTACCAGATACACTAACAGTGATGTACCAGATACACTAACAGTGATGTACCAGATACACCAACAGTGAGGTACCAGATACACTAACAGTGAGGTACCAGATACACTAACAGTGAGATAACAGATACAATAACAGTGAGGTACCAGGGAGACAAACAGTGAGGTACCAGATACACTAACAGTAAGGTACCAGATACACTAACAGTAAGGTACCAGATACACTAACAGTGAGGTACCAGATACACTAACAGTGAGGTACCAGATACACTAACAGCGAGGTACCAGATACACTAACAGTGAGGTACCAGTTACACTAACAGTGGGGTACCAGATACACTAACAGTGAGGTACCAGATACACTAACAGTGAGGTACCAGATACACTAACAGTGAGGTACCAGGGACACTAACAGTGAGGTACCAGATACACTAACAGGGAGGTACCAGATACACTAACAGTGAGGTACCAGATACACTAACAGCGAGGTACCAGATACACTAACAGTGAGGTACCAGATACACTAACAGCGAGGTACCAGATACACTAACAGTGAGGTACCAGATACACTAACAGTGAGGTACCATATACACTAACAGTGAGGTACCAGATACACTAACAGTGAGGTACCAGGTACACTAACAGTGAGGTACCAGATACACTAACAGTGAGGTACCAGATACACTAACAGTGAGGTACCAGGGACATTAACAGTGAGGTACAAGATACCCTAACAGTGAGGTACCAGATACACTAACAGGGAGGTACCAGATACACTAACAGTGAGGTACCAGGTACACTAACAGCGAGGTACCAGATAAACTAACAGTGAGGTATCAGATACACTAACAGTGAGGTACCAGATACACTAACAGCGAGGTACCAGGTACACTAACAGCGAGGTACCAGATACACTAACAGTGAGGTACCAGATACACTAACAGTGAGGTACCAGATACAGTAACAGTGAGGTACCAGATACACTCACAGTGAGGTACCAGATACACTAACAGTGAGGTACCAGATACACTAACAGTGAGGTACCAGATACAATAACAGTGTGGTACCAGATACACTAACAGTGAGGTACCAGATACACTAACAGTGATGTACCAGATACACTAACAGTGAGGTACCTGATAGACTAACAGTGAGGTACCAGATACACTAACAGTGAGGTACCAGATACACTAACATCGAGGTACCAGATACACCAACAGTGAGGTACCAAATACACTAACAGTGAGGTACCAGATACACTAACAGAGAGGTACCAGATACACTAACAGCGAGGTACCAGATACACTAACAGCGAGGTACCAGATACACGAACAGCGAGGTACCAGATACACTAACAGTGAGGTACCAGATACACTAACAGCGAGGTACCAGATACACTAACAGTGATGTACCAGATACACTAACAGTGAGGTACCAGATACACTAACAGTGAGGTACCAGATACACTAACAGTGAGGTACCAGATACACTAACCTTGAGGTACCAGATACACTAACAGCGAGGTACCAGATACACTAACAGTGATGTACCAGATACACTAACAGTGAGGTACCAGATACACTAACAGTGAGGTACCAGATACACTAACAGTGATGTACCAGATACACTAACAGTGAGGTACCAGTTACACTAACAGTGAGGTACCAGATACACTAACAGTGAGGTACCAGATACACTAACAGTGAGGTACCAGATACACTAACACCGAGGTACCAGATACACTAACAGTGAGGTACCAGATACACTAACAGTGAGGTACCAGATACACTAACAGTGAGGTACCAGATACACTAACAGTGAGGTACCAGATACACTAACAGTGTGGTACCAGATACACTAACAGTGTTGTACCAGATACACTAACAGTGAGGTACCAGATACACTAACAGTGAGGTACCAGATACACCAACAGTGAGGTACCAGATACACTAACAGTGAGGTACCAGATACAACAACAGTGAGGTACCAGATACACTAACAGTGAGGTACCAGATACACCAACAGTGAGGTACCAGATACACCAACAGTGAGGTACCAGATACACGAACAGTAAGGTACCAGATACACCAACAGTGAGGCACCAGATACACTAACAGTGAGGTACCAGATACACCAACAGTGAGGTACCAGATACACTAACAGTGAGGTACCAGATACACTAACAGTGAGATAACAGATACAATAACAGTGAGGTACCAGGGAGACTAACAGTGAGGTACCAGATACACTAACAGAAAGGTACCAGATACACTAACAGTGAGGTACCAGATACACTAACAGTGAGGTACCAGATACACTAACAGTGAGATACCAGATACACTAACAGTGAGGTACCAGATACACTAACAGCGAGGTACCAGATACACTAACAGTGAGGTACCAGATACACTAACAGTGAGGTACCAGATACACTAACAGTGAGGTACCAGATACACTAACAGTGAGGTACCATGGACACTAACAGTGAGGTACCAGATACACTAACAGAGAGGTACCAGATACAGTAACAGTGAGGTACCAGATACACTAACAGCGAGGTACCAGATACACTAACAGTGAGGTACCAGATACACTAACAGCGAGGTACCAGATACACTAACAGCGAGGTACCAGATACACTAACAGTGAGGTACCATGGACACTAACAGTGAGGTACCAGATACACTAACAGAGAGGTACCAGATACAGTAACAGTGAGGTACCAGATACACTAACAGCGAGGTACCAGATACACTAACAGTGAGGTACCAGATACACTAACAGCGAGGTACCAGATACACTAACAGTGATGTACCAGATACACTAACAGTGAGGTACCAGATACACTAACAGTGAGGTACCAGATACACTAACAGCGAGGTACCAGATACACTAACAGTGAGGTACCAGTTACACTAACCGTGAGGTACCAGATACACTAACAGTGAGGTACCAGATACACTAACAGTGAGGTACCAGATACACTAACAGTGAGGTACCAGATACACTAACAGTGAGGTACCAGATACACTAACAGTGAGGTACCAGATACACTAACAGTGAGGTAACAGATACACTAACAGTGTGGTACCAGATACACTAACAGTGAGGTACCAGATACAATAACAGTGTTGTACCAGATACACTAACAGTGTTGTACCAGATACACTAACAGTGAGGTACCAGATACACTAACAGTGAGGTACCAGATACACCAACAGTGAGGTACCAGATACACTAACAGTGAAGTACCAGATACACCAACAGTGAGGTACCAGATACACCAACAGTGAGGTACCAGATACACCAACAGTAAGGTACCAGATACACCAACAGTGAGGCACCAGATACACTAACAGTGAGGTACCAGATACACCAACAGTGAGGTATCAGATACACTAACAGTGAGGTACCAGATACACTAACAGTGAGATAACAGATACACTAACAGTGAGGTACCAGGGAGACTAACAGCGAGGTACCAGATACACTAACAGTGAGGTACCAGATACACTAACAGTGAGATACCAGGGAGACTAACAGTGAGATACCAGATACACTAACAGTGAGGTACCACGGAGACTAACAGTGAGGTACCAGATACACTAACAGCGAGGTATCAGATACACTAACAGTGAGGTACCAGACACACTAACAGTGAGGTACCAGATACACAAACAGTGAGGTACCAGATACACTAACAGCGAGGTACCAGATACACTAACAGTGAGGTACCAGATACACGAACAGTGAGATACCAGGGAGACTAACAGTGAGATACCAGATACACTAACAGTGAGGTACCAGGGAGATTAACAGTGAGGTACCAGATACACTAACAGTGAGGTACCAGATACACTAACAGCGAGGTACCAGATACACTAACAGTGAGATACCAGATACACTAACAGCGAGGTACCAGATACACTAACAGTGAGGTACCAGATACACTAACAGCGAGGTACCAGATACACTAACAGTGAGGTACCAGATACACTAACAGTGAGGTACCATATACACTAACAGTGAGGTACCAGATACACTAACAGTGAGGTACCAGATACACTAACAGCGAGGTACCAGATACACGAACAGTGATGTACCAGATACACCAACAGTGAGGTACCAGATACACTAACAGTGAGGTACCAGATGCACTAACAGTGAGGTACCAGATACACTAACAGCGAGGTACCAGATACACTGACAGTGATGTACCAGATACACTAACAGTGAGGTACCAGATACACTAACAGCGAGGTACCAGATACACTAACAGTGATGTACCAGATACACTAACAGTGAGGTACCAGATACACTAACAGTGAGGTACCAGATACACTAACAGTGAGGTACCAGTTACACTAACAGTGAGGTACCAGATACACTAACAGTGAGGTACCAGATACACTAACAGTGAGGTACCAGATACACTAACAGTGAGGTACCAGATACACTAACAGTGAGGTACCAGATACACTAACAGTGAGGTACCAGATACACTAACACCGAGGTACCAGATACACTAACAGTGAGGTACCAGATACACTAACAGTGAGGTACCAGATACACTAACAGTGAGGTACCAGATACACCAACAGTGAGGTACCAGATACACCAACAGTGAGGTACCAGATACACCAACAGTAAGGTACCAGATACACCAACAGTGAGGCACCAGATACACTAACAGTGAGGTACCAGATACACCAACAGTGAGGTACCAGATACACTAACAGTGAGGTACCAGATACACTAACAGTGAGATAACAGATACACTAACAGTGAGGTACCAGGGAGACTAACAGTGAGGTACCAGATACACTATCAGTAAGGTACCAGATACACTAACAGTGAGGTACCAGATACACTAACAGTAAGGTACCAGATACACTAACAGTGAGGTACCAGATACACTAACAGTGAGGTACCAGATACACTAACAGTGAGATAACAGATACACTAACAGTGAGGTACCAGATACACAAACAGCGAGGTACCAGATACACTAACAGTGAGGTACCAGATACACTAACAGTGAGATACCAGGGAGACTAACAGTGAGATACCAGATACACTAACAGTGAGGTACCAGGGAGACTAACAGTGAGGTACCAGATACACTAACAGTAAGGTACCAGATACACTAACAGTGAGGTACCAGATACACTAACAGTGAGGTACCAGATACACTAACAGAGAGATACCAGATACACTAACAGTGAGGTACCAGATACACTAACAGCGAGGTACCAGATACACTAACAGTGAGGTACCAGATACACTAACAGTGAGGTACCAGATACACTAACAGTGAGGTACCAGATACACTAACAGTGAGGTACCAGATACACTAACAGTGAGGTACCAGGGACACTAACAGTGAGGTACCAGATACACTAACAGAGAGGTACCAGATACACTAACAGAGAGGTACCAGATACACTAACAGCGAGGTACCAGATACACTAACAGCGAGGTACCAGATACACTAACAGTGAGGTACCAGATACACTAACAGTGAGGTACCAGATACACTAACAGTGAGGTACCAGATACACTAACAGTGAGGTACCAGATACACTAACAGTGTGGTACCAGATACACTAACAGTGAGATACCAGGGAGACTAACAGTGAGATACCAGATACACTAACAGTGAGGTACCAGGGAGACTAACAGTGAGGTACCAGATACACTAACAGTGTGGTACCAGATACACGAACAGTGAGATACCAGGGAGACTAACAGTGAGATACCAGATACACTAACAGTGTGGTACCAGATACACGAACAGTGAGATACCAGGGAGACTAACAGTGTGGTACCAGATACACTTACAGCGAGGTACCAGGGAGACTAACAGTGAGGTACAAGATACACTAACAGTGAGGTACCAGATACACTAACAGTGAGGTACCAGATACACTAACAGCGAGGTACCAGATACACTAACAGTGATGTACCAGATAAACTAACAGTGAGGTACCAGATACACTAACAGTGAGATACCAGATACACTAACAGTGAGGTACCAGATACACTAACAGTGAGGTACCAGATACACTAACAGTGAGGTACCAGATACACTAACAGTGAGGTACCAGATACACTAACAGCGAGGTACCAGGGACACTAACAGTGAGGTACCAGATACACTAATAGTGAGGTACCAGGGACATTAACAGTGAGGTACCAGATACACTAAAAGTGAGGTACCAGATACACTAACAGGGAGGTACCAGATACACTAACAGTGACGTACCAGATACACTAACAGCGAGGTACCAGATACACTAACAGTGAGGTACCAGATA
Organism: Pristiophorus japonicus; assembly: GCF_044704955.1. Classification (NCBI taxonomy): domain Eukaryota; kingdom Metazoa; phylum Chordata; class Chondrichthyes; family Pristiophoridae; genus Pristiophorus; species Pristiophorus japonicus. The sequence continues at coordinate 667,694 of NW_027251082.1, forward strand.
CACTAACAGCGAGGTACCAGATACACTAACAGTGAGGTACCAGATACACTAACAGTGAGGTACCATATACACTAACAGTGAGGTACCAGATACACTAACAGGGAGGTACCAGATACACTAACAGCGAGGTACCAGATACACTAACAGTGATGTACCAGATACACTAACAGTGAGGTACCAGATACACTAACAGTGAGGTACCAGATACACTAACAGTGAGGTACCAGATACACTAACAGCGAGGTACCAGATACACTAACAGTGATGTACCAGATACACTAACAGTGAGGTACCAGTTACACTAACAGTGAGGTACCAGATACACTAACAGTGAGGTACCAGATACACTAAAAGTGAGGTACCAGATACACTAACACCGAGGTACCAGATACACTAACAGTGTGGTACCAGATACACTAACAGTGAGGTACCAGATACAATAACAGTTTGGTACCAGATACACTAACAGTGTTGTACCAGATACACTAACAGTGAGGTACCAGATACACCAACAGTGAGGTACCAGATACACTAACAGTGAGGTACCAGATACACCAACAGTGAGGTACCAGATACACCAACAGTGAGGTACCAGATACACCAACAGTAAGGTACCAGATACACCAACAGTGAGGTACCAGATACACTAACAGTGAGGTACCAGATACACTAACAGTGAGGTACCAGGGACACTAACAGCGAGGTACCAGATACACTAACAGTGAGGTACCAGATACACCAACAGTGAGGTACCAGATACACCAACAGTGAGGTACCAGATACACCAACAGTGAGGTACCAGATACACTAACAGTGAGGTACCAGATACACTAACAGTGAGATAACAGATACACTAACAGTGAGGTACCAGGGAGACTAACAGTGAGGTACCAGATACACTAACAGTAAGGTACAAGATACACTAACAGTGAGGTACCAGATACACTAACAGTGAGATAACAGATACACTAACAGTGAGGTACCAGGGAGACTAACAGTGAGGTACCAGATACACAAACAGCGAGGTACCAGATACACTAACAGTGAGGTACCAGATACACTAACAGTGAGATACCAGGGAGACTAACAGTGAGATACCAGATACACTAACAGTGAGGTACCAGGGAGACTAACAGTGAGGTACCAGATACACTAACAGTGAGGTACCAGATACATTAACAGTGAGATACCAGATACACTAACAGTGAGGTACCAGATACACTAACAGCGAGGTACCAGATACACTAACAGTGAGGTACCAGATACACTAACAGTGAGGTACCAGATACACTAACAGTGAGGTACCAGATACACTAACAGTGAGGTACCAGATACACTAACAGTGAGGTACCAGATACACTAACAGTGAGGTACCAGGGACACTAACAGTGAGGTACCAGATACACTAACAGAGAGGTACCAGATACACTAACAGAGAGGTACCAGATACACTAACAGCGAGGTACCAGATACACTAACAGCGAGGTACCAGATACACTAACAGTGAGGTACCAGATACACTAACAGTGAGGTACCAGATACACTAACAGTGAGGTACCAGATACACTAACAGTGTGGTACCAGATACACTAACAGTGAGATACCAGGGAGACTAACAGTGAGATACCAGATACACTAACAGTGAGGTACCAGGGAGACTAACAGTGAGGTACCAGATACACTAACAGTGTGGTACCAGATACACGAACAGTGAGATACCAGGGAGACTAACAGTGAGATACCAGATACACTAACAGTGTGGTACCAGATACACGAACAGTGAGATACCAGGGAGACTAACAGTGTGGTACCAGATACACTTACAGCGAGGTACCAGGGAGACTAACAGTGAGGTACAAGATACACTAACAGTGAGGTACCAGATACACTAACAGTGAGGTACCAGATACACTAACAGCGAGGTACCAGATACACTAACAGTGATGTACCAGATAAACTAACAGTGAGGTACCAGATACACTAACAGTGAGATACCAGATACACTAACAGTGAGGTACCAGATGCACTAACAGTGAGGTACCAGATACACTAACAGTGAGGTACCAGATACACTAACAGTGAGGTACCAGATACACTAACAGCGAGGTACCAGGGACACTAACAGTGAGGTACCAGATACACTAATAGTGAGGTACCAGGGACATTAACAGTGAGGTACCAGATACACTAAAAGTGAGGTACCAGATACACTAACAGGGAGGTACCAGATACACTAACAGTGACGTACCAGATACACTAACAGCGAGGTACCAGATACACTAACAGTGAGGTACCAGATACACTAACAGCGAGGTACCAGATACACTAACAGTGAGGTACCAGATACACTAACAGTGAGGTACCATATACACTAACAGTGAGGTACCAGATACACTAACAGGGAGGTACCAGATACACTAACAGCGAGGTACCAGATACACTAACAGTGATGTACCAGATACACTAACAGTGAGGTACCAGATACACTAACAGTGAGGTACCAGATACACTAACAGTGAGGTACCAGATACACTAACAGCGAGGTACCAGATACACTAACAGTGATGTACCAGATACACTAACAGTGAGGTACCAGTTACACTAACAGTGAGGTACCAGATACACTAACAGTGAGGTACCAGATACACTAAAAGTGAGGTACCAGATACACTAACACCGAGGTACCAGATACACTAACAGTGTGGTACCAGATACACTAACAGTGAGGTACCAGATACAATAACAGTTTGGTACCAGATACACTAACAGTGTTGTACCAGATACACTAACAGTGAGGTACCAGATACACCAACAGTGAGGTACCAGATACACTAACAGTGAGGTACCAGATACACCAACAGTGAGGTACCAGATACACCAACAGTGAGGTACCAGATACACCAACAGTAAGGTACCAGATACACCAACAGTGAGGTACCAGATACACTAACAGTGAGGTACCAGATACACTAACAGTGAGGTACCAGGGACACTAACAGCGAGGTACCAGATACACTAACAGTGAGGTACCAGATACACCAACAGTGAGGTACCAGATACACCAACAGTGAGGTACCAGATACACCAACAGTGAGGTACCAGATACACTAACAGTGAGGTACCAGATACACTAACAGTGAGATAACAGATACACTAACAGTGAGGTACCAGGGAGACTAACAGTGAGGTACCAGATACACTAACAGTAAGGTACAAGATACACTAACAGTGAGGTACCAGATACACTAACAGTGAGATAACAGATACACTAACAGTGAGGTACCAGGGAGACTAACAGTGAGGTACCAGATACACAAACAGCGAGGTACCAGATACACTAACAGTGAGGTACCAGATACACTAACAGTGAGATACCAGGGAGACTAACAGTGAGATATCAGATACACTAACAGTGAGGTACCAGGGAGACTAACAGTGAGGTACCAGATACACTAACAGTAAGGTACCAGATACACTAACAGTGAGGTACCAGATACACTAACAGTGAGGTACCAGATACATTAACAGTGAGATACCAGATACACTAACAGTGAGGTACCAGATACACTAACAGCGAGGTACCAGATACACTAACAGTGAGGTACCAGATACACTAACAGTGAGGTACCAGATACACTAACAGTGAGGTACCAGATACACTAACAGTGAGGTACCAGATACACTAACAGTGAGGTACCAGATACACTAACAGTGAGGTACCAGGGACACTAACAGTGAGGTACCAGATACACTAACAGTGAGGTAGCAGATACACTAACAGTGAGGTACCAGATACACTAACAGTGTGGTACCAGATACACTAACAGTGAGGTACCAGATACAATAACAGTGTGGTACCAGATACACTAACAGTGTTGTACCAGATACACTAACTGTGAGGTACCAGATACACTAACAGTGAGGTACCAGATACACCAACAGTGAGGTACCAGATACACTAACAGTGAGGTACCAGATACACCAACAGTGAGGTACCAGATACACCAACAGTGAGGTACCAGATACACCAACAGTGAGGTACCAGATACACCAACAGTGAGGCACCAGATACACTAACAGCGAGGTACCAGATACACTAACAGTGAGATACCAGGGAGACTAACAGTGAGATACCAGATACACGAACAGTGAGGTACCAGATACACTAACAGTGAGGTACCAGATACCACTAACAGCGAGGTACCAGATACAATAACAGTGATGTACCAGATAAACTAACAGTGAGGTACCAGATACACTAACAGTGAGGTACCAGATACACTAACAGTGAGGTACCAGATACACTAACAGTGAGGTACCAGATACACTAACAGTGAGGTATCAGATACAGTAACAGTGAGGTACCAGATACACTAACAGTGAGGTACCAGATACACGAACAGCGAGGTACCAGGGACACTAACAGTGAGGTACCAGATACACTAACAGTGAGGTACCAGATACACTAATAGTGAGGTACCAGGGACATTAACAGTGAGGTACCAGATACACTAAAAGTGAGGTACCAGATACACTAACAGGGAGGTACCAGATACACTAACATTGAGGTACCAGATACACTAACAGCGAGGTACCAGATACACTAACAGTGAGGTACCAGATACACTAACAGCGAGGTACCAGATACACTAACAGTGAGGTACCAGATACACTAACAGTGAGGTACCAGATACACTAACAGTGAGGTACCAGATACACCAACAGTGAGGTACCAGATACACCAACAGTGAGGTACCAGATACACCAACAGTGAGGTACCAGATACACCAACAGTGAGGCACCAGATACACTAACAGCGAGGTACCAGATACACTAACAGTGAGATACCAGGGAGACTAACAGTGAGATACCAGATACACGAACAGTGAGGTACCAGATACACTAACAGTGAGGTACCAGATATCACTAACAGCGAGGTACCAGATACAATAACAGTGATGTACCAGATAAACTAACAGTGAGGTACCAGATACACTAACAGTGAGGTACCAGATACACTAACAGTGAGGTACCAGATACACTAACAGTGAGGTACCAGATACACTAACAGTGAGGTATCAGATACAGTAACAGTGAGGTACCAGATACACTAACAGTGAGGTACCAGATACACGAACAGCGAGGTACCAGGGACACTAACAGTGAGGTACCAGATACACTAACAGTGAGGTACCAGATACACTAATAGTGAGGTACCAGGGACATTAACAGTGAGGTACCAGATACACTAAAAGTGAGGTACCAGATACACTAACAGGGAGGTACCAGATACACTAACATTGAGGTACCAGATACACTAACAGCGAGGTACCAGATACACTAACAGTGAGGTACCAGATACACTAACAGCGAGGTACCAGATACACTAACAGTGAGGTACCAGATACACTAACAGTGAGGTACCAGATACACTAACAGTGAGGTACCAGATACACTAACAGTGAGGTACCAGGTACACTTACAGTGAGGTACCAGATACACTAACAGTGAGGTACCAGATACACTAACAGTGAGGTACCAGGGACATTAACAGTGAGGTACCAGATACACTAACAGTGAGGTACCAGATACACTAACAGGGAGGTACCTGATACACTAACAGTGAGGTACCAGGTACACTAACAGCGAGGTACCAGATAAACTAACAGCGAGGTATCAGATACACTAACAGTGAGGTACCAGATACACTAACAGCGAGGTACCAGGTACACTGACAGCGAGGTACCAGATACACTAACAGTGAGGTACCAGATACACTAACAGTGAGGTACCAGATACAGTAACAGTGAGGTACCAGATACACTCACAGTGAGGTACCAGATACACTAACAGTGAGGTACCAGATACACTAACAGTGAGGTACCAGATACACTAACAGTGAGGTACCAGATACACTAACAGTGAGTTACCATGGACACTAACAGTGAGGTACCAGATACACTAACAGAGAGGTACCAGATACACTAACAGCGAGGTACCAGATACACTAACAGCGAGGTACCAGATACACTAACAGTGAGGTACCATGGACACTAACAGTGAGGTACCAGATACACTAACAGAGAGGTACCAGATACAGTAACAGTGAGGTACCAGATACACTAACAGCGAGGTACCAGATACACTAACAGTGAGGTACCAGATACACTAACAGCGAGGTACCAGATACACTAACAGTGATGTACCAGATACACTAACAGTGAGGTACCAGATACACTAACAGTGAGGTACCAGATACACTAACAGCGAGGTACCAGATACACTAACAGTGAGGTACCAGTTACACTAACCGTGAGGTACCAGATACACTAACAGTGAGGTACCAGATACACTAACAGTGAGGTACCAGATACACTAACAGTGAGGTACCAGATACACTAATAGTGAGGTACCAGATACACTAACAGTGAGGTAACAGATACACTAACAGTGTGGTACCAGATACACTAACAGTGAGGTACCAGATACAATAACAGTGTTGTACCAGATACACTAACAGTGTTGTACCAGATACACTAACAGTGAGGTACCAGATACACTAACAGTGAGGTACCAGATACACCAACAGTGAGGTACCAGATACACTAACAGTGAAGTACCAGATACACCAACAGTGAGGTACCAGATACACCAACAGTGAGGCACCAGATACACCAACAGTAAGGTACCAGATACACCAACAGTTAGGCACCAGATACACTAACAGTGAGGTACCAGATACACCAACAGTGAGGTATCAGATACACTAACAGTGAGGTACCAGATACACTAACAGTGAGATAACAGATACACTAACAGTGAGGTACCAGGGAGACTAACAGCGAGGTACCAGATACACTAACAGTGAGGTACCAGATACACTAACAGTGAGATACCAGGGAGACTAACAGTGAGATACCAGATACACTAACAGTGAGGTACCAGGGAGACTAACAGTGAGGTACCAGATACACTAACAGCGAGGTATCAGATACACTAACAGTGAGGTACCAGACACACTAACAGTGAGGTACCAGATACACAAACAGTGAGGTACCAGATACACTAACAGCGAGGTACCAGATACACTAACAGTGAGGTACCAGATACACGAACAGTGAGATACCAGGGAGACTAACAGTGAGATACCAGATACACTAACAGTGAGGTACCAGGGAGATTAACAGTGAGGTACCAGATACACTAACAGTGAGGTACCAGATACACTAACAGCGAGGTACCAGATACACTAACAGTGAGATACCAGATACACTAACAGCGAGGTACCAGATACACTAACAGTGAGGTACCAGATACACTAACAGCGAGGTACCAGATACACTAACAGTGAGGTACCAGATACACTAACAGTGAGGTACCATATACACTAACAGTGAGGTACCAGATACACTAACAGTGAGGTACCAGATACACTAACAGCGAGGTACCAGATACACGAACAGTGATGTACCAGATACACCAACAGTGAGGTACCAGATACACTAACAGTGAGGTACCAGATGCACTAACAGTGAGGTACCAGATACACTAACAGCGAGGTACCAGATACACTGACAGTGATGTACCAGATACACTAACCGTGAGGTACCAGGTACACTAACAGCGAGGTACCAGATACACTAACAGTGATGTACCAGATACACTAACAGTGAGGTACCAGATACACTAACAGTGAGGTACCAGATACACTAACAGTGAGGTACCAGTTACACTAACAGTGAGGTACCAGATACACTAACAGTGAGGTACCAGATACACTAACAGTGAGGTACCAGATACACTAACAGTGAGGTACCAGATACACTAACAGTGAGGTACCAGATACACTAACAGTGAGGTACCAGATACACTAACAGTGAGGTACCAGATACACTAACAGTGAGGTACCAGATACACTAACACCGAGGTACCAGATACACTAACAGTGAGGTACCAGATACACTAACAGTGAGGTACCAGATACACTAACAGTGAGGTACCAGATACACCAACAGTGAGGTACCAGATACACCAACAGTGAGGTACCAGATACACCAACAGTAAGGTACCAGATACACCAACAGTGAGGCACCAGATACACTAACAGTGAGGTACCAGATACACCAACAGTGAGGTACCAGATACACTAACAGTGAGGTACCAGATACACTAACAGTGAGATAACAGATACACTAACAGTGAGGTACCAGGGAGACTAACAGTGAGGTACCAGATACACTATCAGTAAGGTACCAGATACACTAACAGTGAGGTACCAGATACACTAACAGTAAGGTACCAGATACACTAACAGTGAGGTACCAGATACACTAACAGTGAGGTACCAGATACACTAACAGTGAGATAACAGATACACTAACAGTGAGGTACCAGATACACAAACAGCGAGGTACCAGATACACTAACAGTGAGGTACCAGATACACTAACAGTGAGATACATGGGAGACTAACAGTGAGATACCAGATACACTAACAGTGAGGTACCAGGGAGACTAACAGTGAGGTACCAGATACACTAACAGTAAGGTACCAGATACACTAACAGTGAGGTACCAGATACACTAACAGTGAGGTACCAGATACACTAACAGAGAGATACCAGATACACTAACAGTGAGGTACCAGATACACTAACAGCGAGGTACCAGATACACTAACAGTGAGGTACCAGATACACTAACAGTGAGGTACCAGATACACTAACAGCGAGGTACCAGATACACTAACAGTGAGGTACCAGATACACTAACAGTGAGGTACCAGATACACTAACAGTGAGGTACCAGATACACTAACAGTGAGGTACCAGATACACTAACAGTGTGGTACCAGATACACTAACAGTGAGATACCAGGGAGACTAACAGTGAGATACCAGATACACTAACAGTGAGGTACCAGGGAGACTAACAGTGAGGTACCAGATACACTAACAGTGTGGTACCAGATACACGAACAGTGAGATACCAGGGAGACTAACAGTGAGATACCAGATACACTAACAGTGTGGTACCAGATACACGAACAGTGAGATACCAGGGAGACTAACAGTGTGGTACCAGATACACTTACAGCGAGGTACCAGGGAGACTAACAGTGAGGTACCAGATACACTAACAGTGAGGTACCAGATACACTAACAGTGAGGTACCAGATACACTAACAGCGAGGTACCAGATACACTAACAGTGATGTACCAGATAAACTAACAGTGAGGTACCAGATACACTAACAGTGAGATTTTGATACACTAACAGTGAGGTACCAGATACACTAACAGTGAGGTACCAGATACACTAACAGTGAGGTACCAGATACACTAACAGTGATGTACCAGATACACTAACAGCGAGGTACCAGGGACACTAACAGTGAGGTACCAGATACACTAATAGTGAGGTACCAGGGACATTAACAGTGAGTTACCAGATACACTAAAAGTGAGGTACCAGATACACTAACAGGGAGGTACCAGATACACTAACAGTGACGGACCAGATACACTAACAGCGAGGTACCAGATACACTAACAGTGAGGTACCAGATACACTAACAGCGAGGTACCAGATACACTAACAGTGAGGTACCAGATACACTAACAGTGAGGTACCATATACACTAACAGTGAGGTACCAGATACACTAACAGTGAGGTACCAGATACACTAACAGCGAGGTACCAGATACACTAACAGTGATGTACCAGATACACTAACAGTGAGGTACCAGATACACTAACAATGAGGTACCAGATACACTAACAGTGAGGTACCAGATACACTAACAGCGAGGTACCAGATACACTAACAGTGATGTACCAGATACACTAACAGTGAGGTACCAGTTACACTAACAGTGAGGTACCAGATACACTAACAGTGAGGTACCAGATACACTAAAAGTGAGGTACCAGATACACTAACACCGAGGTACCAGATACACTAACAGTGTGGTACCAGATACACTAACAGTGAGGTACCAGATACAATAACAGTTTGGTACCAGATACACTAACAGTGTTGTACCAGATACACTAACAGTGAGGTACCAGATACACCAACAGTGAGGTACCAGATACACTAACAGTGAGGTACCAGATACACCAACAGTGAGGTACCAGATACACCAACATTGAGGTACCAGATACACCAACAGTAAGGTACCAGATACACCAACAGTGAGGTACCAGATACACTAACAGTGAGGTACCAGATACACTAACAGTGAGGTACCAGGGACACTAACAGCGAGGTACCAGATACACTAACAGTGAGGTACCAGATACACCAACAGTGAGGTACCAGATACACCAACAGTGAGGTACCAGATACACCAACAGTGAGGTACCAGATACACTAACAGTGAGGTACCAGATACACTAACAGTGAGATAACAGATACACTAACAGTGAGGTACCAGGGAGACTAACAGTGAGGTACCAGATACACTAACAGTAAGGTACAAGATACACTAACAGTGAGGTACCAGATACACTAACAGTGAGATAACAGATACACTAACAGTGAGGTACCAGGGAGACTAACAGCGAGGTACCAGATACACTAACAGTGAGGTACCAGATACACTAACAGTGAGGTACCATATACACTAACAGTGAGGTACCAGATACACTAACAGTGAGGTACCAGATACACTAACAGCGAGGTACCAGATACACGAACAGTGATGTACCAGATACACCAACAGTGAGGTACCAGATACACTAACAGTGAGGTACCAGATGCACTAACAGTGAGGTACCAGATACACTAACAGCGAGGTACCAGATACACTGACAGTGATGTACCAGATACACTAACCGTGAGGTACCAGATACACTAACAGCGAGGTACCAGATACACTAACAGTGATGTACCAGATACACTAACAGTGAGGTACCAGATACACTAACAGTGAGGTACCAGATACACTAACAGTGAGGTACCAGTTACACTAACAGTGAGGTACCAGATACACTAACAGTGAGGTACCAGATACACTAACAGTGAGGTACCAGATACACTAACAGTGAGGTACCAGATACACTAACAGTGAGGTACCAGATACACTAACAGTGAGGTACCAGATACACTAACAGTGAGGTACCAGATACACTAACAGTGAGGTACCAGATACACTAACACCGAGGTACCAGATACACTAACAGTGAGGTACCAGATACACTAACAGTGAGGTACCAGATACACTAACAGTGAGGTACCAGATACACCAACAGTGAGGTACCAGATACACCAACAGTGAGGTACCAGATACACCAACAGTAAGGTACCAGATACACCAACAGTGAGGCACCAGATACACTAACAGTGAGGTACCAGATACACCAACAGTGAGGTACCAGATACACTAACAGTGAGGTACCAGATACACTAACAGTGAGATAACAGATACACTAACAGTGAGGTACCAGGGAGACTAACAGTGAGGTACCAGATACACTATCAGTAAGGTACCAGATACACTAACAGTGAGGTAACAGATACACTAACAGTAAGGTACCAGATACACTAACAGTGAGGTACCAGATACACTAACAGTGAGGTACCAGATACACTAACAGTGAGATAACAGATACACTAACAGTGAGGTACCAGATACACAAACAGCGAGGTACCAGATACACTAACAGTGAGGTACCAGATACACTAACAGTGAGATACATGGGAGACTAACAGTGAGATACCAGATACACTAACAGTGAGGTACCAGGGAGACTAACAGTGAGGTACCAGATACACTAACAGTAAGGTACCAGATACACTAACAGTGAGGTACCAGATACACTAACAGTGAGGTACCAGATACACTAACAGAGAGATACCAGATACACTAACAGTGAGGTACCAGATACACTAACAGCGAGGTACCAGATACACTAACAGTGAGGTACCAGATACACTAACAGTGAGGTACCAGATACACTAACAGCGAGGTACCAGATACACTAACAGTGAGGTACCAGATACACTAACAGTGAGGTACCAGATACACTAACAGTGAGGTACCAGATACACTAACAGTGAGGTACCAGATACACTAACAGTGTGGTACCAGATACACTAACAGTGAGATACCAGGGAGACTAACAGTGAGATACCAGATACACTAACAGTGAGGTACCAGGGAGACTAACAGTGAGGTACCAGATACACTAACAGTGTGGTACCAGATACACGAACAGTGAGATACCAGGGAGACTAACAGTGAGATACCAGATACACTAACATTGTGGTACCAGATACACGAACAGTGAGATACCAGGGAGACTAACAGTGTGGTACCAGATACACTTACAGCGAGGTACCAGGGAGACTAACAGTGAGGTACCAGATACACTAACAGTGAGGTACCAGATACACTAACAGTGAGGTACCAGATACACTAACAGCGAGGTACCAGATACACTAACAGTGATGTACCAGATAAACTAACAGTGAGGTACCAGATACACTAACAGTGAGATACCAGATACACTAACAGTGAGGTACCAGATACACTAACAGTGAGGTACCAGATACACTAACAGTGAGGTACCAGATACACTAACAGTGATGTACCAGATACACTAACAGCGAGGTACCAGGGACACTAACAGTGAGGTACCAGATACACTAATAGTGAGGTACCAGGGACATTAACAGTGAGTTACCAGATACACTAAAAGTGAGGTACCAGATACACTAACAGGGAGGTACCAGATACACTAACAGTGACGGACCAGATACACTAACAGCGAGGTACCAGATACACTAACAGTGAGGTACCAGATACACTAACAGCGAGGTACCAGATACACTAACAGTGAGGTACCAGATACACTAACAGTGAGGTACCATATACACTAACAGTGAGGTACCAGATGCACTAACAGTGAGGTACCAGATACACTAACAGCGAGGTACCAGATACACTAACAGTGATGTACCAGATACACTAACAGTGAGGTACCAGATACACTAACAATGAGGTACCAGATACACTAACAGTGAGGTACCAGATACACTAACAGCGAGGTACCAGATACACTAACAGTGATGTACCAGATACACTAACAGTGAGGTACCAGTTACACTAACAGTGAGGTACCAGATACACTAACAGTGAGGTACCAGATACACTAAAAGTGAGGTACCAGATACACTAACACCGAGGTACCAGATACACTAACAGTGTGGTACCAGATACACTAACAGTGAGGTACCAGATACAATAACAGTTTGGTACCAGATACACTAACAGTGTTGTACCAGATACACTAACAGTGAGGTACCAGATACACCAACAGTGAGGTACCAGATACACTAACAGTGAGGTACCAGGGAGACTAACAGTGAGGTACCAGATACACTAACAGTAAGGTACAAGATACACTAACAGTGAGGTACCAGATACACTAACAGTGAGATAACAGATACACTAACAGTGAGGTACCAGGGAGACTAACAGTGAGGTACCAGATACACAAACAGCGAGGTACCAGATACACTAACAGTGAGGTACCAGATACACTAACAGTGAGATACCAGGGAGACTAACAGTGAGATACCAGATACACTAACAGTGAGGTACCAGGGAGACTAACAGTGAGGTACCAGATACACTAACAGTAAGGTACCAGATACACTAACAGTGAGGTACCAGATACACTAACAGTGAGGTACCAGATACACTAACAGTGAGATACCAGATACACTAACAGTGAGGTACCAGATACACTAACAGCGAGGTACCAGATACACTAACAGTGAGGTACCAGATACACTAACAGTGAGGTACCAGATACACTAACAGTGAGGTACCAGATACACTAACAGTGAGGTACCAGATACACTAACAGTGAGGTACCAGATACACTAACAGTGAGGTACCAGGGACACTAACAGTGAGGTACCAGATACACTAACAGAGAGGTACCAGATACACTAACAGCGAGGTACCAGATACACTAACAGCGAGGTACCAGATACACTAACAGCGAGGTACCAGATACACCAACAGTGAGGTACCAGATACACCAACAGTGAGGTACCAGATACACCAACAGTGAGGTACCAGATACACCAACAGTGAGGCACCAGATACACTAACAGCGAGGTACCAGATACACTAACAGTGAGGTACCAGATACACTAACAGTGAGATACCAGGGAGACTAACAGTGAGATACCAGATACACGAACAGTGAGGTACCAAATACACTAACAGTGAGGTACCAGATATCACTAACAGCGAGGTACCAGATACAATAACAGTGATGTACCAGATAAACTAACAGTGAGGTACCAGATACACTAACAGTGAGATACCAGATACACTAACAGTGACGTACCAGATACACTAACAGTGAGGTACCAGATACACTAACAGTGAGGTACCAGATACACTAACAGTGAGGTACCAGATACACTAACAGTGAGGTATCAGATACAGTAACAGTGAGGTACCAGATACACTAACAGTGACGTACCAGATACACGAACAGCGAGGTACCAGGGACACTAACAGTGAGGTACCAGATTCACTAACAGTGAGGTACCAGATACACTAATAGTGAGGTACCAGGGACATTAACAGTGAGGTACCAGATACACTAAAAGTGAGGTACCAGATACACTAACAGGGAGGTACCAGATACACTAACATTGAGGTACCAGATACACTAACAGCGAGGTACCAGATACACTAACAGTGAGGTACCAGATACACTAACAGCGAGGTACCAGATACACTAACAGTGAGGTACCAGATACACTAACAGTGAGGTACCAGATACACTAACAGTGAGGTACCAGATACACTAACAGTGAGGTACCAGGTACACTAACAGTGAGGTACCAGATACACTAACAGTGAGGTACCAGATACACTCACAGTGAGGTACCAGATACACTAACAGTGAGGTACCAGATACACTAACAGTGAGGTACCAGATACACTAACAGTGAGGTACCAGATACAATAACAGTGTGGTACCAGATACACTAACAGTGAGGTACCAGATACACTAACAGTGATGTACCAGATACACTAACAGTGAGGTACCAGATACACTAACAATGAGGTACGAGATACACTAACAGTGAGGTACCAGATACACTAACAGCGAGGTACCAGATACACTAACAGTGAGGTACCAAATACACTAACAGTGAGGTACCAGATACACTAACAGTGAGGTACCAGACACACTAACAGTGGGGTACCAGGGAGACTAACAGTGAGGTACCAGATACACTAACAGTGAGGTACCAGATACACTAACAGTGAGGTACCAGATACACTAACAGTGAGGTACCAGATACACTAACAGTGAGGTTCCAGATACACTAACAGTGAGGTACCAGGGACACTAACAGTGAGGTACCAGATACACTAACAGAGAGGTACCAGATACACTAACAGCGAGGTACCAGATACACTAACAGCGAGGTACCAGATACACTAACAGCGAGGTACCAGATACACTAACAGTGAGGTACCAGATACACTAACAGCGAGGTACCAGATACACTAACAGTGAGGTACCAGATACACTAACAGTGAGGTACCAGATACACTAACAGTGAGGTACCAGATACACTAACAGTGAGGTACCAGATACACTAACAGTGAGGTATCAGATGCAGTAACAGTGAGGTACCAGATACACTAACAGTGAGGTACCAGATACACGAACAGCGAGGTACCAGGGAGACTAACAGTGAGGTACCAGATACACTAACAGTGAGGTACCAGATACACTAATAGTGAGGTACCAGGGACATTAACAGTGAGGTACCAGATACACTAAAAGTGAGGTACCAGATACACTAACAGGGAGGTACCAGATACACTAACAGTGAGGTACCAGATACACTAACAGCGAGGTACCAGATACACTAACAGTGAGGTACCAGATACACTAACAGCGAGGTACCAGATACACTAACAGTGAGGTACCAGATACACTAACAGTGAGGTACCATATACACTAACAGTGAGGTACCAGATACACTAACAGTGAGGTACCAGATACACTAACAGCGAAGTACCAGATACACTAACAGTGATGTACCAGATACACTAACAGCGAGGTACCAGTTACACTAACAGTGATGTACCAGATACACTAACAGTGAGGTACCAGATACACTAACAGTGAGGTACCAGATACACTAACAGTGAGGTACCAGTTACACTAACAGTGAGGTACCAGATACACTAACAGTGAGGTACCAGATACACTAACAGTGAGGTACCAGATACACTAACACCGAGGTACCAGATACACTAACAGTGAGGTACCAGATACACTAACATTGAGGTACCAGATACACTAACAGTGAGGTACCAGATACACTAACAGTGAGGTACCAGATACACTAACAGTGTGGTACCAGATACACTAACAGTGAGGTACCAGATACAATAACAGTGTGGTACCAGATACACTAACAGTGTTGTACCAGATACACTAACAGTGAGGTACCAGATACACCAACAGTGAGGTACGAGATACAATAACGGTGAGGTACCAGATACACCAACAGTGAGGTACCAGATACACCAACAGTGAGGTACCAGATACACCAACAGTAAGGTACCAGATACACCAACAGTGAGGCACCAGATACACTAACAGTGAGGTACCAGATACACCAACAGTGAGGTACCAGATACACTAACAGTGAGGTACCAGATACACTAACAGTGAGATAACAGATACACTAACAGTGAGGTACCAGGGAGACTAACAGTGAGGTACCAGATACACTAACAGTAAGGTACCAGATACACTAACAGTGAGGTACCAGATACACTAACAGTGAGGTACCAGATACACTAACAGAGAGATACCAGATACACTAACAGTGAGGTACCAGATACACAAACAGCGAGGTACCAGATACACTAACAGTGAGGTACCAGATACACTAACATTGAGATACCAGGGAGACTAACAGTGAGATACCAGATACACTAACAGTGAGGTACCAGGGAGACTAACAGTGAGGTACCAGATACACTAACAGTAAGGTACCAGATACACTAACAGTGAGGTACCAGATACACTAACAGTGAGGTACCAGATACAGGAACAGTGAGATACCAGATACACTAACAGTGAGGTACCAGATACACTAACAGCGAGGTACCAGATACACTAACAGTGAGGTACCAGATACACTAACAGTGAGGTACCAGATACACTAACAGTGTGGTACCAGATACACGAACAGTGAGATACCAGGGAGACTAACAGTGAGATACCAGATACACTAACAGTGAGGTACCAGGGAGACTAACAGTGAGGTACCAGATACACTAACAGTGAGGTACCAGATACACTAACAGTGAGGTACCAGATACACTAACAGCGAGGTACCAGATACACTAACAGTGATGTACCAGATAAACTAACAGTGAGGTACCAGATACACTAACAGCGAGATACCAGATACACTAACAGTGAGGTACCAGATACACTAACAGTGAGGTACCAGATACACTAACAGTGAGGTACCAGATACACTAACAGTGAGGTACCAGATACACTAACAGTGAGGTACCAGATACACTAACAGTGAGGTACCAGATACACGAACAGCGAGGTACCAGGGACACTAACAGTGAGGTACCAGATACACTAACAGTGAGGTACCAGATACACTAATAGTGAGGTACCAGGGACATTAACAGTGAGGTACCAGATACACTAAAAGTGAGGTACCAGATACACTAACAGGGAGGTACCAGATACACTAACAGTGACGTACCAGATACACTAACAGCGAGGTACCAGATACACTAACAGCGAGGTACCAGATACACTAACAGTGAGGTACCAGATACACTAACAGTGAGGTACCATATACACTAACAGTGAGGTACCAGATACACTAACAGTGAGGTACCAGATACACTAACAGCGAGGTACCAGATACACTAACAGTGATGTACCAGATACACTAACAGTGAGGTACCAGATACACTAACAGTGAGGTACCAGATACACTAACAGTGAGGTACCAGATACACTAACAGTGAGGTACCAGATACACTAACAGTGAGGTACCAGGGACACTAACAGTGAGGTACCAGATACACTAACAGAGAGGTACCAGATACACTAACAGCGAGGTACCAGATACACTAACAGCGAGGTACCAGATACACTAACAGCGAGGTACCAGATACACCAACAGTGAGGTACCAGATACACCAACAGTGAGGTACCAGATACACCAACAGTGAGGTACCAGATACACCAACAGTGAGGCACCAGATACACTAACAGCGAGGTACCAGATACACTAACAGTGAGGTACCAGATACACTAACAGTGAGATACCAGGGAGACTAACAGTGAGATACCAGATACACGAACAGTGAGGTACCAAATACACTAACAGTGAGGTACCAGATATCACTAACAGCGAGGTACCAGATACAATAACAGTGATGTACCAGATAAACTAACAGTGAGGTACCAGATACACTAACAGTGAGATACCAGATACACTAACAGTGACGTACCAGATACACTAACAGTGAGGTACCAGATACACTAACAGTGAGGTACCAGATACACTAACAGTGAGGTACCAGATACACTAACAGTGAGGTACCAGATACACTAACAGTGAGATAACAGATACACTAACAGTGAGGTACCAGGGAGACTAACAGTGAGGTACCAGATACACAAAC
This sequence comes from Pristiophorus japonicus, assembly GCF_044704955.1. Lineage (NCBI taxonomy): Eukaryota > Metazoa > Chordata > Chondrichthyes > Pristiophoridae > Pristiophorus > Pristiophorus japonicus. The sequence continues at coordinate 686,426 of NW_027251082.1, forward strand.
AGCGAGGTACCAGATACACTAACAGTGAGGTACCAGATACACTAACAGTGAGATACCAGGGAGACTAACAGTGAGATACCAGATACACTAACAGTGAGGTACCAGGGAGACTAACAGTGAGGTACCAGGTACACTAACAGTAAGGTACCAGATACACTAACAGTGAGGTACCAGATACACTAACAGTGAGGTACCAGATACACTAACAGTGAGATACCAGATACACTAACAGTGAGGTACCAGATACACTAACAGCGAGGTACCAGATACACTAACAGTGAGGTACCAGATACACTAACAGTGAGGTACCAGATACACTAACAGTGAGGTACCAGATACACTAACAGTGAGGTACCAGATACACTAACAGTGAGGTACCAGGGACACTAACAGTGAGGTACCAGATACACTAACAGTGAGGTAACAGATACACTAACAGTGTGGTACCAGATACACTAACAGTGTTGTACCAGATACACTAACTGTGAGGTACCAGATACACTAACAGTGAGGTACCAGATACACCAACAGTGAGGTACCACATACACTAACAGTGAGGTACCAGATACACCAACAGTGAGGTACCAGATACACCAACAGTGAGGTACCAGATACACCAACAGTGAGGTACCAGATACACCAACAGTGAGGCACCAGATACACTAACAGCGAGGTACCAGATACACTAACAGTGAGGTACCAGATACACTAACAGTGAGATACCAGGGAGACTAACAGTGAGATACCAGATACACGAACAGTGAGGTACCAGGGAGACTAACAGTGAGGTACCAGATACACTAACAGTGAGGTACCAGATACACTAACAGTGAGGTACCAGATATCACTAACAGCGAGGTACCAGATACACTAACAGTGATGTACCAGATAAACTAACAGTGAGGTACCAGATACACTAACAGTGAGATACCAGATACACTAACAATGAGGTACCAGATACACTAACAGTGAGGTACCAGATACACTAACAGTGAGGTACCAGATACACTAACAGTGAGGTACCAGATACACTAACAGTGAGGTATCAGATACAGTAACAGTGAGGTACCAGATACACTAACAGTGAGGTACCAGATACACGAACAGCGAGCTACCAGGGACACTAACAGTGAGGTACCAGATACACTAACTGTGAGGTACCAGATACACTAATAGTGAGGTACCAGGGACATTAACAGTGAGGTACCAGATACACTAAAAGTGAGGTACCAGATACACTAACAGGGAGGTACCAGATACACTAACAGTGACGTACCAGATACACTAACAGCGAGGTACCAGATACACTAACAGCGAGGTACCAGATACACTAACAGTGAGGTACCAGATACACTAACAGTGAGGTACCATATACACTAACAGTGAGGTACCAGATACACTAACAGTGAGGTACCAGATACAATAACAGCGAGGTACCAGATACACTAACAGTGATGTATCAGATACACTAACAGTGAGGTACCAGATACACTAACAGTGAGGTACCAGATACACTAACAGTGAGGTACCAGATACACTAACAGCGAGGTACCAGATACACTAACAGTGATGTACCTGATACACTAACCGTGAGGTACCAGATACACTAACAGCGAGGTACCAGATACACTAACAGTGATGTACCAGATACACTAACAGTGAGGTACCAGATACACTAACAGTGAGGTACCAGATACACTAACAGTGAGGTACCAGTTACACTAACAGTGAGGTACCAGATACACTAACAGTGAGGTACCAGATACACTAACAGTGAGGTACCAGATACACTAACACCGAGGTACCAGATACACTAACAGTGAGGTACCAGATACACTAACAGTAATGTACCAGATACACTAACAGTGACGTACCAGATACACTAACAGTGTGGTACCAGATACACTAACAGTGAGGTACCAGATACAATAACAGTGTGGTACCAGATACACTAACAGTGTTGTACCAGATACACTAACAGTGAGGTACCAGATACACCAACAGTGAGGTACCAGATACACTAACAGTGAGGTACCAGATACACCAACAGTGAGGCACCAGATACACCAACAGTGAGGTACCAGATACACCAACAGTAAGGCACCAAATACACCAACAGTGAGGCACCAGATACACTAACAGTGAGGTACCAGATACACCAACAGTGAGGTACCAGATACACTAACAGTGAGGTACCAGATACACTAACAGTGAGATAACAGATACACTAACAGTGAGGTACCAGGGAGACAAACAGTGAGGTACCAGATACACTAACAGTGTGGTACCAGATACACGAACAGTGAGATACCAGGGAGACTAACAGTGAGATACCAGATACACTAACAGTGTGGTACCAGATACACGAACAGTGAGATACCAGGGAGACTAACAGTGTGGTACCAGATACACTTACAGCGAGGTACCAGGGAGACTAACAGTGAGGTACCAGATACACTAACAGTGAGGTACCAGATACACTAACAGTGAGGTACCAGATACACTAACAGCGAGGTACCAGATACACTAACAGTGATGTACCAGATAAACTAACAGTGAGGTACCAGATACACTAACAGTGAGATACCAGATACACTAACAGTGAGGTACCAGATACACTAACAGTGAGGTACCAGATACACTAACAGTGAGGTACCAGATACACTAACAGTGAGGTACCAGATACACTAACAGCGAGGTACCAGGGACACTAACAGTGAGGTACCAGATACACTAATAGTGAGGTACCAGGGACATTAACAGTGAGGTACCAGATACACTAAAAGTGAGGTACCAGATACACTAACAGGGAGGTACCAGATACACTAACAGTGACGTACCAGATACACTAACAGCGAGGTACCAGATACACTAACAGTGAGGTACCAGATACACTAACAGCGAGGTACCAGATACACTAACAGTGAGGTACCAGATACACTAACAGTGAGGTACCATATACACTAACAGTGAGGTACCAGATACACTAACAGTGAGGTACCAGATACACTAACAGCGAGGTACCAGGGACACTAACAGTGAGGTACCAGATACACTAATAGTGAGGTACCAGGGACATTAACAGTGAGGTACCAGATACACTAAAAGTGAGGTACCAGATACACTAACAGGGAGGTACCAGATACACTAACAGTGACGTACCAGATACACTAACAGCGAGGTACCAGATACACTAACAGTGAGGTACCAGATACACTAACAGCGAGGTACCAGATACACTAACAGTGAGGTACCAGATACACTAACAGTGAGGTACCATATACACTAACAGTGAGGTACCAGATACACTAACAGTGAGGTACCAGATACACTAACAGCGAGGTACCAGATACACTAACAGTGATGTACCAGATACACTAACAGTGAGGTACCAGATACACTAACAGTGAGGTACCAGATACACTAACAGTGAGGTACCAGATACACTAACAGCGAGGTACCAGATACACTAACAGTGATGTACCAGATACACTAACAGTGAGGTACCAGTTACACTAACAGTGAGGTACCAGATACACTAACAGTGAGGTACCAGATACACTAAAAGTGAGGTACCAGATACACGAACACCGAGGTACCAGATACACTTACAGTGAGGTACCAGATACACTAACAGTGAGGTACCAGATACACTGACAGTGTGGTACCAGATACACTAACAGTGAGGTACCAGATACAATAACAGTTTGGTACCAGATACACTAACAGTGAGGTACCAGATACACCAACAGTGAGGTACCAGATACACTAACAGTGAGGTACCAGATTCACCAACAGTGAGGTACCAGATACACCAACAGTGAGGTACCAGATACACCAACAGTAAGGTACCAGATACACCAACAGTGAGGTACCAGATACACTAACAGTGAGGTACCAGATACACTAACAGTGAGGTACCAGGGACACTAACAGCGAGGTACCAGATACACTAACAGTGAGGTACCAGATACACCAACAGTGAGGTACCAGATACACCAACAGTGAGGTACCAGATACACCAACAGTGAGGTACCAGATACACTAACAGTGAGGTACCAGATACACTAACAGTGAGATAACAGATACACTAACAGTGAGGTACCAGGGAGACTAACAGTGAGGTACCAGATACACTAACAGTAAGGTACAAGATACACTAACAGTGAGGTACCAGATACACTAACAGTGAGATAACAGATACACTAACAGTGAGGTACCAGGGAGACTAACAGTGAGGTACCAGATACACAAACAGCGAGGTACCAGATACACTAACAGTGAGGTACCAGATACACTAACAGTGAGATACCAGGGAGACTAACAGTGAGATACCAGATACACTAACAGTGAGGTACCAGGGAGACTAACAGTGAGGTACCAGATACACTAACAGTAAGGTACCAGATACACTAACAGTGAGGTACCAGATACACTAACAGTGAGGTACCAGATACACTAACAGTGAGATACCAGATACACTAACAGTGAGGTACCAGATACACAAACAGCGAGGTACCAGATACACTAACAGTGAGGTACCAGATACACTAACAGTGAGGTACCAGATACACTAACAGTGAGGTACCAGATACACTAACAGTGAGGTACCAGATACACTAACAGTGAGGTACCAGATACACTAACAGTGAGGTACCAGATACACCAACAGTGAGGTACCAGATACACTAACAGAGAGGTACCAGATACACTAACAGCGAGGTACCAGATACACTAACAGCGAGGTACCAGATACACTAACAGCGAGGTACCAGATACACTAACACCGAGGTACCAGATACACTAACAGTGAGGTACCAGATACACTAACAGTGAGGTACCAGATACACTAACAGTGAGGTACCAGATACACTAACAGTGAGGTACCAGATACACTAACAGTGTGGTACCAGATACAATAACAGTGAGGTACCAGATACAATAACAGTGTGGTACCAGATACACTAACAGTGTTGTACCAGATACACTAACTGTGAGGTACCAGATACACTAACAGTGAGGTACCAGATACACCAACAGTGAGGTACCAGATACACTAACAGTGAGGTACCAGATACACCAACAGTGAGGTACCAGATACACCAACAGTGAGGTACCAGATACACCAACAGTGAGGTACCAGATACACCAACAGTGAGGCACCAGATACACTAACAGCGAGGTACCAGATACACTAACAGTGAGGTACCAGATACACTAACAGTGAGATACCAGGGAGACTAACAGTGAGATACCAGATACACGAACAGTGAGGCACCAGATACACTAACAGTGAGGTACCAGATATCACTAACAGCGAGGTACCAGATACAATAACAGTGATGTACCAGATAAACTAACAGTGAGGTACCAGATACACTAACAGTGAGATACCAGATACACTAACAGTGACGTACCAGATACACTAACAGTGAGGTACCAGATACACTAACAGTGAGGTACCAGATACACTAACAGTGAGGTACCAGATACACTAACAGTGAGGTATCAGATACAGTAACAGTGAGGTACCAGATACACTAACAGTGAGGTACCAGATACACGAACAGCGAGGTACCAGGGACACTAACAGTGAGGTACCAGATACACTAACAGTGAGGTACCAGATACACTAATAGTGAGGTACCAGGGACATTAACAGTGAGGTACCAGATACACTAAAAGTGAGGTACCAGATACACTAACAGGGAGGTACCAGATACACTAACATTGAGGTACCAGATACACTAACAGCGAGGTACCAGATACACTAACAGTGAGGTACCAGATACACTAACAGCGAGGTACCAGATACACTAACAGTGAGGTACCAGATACACTAACAGTGAGGTACCAGATACACTAACAGTGAAGTACCAGATACACTAACAGTGAGGTACCAGGTACACTAACAGTGAGGTACCAGATACACTAACAGTGAGGTACCAGATACACTAACAGTGAGGTACCAGGGACATTAACAGTGAGGTACCAGATACACTAACAGTGAGGTACCAGATACACTAACAGTGAGGTACCTGATACACTAACAGTGAGGTACCAGGTACACTAACAGCGAGGTACCAGATAAACTAACAGCGAGGTATCAGATACACTAACAGTGAGGTACCAGATACACTAACAGCGAGGTACCAGGTACACTGACAGCGAGGTACCAGATACACTAACAGTGAGGTACCAGATACACTAACAGTGAGGTACCAGATACAGTAACAGTGAGGTACCAGATACACTCACAGCGAGGTACCAGATACACTAACAGTGAGGTACCAGATACACTAACAGTGAGGTACAAGATACACTAACAGTGAGGTACCAGATACAATAACAGTGTGGTACCAGATACACTAACAGTGAGGTACCAGATACACTAACAGTGATGTACCAGATACACTAACAGTGAGGTACCAGATACACTAACAATGAGGTACGAGATACACTAACAGTGAGGTACCAGATACACTAACAGCGAGGTACCAGATACACTAACAGTGAGGTACCAAATACACTAACAGTGAGGTACCAGATACACTAACAGTGAGGTACCAGACACACTAACAGTGGGGTACCAGGGAGACTAACAGTGAGGTACCAGATACACTAACAGTGAGGTACCAGATACACTAACAGTGAGGTACCAGATACACTAACAGTGTGGTACCAGATACACGAACAGTGAGATACCAGGGAGACTAACAGTGAGATACCAGATACACTAACAGTGAGGTACCAGGGAGACTAACAGTGAGGTACCAGATACACTAACAGTGAGGTACCAGATACACTAACAGTGAGGTACCAGATACACTAACAGCGAGGTACCAGATACACTAACAGTGATGTACCAGATAAACTAACAGTGAGGTACCAGATACACTAACAGCGACATACCAGATACACTAACAGTGAGGTACCAGATACACTAACAGTGAGGTACCAGATACACTAACAGTGAGGTACCAGATACACTAACAGTGAGGTACCAGATACACTAACAGTGAGGTACCAGATACACTAACAGTGAGGTACCAGATACACGAACAGCGAGGTACCAGATACACGAACAGCGAGGTACCAGGGACACTAACAGTGAGGTACCAGATACACTAACAGTGAGGTACCAGATACACTAATAGTGAGGTACCAGGGACATTAACAGTGAGGTACCAGATACACTAAAAGTGAGGTACCAGATACACTAACAGGGAGGTACCAGATACACTAACAGTGACGTACCAGATACACTAACAGCGAGGTACCAGATTCACTAACAGCGAGGTACCAGATACACTAACAGTGAGGTACCAGATACACTAACAGTGAGGTACCATATACACTAACAGTGAGGTACCAGATACACTAACAGTGAGGTACCAGATACACTAACAGCGAGGTACCAGATACACTAACAGTGATGTACCAGATACACTAACAGTGAGGTACCAGATACACTAACAGTGAGGTACCAGATACACTAACAGTGAGGTACCAGATACACTAACAGCGAGGTACCAGATACACTAACAGTGATGTACCTGATACACTAACCGTGAGGTACCAGATACACTAACAGCGAGGTACCAGATACACTAACAGTGATGTACCAGATACACTAACAGTGAGGTACCAGATACACTAACAGTGAGGTACCAGATACACTAACAGTGAGGTACCAGTTACACTAACAGTGAGGTACCAGATACACTAACAGTGAGGTACCAGATACACTAACAGTGAGGTACCAGATACACTAACACCGAGGTACCAGATACACTAACAGTGAGGTACCAGATACACTAACAGTAATGTACCAGATACACTAACAGTGAGGTACCAGATACACTAACAGTGTGGTACCAGATACACTAACAGTGAGGTACCAGATACAATAACAGTGTGGTACCAGATACACTAACAGTGTTGTACCAGATACACTAACAGTGAGGTACCAGATACACCAACAGTGAGGTACCAGATACACTAACAGTGAGGTACCAGATACATCAACAGTGAGGCACCAGATACACCAACAGTGAGGTACCAGATACACCAACAGTAAGGTACCAGATACACCAACAGTGAGGCACCAGATACACTAACAGTGAGGTACCAGATACACCAACAGTGAGGTACCAGATACACGAACAGTGAGATACCAGGGAGACTAACAGTGTGGTACCAGATACACTTACAGCGAGGTACCAGGGAGACTAACAGTGAGGTACCAGATACACTAACAGTGAGGTACCAGATACACTAACAGTGAGGTACCAGATACACTAACAGCGAGGTACCAGATACACTAACAGTGATGTACCAGATAAACTAACAGTGAGGTACCAGATACACTAACAGTGAGATACCAGATACACTAACAGTGAGGTACCAGATACACTAATAGTGAGGTACCAGATACACTAACAGTGAGGTACCAGATAAACTAACAGTGAGGTACCAGATACACAAACAGCGAGGTACCAGGGACATTAACAGTGAGGTACCAGATACACTAATAGTGAGGTACCAGGGACATTAACAGTGAGGTACCAGATACACTAAAAGTGAGGTACCAGATACACTAACAGGGAGGTACCAGATACACTAACAGTGACGTACCAGATACACTAACAGCGAGGTACCAGATACACTAACAGTGAGGTACCAGATACACTAACAGCGAGGTACCAGATACACTAACAGTGAGGTACCAGATACACTAACAGTGAGGTACCATATACACTAACAGTGAGGTACCAGATACACTAACAGTGAGGTACCAGATACACTAACAGCGAGGTACCAGGGACACTAACAGTGAGGTACCAGATACACTAATAGTGAGGTACCAGGGACATTAACAGTGAGGTACCAGATACACTAAAAGTGAGGTACCAGATACACTAACAGGGAGGTACCAGATACACTAACAGTGACGTACCAGATACACGAACAGCGAGGTACCAGATACACTAACAGTGAGGTACCAGATACACTAACAGCGAGGTACCAGATACACTAACAGTGAGGTACCAGATACACTAACAGTGAGGTACCATATACACTAACAGTGAGGTACCAGATACACTAACAGTGAGGTACCAGATACACTAACAGCGAGGTACCAGATACACTAACAGTGATGTACCAGATACACTAACAGTGAGGTACCAGATACACTAACAGTGAGGTACCAGATACACTAACAGCGAGGTACCAGATACACTAACAGTGATGTACCAGATACACTAACAGTGAGGTACCAGTTACACTAACAGTGAGGTACCAGATACACTAACAGTGAGGTACCAGATACACTAAAAGTGAGGTACCAGATACACGAACACCGAGGTACCAGATACACTTACAGTGAGGTACCAGATACACTAACAGTGAGGTACCAGATACACTAACAGTGTGGTACCAGATACACTAACAGTGAGGTACCAGATACAATAACAGTTTGGTACCAGATACACTAACAGTGTTGTACCAGATACACTAACAGTGAGGTACCAGATACACCAACAGTGAGGTACCAGATACACTAACAGTGAGGTACCAGATACACCAACAGTGAGGTACCAGATACACCAACAGTGAGGTACCAGATACACCAACAGTAAGGTACCAGATACACCAACAGTGAGGTACCAGATACACTAACAGTGAGGTACCAGATACACTAACAGTGAGGTACCAGGGACACTAACAGCGAGGTACCAGATACACTAACAGTGAGGTACCAGATACACCAACAGTGAGGTACCAGATACACCAACAGTGAGGTACCAGATACACCAACAGTGAGGTACCAGATACACTAACAGTGAGGTACCAGATACACTAACAGTGAGATAACAGATACACTAACAGTGAGGTACCAGGGAGACTAACAGTGAGGTACCAGATACACTAACAGTAAGGTACCAGATACACTAACAGTGAGGTACCAGATACACTAACAGTGAGATAACAGATACACTAACAGTGAGGTACCAGGGAGACTAACAGTGAGGTACCAGATACACAAACAGCGAGGTACCAGATACACTAACAGTGAGGTACCAGATACACTAACAGTGAGATACCAGGGAGACTAACAGTGAGATACCAGATACACTAACAGTGAGGTACCAGGGAGACTAACAGTGAGGTACCAGGTACACTAACAGTAAGGTACCAGATACACTAACAGTGAGGTACCAGATACACTAACAGTGAGGTACCAGATACACTAACAGTGAGATACCAGATACACTAACAGTGAGGTACCAGATACACTAACAGCGAGGTACCAGATACACTAACAGTGAGGTACCAGATACACTAACAGTGAGGTACCAGATACACTAACAGTGTGGTACCAGATACACTAACAGTGTTGTACCAGATACACTAACTGTGAGGTACCAGATACACTAACAGTGAGGTACCAGATACACCAACAGTGAGGTACCACATATACTAACAGTGAGGTACCAGATACACCAACAGTGAGGTATGAGATACACCAACAGTGAGGTACCAGATACACCAACAGTGAGGTACCAGATACACCAACAGTGAGGCACCAGATACACTAACAGCGAGGTACCAGATACACTAACAGTGAGGTACCAGATACACTAACAGTGAGATACCAGGGAGACTAACAGTGAGATACCAGATACACGAACAGTGAGGTACCAGGGAGACTAACAGTGAGGTACCAGATACACTAACAGTGAGGTACCAGATACACTAACAGTGAGGTACCAGATATCACTAACAGCGAGGTACCAGATACACTAACAGTGATGTACCAGATAAACTAACAGTGAGGTACCAGATACACTAACAGTGAGATACCAGATACACTAACAGTGAGGTACCAGATACACTAACAGTGAGGTACCAGATACACTAACAGTGAGGTACCAGATACACTAACAGTGAGGTACCAGATACACTAACAGTGAGGTATCAGATACAGTAACAGTGAGGTACCAGATACACTAACAGTGAGGTACCAGATACACGAACAGCGAGCTACCAGGGACACTAACAGTGAGGTACCAGATACACTAACAGTGAGGTACCAGATACACTAATAGTGAGGTACCAGGGACATTAACAGTGAGGTACCAGATACACGAAAAGTGAGGTACCAGATACACTAACAGGGAGGTACCAGATACACTAACATTGAGGTACCAGATACACTAACAGCGAGGTACCAGATACACTAACAGTGAGGTACCAGATACACTAACAGCGAGGTACCAGATACACTAACAGTGAGGTACCAGATACACTAACAGTGATGTACCAGATACACTAACCGTGAGGTACCAGATACACTAACAGTGAGGTACCAGGTACACTAACAGTGAGGTACCAGATACACTAACAGTGAGGTACCAGATACACTAACAGTGAGGTACCAGGGACATTAACAGTGAGGTACCAGATACACTAACAGTGAGGTACCAGATACACTAACAGGGAGGTACCTGATACACTAACAGTGAGGTACCAGGTACACTAACAGCGAGGTACCAGATAAACTAACAGCGAGGTATCAGATACACTAACAGTGAGGTACCAGATACACTAACAGCGAGGTACCAGGTACACTGACAGCGAGGTACCAGATACAATAACAGTGAGGTACCAGATACACTAACAGTGAGGTACCAGATACAGTAACAGTGAGGTACCAGATACACTCACAGTGAGGTACCAGGGACACTAACAGTGAGGTACCAGATACACTAACAGTGAGGTACCAGATACACTAACAGTGTGGTACCAGATACACTAACAGTGTTGTACCAGATACACTAACTGTGAGGTACCAGATACACTAACAGTGAGGTACCAGATACACCAACATTGAGGTACCACATACACTAACAGTGAGGTACCAGATACACCAACAGTGAGGTACCAGATACACCAACAGTGAGGTACCAGATACACCAACAGTGAGGTACCAGATACACCAACAGTGAGGCACCAGATACACTAACAGCGAGGTACCAGATACACTAACAGTGAGGTACCAGATACACTAACAGTGAGATACCAGGGAGACTAACAGTGAGGTACCAGATACACTAACAGTGAGGTACCAGATACACTAACAGTGAGGTACCAGATATCACTAACAGCGAGGTACCAGATACACTAACAGTGATGTTCCAGATAAACTAACAGTGAGGTACCAGATACACTAACAGTGAGATACCAGATACACTAACAGTGAGGTACCAGATACACTAACAGTGAGGTACCAGATACACTAACAGTGAGGTACCAGATACACTAACAGTGAGGTACCAGATACACTAACAGTGAGGTATCAAATACAGTAACAGTGAGGTACCAGATACACTAACAGTGAGGTACCAGATACACGAACAGCGAGCTACCAGGGACACTAACAGTGAGGTACCAGATACACTAACAGTGAGGTACCAGATACACTAATAGTGAGGTACCAGGGACATTAACAGTGAGGTACCAGATACACTAAAAGTGAGGTACCAGATACACTAACAGGGAGGTACCAGATACACTAACATTGAGGTACCAGATACACTAACAGCGAGGTACCAGATACACTAACAGTGAGGTACCAGATACACTAACAGCGAGGTACCAGATACACTAACAGTGAGGTACCAGATACACTAACAGTGAGGTACCAGATACAGTAACAGTGAGGTACCAGATACACTAACAGTGAGGTACCAGGTACACTAACAGTGAGGTACCAGATACACTAACAGTGAGGTACCAGATACAGTAACAGTGAGGTACCAGATACACTCACAGTGAGGTACCAGATACACTAACAGTGAGGTACCAGATACACTAACAGTGAGGTACCAGATACAGTAACAGTGAGGTACCAGATACACTCACAGTGAGGTACCAGATACACTAACAGTGAGGTACCAGATACACTAACAGTGAGGTACCAGATACACTAACAGTGAGGTACCAGATACAATAACAGTGTGGTACCAGATACACTAACAGTGAGGTACCAGATACACTAACAGTGAGGTACCAGATACACTAATCGTGAGGTACGAGATACACTAACAGTGAGGTACCAGATACACTAACAGCGAGGTACCAGATACACTAACAGTGAGGTACCAAATACACTAACAGTGAGGTACCAGATACACTAACAGTGAGGTACCAGACACACTAACAGTGGGGTACCAGGGAGACTAACAGTGAGGTACCAGATACACTAACAGTGAGGTACCAGATACACTAACAGTGAGGTACCAGATACACTAACAGTGAGGTACCAGATACACTAACAGTGAGGTACCAGGGACACTAACAGTGAGGTACCAGATACACTAACAGAGAGGTACCAGATACACTAACAGCGAGGTACCAGATACACTAACAGCGAGGTACCAGATACACTAACAGCGAGGTACCAGATACACTAACAGTGAGGTACCAGATACACTAACAGCGAGGTACCAGATACATTAATAGTGAGGTACCAGATACACTAACAGTGAGGTACCAGATACACTAACAGTGAGGTACCAGATACACTAACAGTGAGGTACCAGATACACTAACAGTGAGGTATCAGATGCAGTAACAGTGAGGTACCAGATACACTAACAGTGAGGTACCAGATACACGAACAGCGAGGTACCAGGGAGACTAACAGTGAGGTACCAGATACACTAACAGTGAGGTACCAGATACACTAATAGTGAAGTACCAGGGACATTAACAATGAGGTACCAGATACACTAAAAGTGAGGTACCAGATACACTAACAGGGAGGTACCAGATACACTAACAGTGAGGTACCAGATACACTAACAGCGAGGTACCAGATACACTAACAGTGAGGTACCAGATACACTAACAGCGAGGTACCAGATACACTAACGGTGAGGTACCAGATACACTAACAGTGAGGTACCATATACACTAACAGTGAGGTACCAGATACACTAACAGTGAGGTACCAGATACACTAACAGCGAGGTACCAGATACACTAACAGTGTTGTACCAGATACACTAACAGTGAGGTACCAGATACACTAACAGTGAGGTACCAGATACACTAACAGTGAGGTACCAGATGCACTAACAGCGAGGTACCAGATACACTAACAGTGATGTACCAGATACACTAACCGTGAGGTACCAGATACACTAACAGCGAGGTACCAGATACACTAACAGTGATGTACCAGATACACTAACAGTGAGGTACCAGATACACTAACAGTGAGGTACCAGATACACTAACAGTGAGGTACCAGTTACACTAACAGTGAGGTACCAGATACACTAACAGTGAGGTACCAGATACACTAACAGTGAGGTACCAGATACACTAACACCGAGGTACCAGATACACTAACAGTGAGGTACCAGATACACTAACAGTGAGGTACCAGATACACTAACAGTGTGGTACCAGATACACTAACAGTGAGGTACCAGATACAATAACAGTGTGGTACCAGATACACTAACAGTGTTGTACCAGATACACTAACAGTGAGGTACCAGATACACCAACAGTGAGGTACGAGATACAATAACAGTGAGGTACCAGATACACCAACAGTGAGGTACCGGATACACCAACAGTGAGGTACCAGATACACCAACAGTAAGGTACCAGATACACCAACAGTGAGGCACCAGATACACTAACAGTGAGGTACCAGATACACCAACAGTGAGGTACAAGATACACTAACAGTGAGGTACCAGATACACTAACAGTGAGATAACAGATACACTAACAGTGAGGTACCAGGGAGACTAACAGTGAGGTACCAGATACACTAACAGTAAGGTACCAGATACACTAACAGTGAGGTACCAGATACACTAACAGTGAGGTACCAGATACACTAACAGAGAGATACCAGATACACTAACAGTGAGGTACCAGATACACAAACAGCGAGGTACCAGATACACTAACAGTGAGGTACCAGATACACTAACAGTGAGATACCAGGGAGACTAACAGTGAGATACCAGATACACTAACAGTGAGGTACCAGGGAGACTAACAGTGAGGTACCAGATACACTAACAGTAAGGTACCAGATACACTAACAGTGAGGTACCAGATACACTAACAGTGAGGTACCAGATACACGAACAGTGAGATACCAGATACACTAACAGTGAGGTACCAGATACACTAACAGCGAGATACCAGATACACTAACAGTGAGGTACCAGATACACTAACAGTGAGGTACCAGATACACTAACAGTGTGGTACCAGATACACGAACAGTGAGATACCAGGGAGACTAACAGTGAGATACCAGATACACTAACTGTGAGGTACCAGGGAGACTAACAGTGAGGTACCAGATACACTAACAGTGAGGTACCAGATACACTAACAGTGAGGTACCAGATACACTAACAGCGAGGTACCAGATACACTAACAGTGATGTACCAGATAAACTAACAGTGAGGTACCAGATACACTAACAGCTAGATACCAGATACACTAACAGTGAGGTACCAAATACACTAACAGTGAGGTACCAGATACACTAACAGTGAGGTACCAGATACACTAACAGTGAGGTACCAGATACACTAACAGTGAGGTACCAGATACACGAACAGCGAGGTACCAGGGACACTAACAGTGAGGTACCAGATACACTAACAGTGAGGTACCAGATACACTAATAGTGAGGTACCAGGGACATTAACAGTGAGGTACCAGATACACTAAAAGTGAGGTACCAGATACACTAACAGGGAGGTACCAGATACACTAACAGTGACGTACCAGATACACTAACAGCGAGGTACCAGATACACTAACAGCGAGGTACCAGATACACTAACAGTGAGGTACCAGATACACTAACAGTGAGGTACCAGATACACTAACAGCGAGGTACCAGATACACTAACAGTGATGTACCAGATACACTAACAGTGAGGTACCAGATACACTAACAGTGAGGTACCAGATACACTAACAGTGAGGTACCAGATACACTAACAGCGAGGTACCAGATACACTAACAGTGATGTACCTGATACACTAACCGTGAGGTACCAGATACACTAACAGCGAGGTACCAGATACACTAACAGTGATGTACCAGATACACTAACAGTGAGGTACCAGATACACTAACAGTGAGGTACCAGATACACTAACAGTGAGGTACCAGTTACACTAACAGTGAGGTACCAGATACACTAACAGTGAGGTACCAGATACACTAACAGTGAGGTACCAGATACACTAACACCGAGGTACCAGATACACTAACAGTGAGGTACCAGATACACTAACAGTGAGGTACCAGATACACTAACAGTGAGGTACCAGTTACACTAACAGTGAGGTACCAGATACACTAACAGTGAGGTACCAGATACACTAACAGTGAGGTACCAGATACACTAACACCGAGGTACCAGATACACTAACAGTGAGGTACCAGATACACTAACAGTAATGTACCAGATACACTAACAGTGAGGTACCAGATACACTAACAGTGTGGTACCAGATACACTAACAGTGAGGTACCAGATACAATAACAGTGTGGTACCAGATACACTAACAGTGTTGTACCAGATACACTAACAGTGAGGTACCAGATACACCAACAGTGAGGTACCAGATACACTAACAGTGAGGTACCAGATACACCAACAGTGAGGTACCAGATACACCAACAGTGAGGTACCAGATACACCAACAGTAAGGTACCAGATACACCAACAGTGAGGCACCAGATACACTAACAGTGAGGTACCAGATACACCAACAGTGAGGTACCAGATACACTAACAGTGAGGTACCAGATACACTAACAGTGAGATAACAGATACACTAACAGTGAGGTACCAGGGAGACTAACAGTGAGGTACCAGATACACTAACAGTAAGGTACCGGATACACTAACAGTGAGGTACCAGATACACTAACAGTGAGGTACCAGATACACTAACAGTGAGATACCAGATACACTAACAGTGAGGTACCAGATACACTAACAGTGAGGTACCAGATACACTAACAGCGAGGTACCAGATACACTAACAGTGATGTACCTGATACACTAACCGTGAGGTACCAGATACACTAACAGCGAGGTACCAGATACACTAACAGTGATGTACCAGATACACTAACAGTGAGGTACCAGATACACTAACAGTGAGGTACCAGATACACTAACAGTGAGGTACCAGTTACACTAACAGTGAGGTACCAGATACACTAACAGTGAGGTACCAGATACACTAACAGTGAGGTACCAGATACACTAACACCGAGGTACCAGATACACTAACAGTGAGGTACCAGATACACTAACAGTAATGTACAAGATACACTAACAGTGAGGTACCAGATACACTAACAGTGTGGTACCAGATACACTAACAGTGAGGTACCAGATAAAATAACAGTGTGGTACCAGATACACTAACAGTGTTGTACCAGATACACTAACAGTGAGGTACCAGATACACCAACAGTGAGGTACCAGATACACTAACAGTGAGGTACCAGATACACCAACAGTGAGGTACCAGATACACCAACAGTGAGGTACCAGATACACCAACAGTAAGGTACCAGATACACCAACAGTGAGGCACCAGATACACTAACAGTGAGGTACCAGATACACCAACAGTGAGGTACCAGATACACTAACAGTGAGGTACCAGATACACTAACAGTGAGGTACCAGATACACTAACAGTGAGGTACCAGATACACTAACAGTGAGGTACCAGTTACACTAACAGTGAGGTACCAGATACACTAACAGTGAGGTACCAGATACACTAACAGTGAGGTACCAGATACACTAACACCGAGGTACCAGATACACTAACAGTGAGGTACCGGATACACTAACAGTAAGGTACCGGATACACTAACAGTGAGGTACCAGATACACTAACAGTGAGGTACCAGATACACTAACAGTGAGATACCAGATACACTAACAGTGAGGTACCAGATACACAAACAGCGAGGTACCAGATACACTAACAGTGAGGTACCAGATACACTAACAGTGAGATACCAGGGAGACTAACAGTGAGATACCAGATACACTAACAGTGAGGTACCAGGGAGACTAACAGTGAGGTACCAGATACACTAACAGTAAGGTACCAGATACACTAACAGTGAGGTACCAGATACACTAACAGTGAGGTACCAGATACACTAACAGTGAGATACCAGATACACTAACAGCGAGGTACCAGATACACTAACAGCGAGGTACCAGATACACTAACAGCGAGGTACCAGATACACTAACAGTGCGGTACCAGATACACTAACAGTGAGGTGCCAGATACACTAACAGTGAGGTACCAGATACACTAACAGTGATGTACCAGATACACTAACAGAGAGGTACCAGATACACTAACAGAGAGGTACCAGATACACTAACAGCGAGGTACCAGATACAGTAACAGCGAGGTACCAGATACACTAACAGCGAGGTACCAGATACACTATCACCGAGGTACCAGATACACTAACAGTGAGGTACCAGATACACTAACAGTGAGGTACCAGATACACTAACAGTGAGGTACCAGATACACTAACAGTGAGGTACCAGATACACTAACAGTGTGGTACCAGATACACTAACAGTGAGGTACCAGATACAATAACAGTGTGGTACCAGCTACACTAACAGTGTTGTACCAGATACACTAACAGTGAGGTACCAGATACACTAACAGTGAGGTACCAGATACACCAACAGTGAGGTACCAGATACACTAACAGTGAGGTACCAGATACACTAACAGTGAGGTACCAGATACACTAACAGTGAGATACCAGATACACTAACAGTGAGGTACCAGATACACTAACAGCGAGGTACCAGATACACTAACAGTGAGGTACCAGATACACTAACAGTGAGGTACCAGGGAGACTAACAGTGAGATACCAGATACACTAACAGTGAGGTACCAGGGAGACTAACAGTGAGGTACCAGATACACTAACAGTGAGGTACCAGATACACTAACAGCGAGGTACCAGATACACTAACAGTGAGGTACCAGATACACTAACAGTGAGATACCAGGGAGACTAACAGTGAGATACCAGATACACTAACAGTGAGGTACCAGGGAGACTAACAGTGAGGTACCAGATACACTAACAGTGAGGTACCAGATACACTAACAGTGAAGTACCAGATACACTAACAGCGAGGTACCAGATACACTAACAGTGAGGTACCAGATACACTAACAGTGAGATACCAGATACACTAACAGTGAGATACCAGATACACTAACAGTGAGGTACCAGATACACTAACAGTGAGGTACCAGATACACTAACAGTGAGGTACCAGATACACTAACAGTGAGGTATCAGATACAGTAACAGTGAGGTACCAGATACACTAACAGTGAGGTCCCAGGGACACTAACAGTGAGGTACCAGATACACTAACAGTGAGGTACCAGATACACTAATAGTGAGGTACCAGGGACATTAACAGTGAGATACCAGATACACTAAAAGTGAGGTATCAGATACACTAACAGTGAGGTACCAGATACACTAACAGGGAGGTACCAGATACACTAACAGTGAGGTACCAGGTACACTAACAGCGAGGTACCAGATAAACTAACAGCGAGGTATCAGATACACTAACAGTGAGGTACCAGATACACTAACAGCGAGGTACCAGGTACACTAACAGCGAGGTACCAGATACACTAACAGTGAGGTACCAGATACACTAACAGTGAGGTACCAGATACAGTAACAGTGAGGTACCAGATACACTAACAGTGAGGTACCAGATACACTAACAGTGAGGTACCAGATACACTAACAGTGAGGTACCAGATACACTAACAGTGAGATAACAGATACACTAACAGTGAGGTACCAGGGAGACTAACAGTGAGGTACCAGATGCACTAACAGTAAGGTACCAGATACACTAACAGTGAGGAACCAGATACACTAACAGTGAGGTACCAGATACACTAACAGTGAGATACCAGATACACTAACAGTGAGGTACCAGATACACTAACAGCGAGGTACCAGATACACTAACAGTGAGGTACCAGATACACTAACAGTGAGGTACCAGGGAGACTAACAGTGAGATACCAGATACACTAACAGTGAGGTACCAGGGAGACTAACAGTGAGGTACCAGATACACTAACAGTGAGGTACCAGATACACTAACAGCGAGGTACCAGATACACTAACAGTGAGGTACCAGATACACTAACAGTGAGATACCAGGGAGACTAACAGTGAGATACCAGATACACTAACAGTGAGGTACCAGGGAGACTAACAGTGAGGTACCAGATACACTAACAGTGAGGTACCAGATACACTAACAGTGAGGTACCAGATACACTAACAGCGAGGTACCAGATACACTAACAGTAATGTACCAGATAAACTAACAGTGAGGTACCAGATACACTAACAGTGAGATACCAGATACACTAACAGTGAGGTACCAGATACACTAACAGTGAGGTACCAGATACACTAACAGTGAGGTACCAGATACACTAACAGTGAGGTACCAGATACACTAACAGTGAGGTACCAGATACACTAACAGTGAGGTACCAGATACACTAACAGTGAGGTACCAGATACACTAACAGTGAGGTATCAGATACAGTAACAGTGAGGTACCAGATACACTAACAGTGAGATACCAGGGAGACTAACAGTGAGATACCAGATACACTAACAGTGAGGTACCAGGGAGACTAACAGTGAGGTACCAGATACACTAACAGTAAGGTACCAGATACACTAACAGTGAGGTACCAGATACACTTACAGTGAGGTACCAGATACACGAACAGTGAGATACCAGATACACTAACAGTGAGGTACCAGATACACTAACAGCGAGATACCAGATACACTAACAGTGAGGTACCAGATACACTAACAGTGAGGTACCAGATACACTAACAGTGTGGTACCAGATACACGAACAGTGAGATACCAGGGAGACTAACAGTGAGATACCAGATACACTAACAGTGAGGTACCAGGGAGACTAACAGTGAGGTACCAGATACACTAACAGTGAGGTACCAGATACACTAACAGTGAGGTACCAGATACACTAACAGCGAGGTACCAGATACACTAACAGTGATGTACCAGATAAACTAACAGTGAGGTACCAGATACACTAACAGCGAGATACCAGATACACCAACAGTGAGGTACCAAATACACTAACAGTGAGGTACCAGATACACTAACAGTGAGGTACCAGATACACTAACAGTGAGGTACCAGATACACTAACAGTGAGGTACCAGATACACGAACAGCGAGGTACCAGGGACACTAACAGTGAGGTACCAGATACACTAACAGTGAGGTACCAGATACACTAATAGTGAGGTACCAGGGACATTAACAGTGAGGTACCAGATACACTAAAAGTGAGGTACCAGATACACTAACAGGGAGGTACCAGATACACTAACAGTGACGTACCAGATACACTAACAGCGAGGTACCAGATACACTAACAGCGAGGTACCAGATACACTAACAGTGAGGTACCAGATACACTAACAGTGAGGTACCAGATACACTAACAGCGAGGTACCAGATACACTAACAGTGATGTACCAGATACACTAACAGTGAGGTACCAGATACACTAACAGTGAGGTACCAGATACACTAACAGTGAGGTACCAGATACACTAACAGCGAGGTACCAGATACACTAACAGTGATGTACCTGATACACTAACCGTGAGGTACCAGATACACTAACAGCGAGGTACCAGATGCACTAACAGTGATGTACCAGATACACTAACAGTGAGGTACCAGATACACTAACAGTGAGGTACCAGATACACTAACAGTGAGGTACCAGTTACACTAACAGTGAGGTACCAGATACACTAACAGTGAGGTACCAGATACACTAACAGTGAGGTACCAGATACACTAACACCGAGGTACCAGATACACTAACAGTGAGGTACCAGATACACTAACAGTAATGTACCAGATACACTAACAGTGAGGTACCAGATACACTAACAGTGTGGTACCAGATACACTAACAGTGAGGTACCAGATACAATAACAGTGTGGTACAAGATACACTAACAGTGTTGTACCAGATACACTAACAGTGAGGTACCAGATACACCAACAGTGAGGTACCGGATACACTAACAGTGAGGTACCAGATACACCAACAGTGAGGTACCAGATACACCAACAGTGAGGTACAAGATACACCAACAGTAAGGTACCAGATACACCAACAGTGAGGCACCAGATACACTAACAGTGAGGTACCAGATACACCTACAGTGAGGTACCAGATACACTAACAGTGAGGTACCAGATACACTAACAGTGAGATAACAGATACACTAACAGTGAGGTACCAGGGAGACTAACAGTGAGGTACCAGATACACTAACAGTAAGGTACCAGATACACTAACAGTGAGGTACCAGATACACTAACAGTGAGGTACCAGATACACTAACAGTGAGATACCAGATACACTAACAGTGAGGTACCAGATACACAAACAGCGAGGTATCAGATACACTAACAGTGAGGTACCAGATACACTAACAGTGAGATACCAGGGAGACTAACAGTGAGATACCAGATACACTAACAGTGAGGTACCAGGGAGACTAACAGTGAGGTACCAGATACACTAACAGTAAGGTACCAGATACACTAACAGTGAGGTACCAGATACACTAACAGTGAGGTACCAGATACACTAACAGTGAGATACCAGATACACTAACAGCGAGGTACCAGATACACTAACAGCGAGGTACCAGATACACTCACAGCGAGGTACCAGATACACTAACAGTGCGGTACCAGATACACTAACAGTGAGGTGCCAGATACACTAACAGTGAGGTACCAGATACACTAACAGTGAGGTACCAGATACACTAACAGAGAGGTACCAGATACACTAACAGAGAGGTACCAGATACACTAACAGCGAGGTACCAGATACAGTAACAGCGAGGTACCAGATACACTAACAGCGAGGTACCAGATACACTATCACCGAGGTACCAGATACACTAACAGTGAGGTACCAGATACACTAACAGTGAGGTACCAGATACACTAACAGTGAGGTACCAGATACACTAACAGTGAGGTACCAGATACACTAACAG
Source organism: Pristiophorus japonicus (assembly GCF_044704955.1). Lineage (NCBI taxonomy): Eukaryota > Metazoa > Chordata > Chondrichthyes > Pristiophoridae > Pristiophorus > Pristiophorus japonicus. The sequence goes on from NW_027251082.1 coordinate 709,708, forward strand.
TGTGGTACCAGATACACTAACAGTGAGGTACCAGATACAATAACAGTGTGGTACCAGATAAACTAACAGTGTTGTACCAGATACACTAACAGTGAGGTACCAGATACACTAACAGTGAGGTACCAGATACACCAACAGTGAGGTACCAGATACACTAACAGTGAGGTACCAGATACACTAACAGTGAGGTACCAGATACACTAACAGTGAGATACCAGATACACTAACAGTGAGGTACCAGATACACTAACAGCGAGGTACCAGATACACTAACAGTGAGGTACCAGATACACTAACAGTGAGGTACCAGGGAGACTAACAGTGAGATACCAGATACACTAACAGTGAGGTACCAGGGAGACTAACAGTGAGGTACCAGATACACTAACAGTGAGGTACCAGATACACTAACAGCGAGGTACCAGATACACTAACAGTGAAGTACCAGATACACTAACAGTGAGATACCAGGGAGACTAACAGTGAGATACCAGATACACTAACAGTGAGGTACCAGGGAGACTAACAGTGAGGTACCAGATACACTAACAGTGAGGTACCAGATACACTAACAGTGAAGTACCAGATACACTAACAGCGAGGTACCAGATACACTAACAGTGAGGTACCAGATACACTAACAGTGAGATACCAGATACACTAACAGTGAGATACCAGATACACTAACAGTGAGGTACCAGATACACTAACAGTGAGGTACCAGATACACTAACAGTGAGGTACCAGATACACTAACAGTGAGGTACCAGATACACTAACAGTGAGGTATCAGATACAGTAACAGTGAGGTACCAGATACACTAACAGTGAGGTACCAGATACACTAACAGTGAGGTACCAGATACACTAACAGTGAGATACCAGATACACTAACAGTGAGGTACCAGATACACTAACAGCGAGGTACCAGATACACTAACAGTGAGGTACCAGATACACTAACAGTGAGGTACCAGGGAGACTAACAGTGAGATACCAGATACACTAACAGTGAGGTACCAGGGAGACTAACAGTGAGGTACCAGATACACTAACAGTGAGGTACCAGATACACTAACAGTGAGGTACCAGATACACTAACAGCGAGGTACCAGATACACTAACAGTGATGTACCAGATAAACTAACAGTGAGGTACCAGATACACTAACAGTGAGATACCAGATACACTAACAGTGAGGTACCAGATACACTAACAGTGAGGTACCAGATACACTAACAGTGAGGTACCAGATACACTAACAGTGAGGTACCAGATACACTAACAGTGAGGTACCAGATACACTAACAGTGAGGTACCAGATACACTAACAGTGAGGTACCAGATACACTAACAGTGAGGTACCAGATACACTAACAGTGAGGTATCAGATACAGTAACAGTGAGGTACCAGATACACTAACAGTGAGGTACCAGATACACGAACAGCGAGGTACCAGGGACACTAACAGTGAGGTACCAGATACGCTAACAGTGAGGTACCAGATACACTAACAGTGTGGTACCAGATACACTAACAGTGAGGTACCAGATACAATAACAGTGTGGTACCAGATACACTAACAGTGTTGTACCAGATACACTAACAGTGAGGTACCATATACACTAACAGTGAGGTACCAGATACACCAACAGTGAGGTACCAGATACACTAACAGTGAGGTACCAGATTCACCAACAGTGAGGTACCAGATACACAAACAGTGAGGTACCAGATACACCAACAGTGAGGTACCAGATACACCAACAGTGAGGCACCAGATACACTAACAGTGAGGTACCAGATACACCAACAGTGAGGTACCAGATACACTAACAGTGAGGTACCAGATACACTAACAGTGAGATAACAGATACACTAACAGTGAGGTACCAGGGAGACTAACAGTGAGGTACCAGATACACTAACAGTAAGGTACCAGATACACTAACAGTGAGGTACCAGATACACTAACAGTGAGGTACCAGATACACTAACAGTGAGATACCAGATACACTAACAGTGAGGTACCAGATACACTAACAGCGAGGTACCAGATACACTAACAGTGAAGTACCAGATACACTAACAGTGAGATACCAGGGAGACTAACAGTGAGATACCAGATACACTAACAGTGAGGTACCCGGGAGACTAACAGTGAGGTACCAGATACACCAACAGTGAGGTACCAGATACACTAACAGCGAGGTACCAGATACACTAACAGTGAGGTACCAGATACACTAACAGTGAGATACCAGGGAGACTAACAGTGAGATACCAGATGCACTAACAGTGAGGTACCAGGGAGACTAACAGTGAGGTACCAGATACACTAACAGTGAGGTACCAGATACACTAACAGTGAGGTACCAGATACACTAACAGGGAGGTACCAGATACACTAACAGTGAGGTACCAGATACACTAACAGTGAGGTACCAGGGACATTAACAGTGAGGTACCAGATACACTAACAGAGAGGTACCAGATACACTAACAGCGAGGTACCAGATACACTAACAGCGAGGTACCAGATACACTAACAGTGAGGTACCAGATACACTAACAGCGAGGTACCAGATACACTAACAGTGATGTACCAGATACACTAACAGTGAGGTACCAGATACACTAACAGTGAGGTACCAGATACACTAACAGTGAGGTACCAGATACACTAACAGCGAGGTACCAGATACACTAACAGTGATGTACCAGATACACGAACCGTGAGGTACCAGATACACTAACAGCGAGGTACTAGATACACTAACAGTGAGGTACCAGATACACTAACAGTGAGGTACCAGATACACTAACAGTGAGGTACCAGATACACTAACAGTGAGGTACCAGATACACTAACAGTGAGGTACCAGATACACTAACAGTGATGTACCAGATACACTAACAGTGAGGTACTAGATACACTAACACCGAGGTACCAGATACACTAACAGTGAGGTACCAGATACACTAACAGTGAGGTACCAGATACACTATCAGTAAGGTACCAGATACACTAACAGTGAGGTACCAGATACACTAACAGTGAGGTACCCGATACACTAACAGCGAGGTACCAGATACAGTAACAGTGAGGTACCAGATACACTAACAGTGAGGTACCAGACACACTAACAGTGAGGTACCAGATACACTAACAGTGAGGTACCAGATACACTAACAGTGAGGTACCAGGGAGACTAACAGTGAGATACCAGATACACTAACAGTGAGGTACCAGGGAGACTAACAGTGAGGTACCAGATACACTAACAGCGAGGTACCAGATACACTATCACCGAGGTACCAGATACATTAACAGTGAGGTACCAGATACACTAACAGTGAGGTACCAGATACACTAACAGTGAGGTACCAGATACACTAACAGTGAGGTACCAGATACACTAACAGTGTGGTACCAGATACACTAACAGTGAGGTACCAGATACAATAACAGTGTGGTACCAGATAAACTAACAGTGTTGTACCAGATACACTAACAGTGAGGTACCAGATACACTAACAGTGAGGTACCAGATACACCAACAGTGAGGTACCAGATACACTAACAGTGAGGTACCAGATACACTAACAGTGAGGTACCAGATACACTAACAGTGAGATACCAGATACACTAACAGTGAGGTACCAGATACACTAACAGCGAGGTACCAGATACACTAACAGTGAGGTACCAGATACACTAACAGTGAGGTACCAGGGAGACTAACAGTGAGATACCAGATACACTAACAGTGAGGTACCAGGGAGACTAACAGTGAGGTACCAGATACACTAACAGTGAGGTACCAGATACACTAACAGCGAGGTACCAGATACACTAACAGTGAAGTACCAGATACACTAACAGTGAGATACCAGGGAGACTAACAGTGAGATACCAGATACACTAACAGTGAGGTACCAGGGAGACTAACAGTGAGGTACCAGATACACTAACAGTGAGGTACCAGATACACTAACAGTGAAGTACCAGATACACTAACAGCGAGGTACCAGATACACTAACAGTGAGGTACCAGATACACTAACAGTGAGATACCAGATACACTAACAGTGAGATACCAGATACACTAACAGTGAGGTACCAGATACACTAACAGTGAGGTACCAGATACACTAACAGTGAGGTACCAGATACACTAACAGTGAGGTACCAGATACACTAACAGTGAGGTATCAGATACAGTAACAGTGAGGTACCAGATACACTAACAGTGAGGTACCAGATACACTAACAGTGAGGTACCAGATACACTAACAGTGAGATACCAGATACACTAACAGTGAGGTACCAGATACACTAACAGCGAGGTACCAGATACACTAACAGTGAGGTACCAGATACACTAACAGTGAGGTACCAGGGAGACTAACAGTGAGATACCAGATACACTAACAGTGAGGTACCAGGGAGACTAACAGTGAGGTACCAGATACACTAACAGTGAGGTACCAGATACACTAACAGTGAGGTACCAGATACACTAACAGCGAGGTACCAGATACACTAACAGTGATGTACCAGATAAACTAACAGTGAGGTACCAGATACACTAACAGTGAGATACCAGATACACTAACAGTGAGGTACCAGATACACTAACAGTGAGGTACCAGATACACTAACAGTGAGGTACCAGATACACTAACAGTGAGGTACCAGATACACTAACAGTGAGGTACCAGATACACTAACAGTGAGGTACCAGATACACTAACAGTGAGGTACCAGATACACTAACAGTGAGGTACCAGATACACTAACAGTGAGGTATCAGATACAGTAACAGTGAGGTACCAGATACACTAACAGTGAGGTACCAGATACACGAACAGCGAGGTACCAGGGACACTAACAGTGAGGTACCAGATACGCTAACAGTGAGGTACCAGATACACTAACAGTGTGGTACCAGATACACTAACAGTGAGGTACCAGATACAATAACAGTGTGGTACCAGATACACTAACAGTGTTGTACCAGATACACTAACAGTGAGGTACCATATACACTAACAGTGAGGTACCAGATACACCAACAGTGAGGTACCAGATACACTAACAGTGAGGTACCAGATTCACCAACAGTGAGGTACCAGATACACAAACAGTGAGGTACCAGATACACCAACAGTGAGGTACCAGATACACCAACAGTGAGGCACCAGATACACTAACAGTGAGGTACCAGATACACCAACAGTGAGGTACCAGATACACTAACAGTGAGGTACCAGATACACTAACAGTGAGATAACAGATACACTAACAGTGAGGTACCAGGGAGACTAACAGTGAGGTACCAGATACACTAACAGTAAGGTACCAGATACACTAACAGTGAGGTACCAGATACACTAACAGTGAGGTACCAGATACACTAACAGTGAGATACCAGATACACTAACAGTGAGGTACCAGATACACTAACAGCGAGGTACCAGATACACTAACAGTGAAGTACCAGATACACTAACAGTGAGATACCAGGGAGACTAACAGTGAGATACCAGATACACTAACAGTGAGGTACCCGGGAGACTAACAGTGAGGTACCAGATACACCAACAGTGAGGTACCAGATACACTAACAGCGAGGTACCAGATACACTAACAGTGAGGTACCAGATACACTAACAGTGAGATACCAGGGAGACTAACAGTGAGATACCAGATGCACTAACAGTGAGGTACCAGGGAGACTAACAGTGAGGTACCAGATACACTAACAGTGAGGTACCAGATACACTAACAGTGAGGTACCAGATACACTAACAGGGAGGTACCAGATACACTAACAGTGAGGTACCAGATACACTAACAGTGAGGTACCAGGGACATTAACAGTGAGGTACCAGATACACTAACAGAGAGGTACCAGATACACTAACAGCGAGGTACCAGATACACTAACAGCGAGGTACCAGATACACTAACAGTGAGGTACCAGATACACTAACAGCGAGGTACCAGATACACTAACAGTGATGTACCAGATACACTAACAGTGAGGTACCAGATACACTAACAGTGAGGTACCAGATACACTAACAGTGAGGTACCAGATACACTAACAGCGAGGTACCAGATACACTAACAGTGATGTACCAGATACACTAACCGTGAGGTACCAGATACACTAACAGCGAGGTACTAGATACACTAACAGTGAGGTACCAGATACACTAACAGTGAGGTACCAGATACACTAACAGTGAGGTACCAGATACACTAACAGTGAGGTACCAGATACACTAACAGTGAGGTACCAGATACACTAACAGTGATGTACCAGATACACTAACAGTGAGGTACTAGATACACTAACACCGAGGTACCAGATACACTAACAGTGAGGTACCAGATACACTAACAGTGAGGTACCAGATACACTATCAGTAAGGTACCAGATACACTAACAGTGAGGTACCAGATACACTAACAGTGAGGTACCAGATACACTAACAGCGAGGTACCAGATACAGTAACAGTGAGGTACCAGATACACTAACAGTGAGGTACCAGACACACTAACAGTGAGGTACCAGATACACTAACAGTGAGGTACCAGATACACTAACAGAGAGGTACCAGATACAGTAACAGTGAGGTACCAGATACACTAACAGTGAGGTACCAGATACACTAACAGCGAGGTACCAGATACACTAACAGTGAGGTACAAGATACACTAACAGTGAGGTACAAGATACACTAACAGCGAGGTACCAGATACACTAACAGCAGTGAGGATGTACCAGTATTTTTAAACAACAACATGTACGTAAACAAAATGCAACACTTTGAAAGCCTGAATAACATTAATAACTGATTATCCCCAGTTATACAGCAAGAATGATATTACAGTGAAAGCTGGTTTATATATTTAATAACTGAAAATAGATACTTACTCGGAACACCAAAAGCAGCGAATAGAGGATAGTAAATACGTTGTATTTTTATCAATACTCCTGTTATCCTCTCCTCTAGACGCCAACTAGCAACTATGGCTAGATATTCATCAGACATGGGAGGCGCTGGTGGGATGAGAGACACAACCATGACTTCCCTTCTGTGACTCACTTCTGGTATCTGTGCTGGAGGAGACCTGCTGATTGTGTGAGGTGAAACATTGAAGGGAGCTCCTTACATAGAGCAGAGCGAAATCCCCGATGACATCATTAGGCATCACTGTAACTGACATTAATCACAGACATTGAACAAACAGACTCATTGAACCATTGTCACCACAATATTTCACTGCAACTTAATCCAGCTCACCGTATTGTACAGAGTTTTAAATTAAAAGTGAGATAATGTGTGATTTTTTACACACCTATCAAATACCGAGGACAAAGATAACATAGTTTATATTCCTGTCTTGAATTAAAACTGAGAACAAAAGATGAGAAAGTTACAGAAACAAAGGAGGGATAAAAGATGAAAAGACAGATTGCACCAACCTTGTTCTCTGATGCATTGGATCCCAGGCCAGCAGGGTCAAAACATTCCCAATCAATAAATGTTCCCAAACGGCAGTATCTGAGCGATGGTCGCTGTAATGGATCAATGGGACTCGCGTATGTGACACAACTCCAGCCTCAATCCAGGAATTCCATTCCACGCCCTCTAGATTACAGTCCTTCCACTTCAGTGCAGGAATTCCATTCCAAGCCCTCTAGATTACAGTCCTTCCACTTCAGTCCAGGAATTCCATTCCAAGCCCTCTAGATTACAGTCCTTCCACTTCAGTCCAGGAATTCCATTCCAAGCCCTCTAGATTACAGTCCTTCCACTTCAGTCCAGGAATTCCATTCCAAGCCCTCTAGATTACAGTCCTTCCACTTCAGTCCAGGAATTCCATTCCAAGCCCTCTAGATTACAGTCCTTCCACTTCAGTCCAGGAATTCCATTCCAAGCCCTCTAGATTACAGTCCTTCCACTTCAGTCCAGGAATTCCATTCCCGGGACGGTCTCTATTATCTGACACTCGAACAGGAACAACAGGTTATTTGTAAAGAATGACCTTACCCAGTCAAGCATCTCCTTTATCGAGGGGAGGAATAATAAAAGAAGCAAACGTTTGATCCCAAGGAACCAAAGGAAATTGCTTAAATATTAACCATTGAGATAAGTACTCTGTAAATATCTCAATACACCATGAAATGCTCTCGAAACATTGAAGTCTTGTATAATCATAATCTTATTCAGAGATCCATCCCTAGCAGTCAACATTGTGGATTCTCCCAACACCATCCCAGTGTTGCTCCACTTCCTCCAGCAGCACAGCCCCAGTGGAGTTGGGGCACATTTGTGTAACAGTCGGAAAGGATTGGCTCTGAGATTCCTAACATTGACTCTCGATCATATGAGTTCTTGTGGAATTAGGTCAAACAGTTAGTACAGGGAAAGCACATGCTGTTTACCAGATATCGCCCGCCCTCAGTGGAGGAACCCTCCATGTTGAACAACACTTGGAAGGAGCATTGAGAGTAGCAACGTCAGAGAATGTACCCTGAGTTGGAGATTTCAATGTCCATCACCAAGAGTGGCTCGGTAGATCCACTACTGACAGAGCCAGCCGAGTCATGAAGGACAAAGCTGCCAGACTGGGCATGTGGCAAATGGTGAGAGAACCAACACCAGGGAAACAGACCTGAACTCGTCCTCCCCAATCTACCTCTCACAGACATTACTGGTAGCAGTGACAACAACACAGTCAATGTGGGGACAAAGTTCTGTCTTCACACGAACAACACTCTCCATCGTGCTGTGTGGCACTACCACTGTGATCAATGGGATAGAGACATAGAAACATAGAAAATAGGTGCAGGTGTAGGCATTTGGCCCTTCGAGCCTGCACCACCATTCAATAAGATCATGGCTCATTATTCACTCAGTACCCCTTTCCTGCTTTCTCTCCATACCCCTTCATCTCTTTAACCATAAGGGCCATATCTAACTCCCTCTTGAATATATCTAACAAACTGGCATCAACAACTCTCTGTGGTAGGGAATTCCACAGATTAACAACTCTCTGAGTGAAGCAGTTTCTCCTCATCTCGGTCCTCAATGGCTTACCCCTTATCCTGAGACTGTGTCCCCTGGTTCTGGAATTCCCCAACATCGGGAACATTCTTCCTGCATCTAACCTGTCCAGTCCTGTCAGAATTTTATATGTTTCTATAGATGCCCTCTCATCCTTCTAAACTCCAGTGAATACAGGCCCAGTCGATACAGTCTCTCCTCATATGTCAATCATACTATCCCGGGAATCAGTCTGGTGAACCTTCGGAGCACTCCCTCAATATCAAGAATGTCCTTCCTCAGGTTAGGAGACCAAAACTGTGTACAATACTCCAGGTGTGGCCTCACCAAGGCCCTGTACAACTGTAGCAACACCTCCCTGCCTCTGTACTCAAATCCCCTCGCTATGAAGGCCAACATGCCATTTGCTTTCTTAACCGCCTGCTGTACCTGCATGCCAACCTTCAATGACTGATGTACCATGACACCCAGGTCTCGTTGCACCTCCCCTTTTCCTAATCTGTCACCATTCAGATAATAGTCTGTCTCTCTGTTTTTACCACCAAAGTGGATAACCTCACATTTATCCACATTATACGTCACCTGCCATGCATTTGTCCACTCACCAAACCTATCCAAGTCACTCTGCAGCCTCATAGCATCCTCCTTGCAGCTCACACTGCCACCTAACTTAGTGTCATCCGCAAATTTGGAGATACTACATTTAATCCCCTCGTCCAAATCATTAATGTACAAAGTAAACAGCTGAGGCCCCAGCACAGAACCTTGCGGTACCCCACTAGTCACTGCCTGCCATTCTGAAAAGTACCCATTTACTCCTACTCTTTGCTTCCTGTCTGACAACCAGTTCTCAATCCATGTCAGCACACTACCCCCAATCCCATGTGCTCTAACTTTGCACATTAATCTCTTGTGTGGGACCTTGTCGAAAGCCTTCTGAAAGTCCAAATACACCAAATCAACTGGTTCTCCCTTGTCCACTCTACTGGAAACATCCTCAAAAAATTCCAGAAGATTTGTCAAGCATGAGTTCCCTTTCACAAATCCATGCTGACTTGGACCCATAATGTCACCTCTTTCCAAACGCGCTGCTATGACATCCTTAATAATTGATTCCATCATTTTACCCACTACCGATGTCAGGCTGACCTGTCGATAATTCTCTGTTTTCTCTCTCCCTCCTTTTTTAAAAAGTGGGGTTACATTGGCTACCCTCCACTCGATAGGAACTGATCCAGAGTCTATGGAATGTTGGAAAATGACTGTCAATGCATCCGCTATTTCTAAGGCCATGTCCTTGAGTACTCTGGGATGCAGTCCATCAGGCCCTGGGGATTTATCGGCCTTCAATCCCATCAATTTCCCCAACCCAATTTCCCGACTAATAAGGATTTCCCTCAGTTCCTCCTTCTTACGAGACCCTCTGACCCCTTTTATATCCGGAAGGTTGTTTGTGTCCTCCTCAGTGAATACTGAACCAAAGTACTTGTTCAATTGGTCTGCCATTTCTTTGTTCCCCGTTATGACTTCCCCTGATTCTGACTGCAGGGGACCTACGGTTGTCTTTACTAACCTTTTTCTCTTTCCATATCTATAGAAACTTTTGCAGTCTGTCTTAATGTTCCCTGCAAGCTTCCTCTTGTACTCTATTTTCCCTGCCCTAATCAAACCCTTTGTCCTCCTCTGCTGAGTTCTACATTTCTCCCAGTCCCCAGGTTCACTGCTGTTTCTGGCCAATTTGTATGCCACTTCCTTGGCTATAATACTATCCCTGATTTCCCTTGATAGCCACGGTTGAGCCACCTTCCCTTTTTTATTTATATGCCAGACAGGGATGTACAATTGTTGTAATTCATCCATGCAGTCTCTAAATGTCTGCCATTGCCCATGCACTGTCAACCTCTTAAGTATCCTTTGCCAATCTATCCTAGCCAATTCATGCCTCATACCTTCAAAGTTACCCTTCTAATAGTTCTGGACCATGGTCTCTGAATTAACTGTTACATTCGCCATCCTAATGTAGAATTCCACCATATTATGGTCACTCTTCCCCAAGGGGCCTCGCACAACGAGATTACTAATTAATCCTCTCTCATTACACAACACCCAGCCTAAGATGGCCTCCCCCCTAGTTGGTTCCTCGACATATTGGTCTCGAAAATCATCCCTTATGCACTCCAGGAAATCCTCCTCCACCGTATTGCTTCCAGTTTGGTTAGCCCAATCTATATGCATATTAAAGTCACTCATGATAACTGCTGCACCTTTATTGCATGCACCCCTAATTTCCTGTTTGATGCCCTCCAAAACATCACTACTACTGTTTGGAGGTCTGTACACAACTCCCACTAACGTTTTTTGCCCTTTGGTGTTCTGCAGCTCTACCCATATAGATTCTACATCTTCTAAGATAATGTCCTTCCTAACTACTGCATTAATCTCCTCTTTAACCAGCAATGCTACCCCACCTCGTTTTCCTTTTATTCTATCCTTCCTGAATGTTGAATACCCATGGATGTTGAGTTCCCAGCCCTGATCAATGGGATAGAGACATAGAAACATAGAAAATAGGTGCAGGTGTCGGCATTCGGCCCTTCGAGCCTGCACCACCATTCAATAAGGTCATGGCTGATCATTCACTCAGTACCCCTTTCCTGCTTTCTCTCCATACCCCTTGATCTCTTTGGCCATAAGGGCCATATCTAACTCCCTCTTGAATATAGCTAATGAACTGGCATCAACAACTCTCTGTGGACGAGAATTCCACAGGTTAACAACTCTCTGAGTAAAGAAGTTTCTCCTCATCTCGGTCCTAAATGGCCTACCCCTTATCCTTAGACTGTAATTCCTGGTTCTGGACTTCCCCAACATCGGGAACATTCTTCCTGCATCTAACCTGTCCAGTTCCGTCAGAATTGTATATGTTTCTATGAGATCCCCTCTCATCCTTCTAAACTCCAGTGAATACAGGCCCAGTCGATCCAGACTCTCCTCATATGATAGTCCTGCCATCCCGGGAATCAGTCTGGTGAACCTTCGCTACACTCCGTCAATAGCAAGAATGTCCTTCCTCAGGTTAGGAGACCAAGACTGAACACAATATTCCAGGTGAGGCTTTACCAAGACCCTGTACAACTGCTGTAAGACCTCCCTGCTCCTATACTCAAATCCCCTAGCTATGAAGGCCAACATGCCATTTGCCTTCTTCACTGCCTGCTGTACCTGCATGCCAACTTTCAATGACTCATGTATCATGACACTCAGGTCTCGTTGCACCTCCCCTTTTCCTAATTTGCTGCCATTCAGATAATATTCTGCCTTCATGTTTTTTGCCAGCAAAGTGGATAACCTCACATTTATCCACATTATACTGCATCTGCCATGCATTTGCCCACTCACCTAACCTGTCCAAGTCACCCTGCAGCCTCTTAGCATCCTCCTCACAGCTCACACCGCCACCCAGCTTAGTGTCATCTGCAAACTTGGAGATATTACACACAATTCCTTCATCTAAATGATTGATGTAGATTCAGCACAGAAATAGCCGTTTAAAAGTGGGCATCCATGATGCACCATCAGCAGGAGAGGACAATCTGTAAACTCATGGCCCAGAATACCCCTCACACTCCCATTGCTATCAAGCCAGTGACCAACATTGGTGGAAATAGGAATGTCGAAGAGCATGCCAGAAGCAAAACCTGGCGTACCTGTGAAGGAGGTGCCAAACTGGTGAAGCAACAACACAGGACAACATGCATGCTAAAGTGTGCAAACAGCAAGTGTGTTCGTCAGACAAAGCTAAGTGAGACCACATGGAAGATCCAAAGATCAAAGCTCTGCAGTCCTGACACATCCAGTCGTGAATGGCGGTGACTATTGAATAATTAACGGGAGGTGAAGGCATCATGAACATGTCCATCCTCGATGATAGCGGAGCCCACCATGTGAGGTTAAAGCGGGAGTCCAGTGTAAAAAAACATGCTTTTCCTTCAGAATGTCTTGTGCCTGTGCAGTTCTTGTTTAATGATGAGAAATCAGATTCAGTGACTACAACCTGTTTGAAAGCGTGCATGTGGCCTGCATGTTGAAAGTTACAGTGTAGGTATTGCTGGACTCTGACGCTGGGGGAGCGGACCTGCATCTTGCTTTGGAGGATTTTTATTCCATTTAAAATACTTATAGGAATGAGTCCGCTCGGTCCAGCCGCCCAGGCAGAGCAAGGAGTAGAAACATAGAAACATAGAAACATAGAAAATAGGTGCAGGAGAAGGCCATTCGGCCCTTCGAGCCTGCACCACCATTCAATATGATCATGGCTGATCATGCAACTTCAGTACCCCATTCCTGCCTTCTCTCCACACCCCATGACCCCTTTAGCCGTAAGGGCCACATCTAACTCCCTTTTGAGTATATCCAATGAACTGGACTCAACAACTTTCTGTGATAGAGAATTCCACAGGTTCACAATTCCCTGGGTGAAGAGGTTACTCCTCATCTCGGTCCGATATGCCTTATCCCTCATCCTTAGATTGTGAATCCTGGCTCAGGTCTTCCCCAACATCGGGAACATTCTTCCTGCATCTAACCTGTCCAAGTAGAAAGAAATCGAAAGGTGACGTCACAGCCAAGGGGGTAAGTGATTGGCTGCTGATTGGTGAGTAGTTTTTTCTTTTTCTTTTCTTTATTAGTAAGTAACCTTTAGCATTATTGTTGCCAAATTAAGTTAATCTAGGGGTTAATTCATGGCAGGAGAGCTCGGACACGTGTTATGCTCCTCCTGTACTAGGTGGGAAGTCAGGGACGCTTCCAGTGTCCCTGACGACTACATAAGTGGGAAGTGTATCGGGATGCAGCTCCTGACAGACCACATTGCGGCACTGGAGCTGCGGGTGGATTCACTCTGGAGCATGCACGATGCTGAGGATGTCGGGAATAGCATGTTTAGTGAGTTGGTCTTACCGCAGGTAAAGGTTACACAGCCAGATAGGGGATGGGTGACCAACAGGAAGAGCAATGGAAGGAAGGTAGTGCGCAACTGAGACTCCAGGATGGTATGTTACCATCAGGTGGAAGGGTCAAGGATGTCACGGAGCGGGTGCAGAAAATTTTGAAGGGGGAGGGTAAACAGCCAGTTGTCGTGGTGCATACAGGTACCAACGATATAGGTAAAAAGCGGGATGAGGTCCGACAAGACGAATTTAGCGAGCTAAGTGCTAAATTAAAAAGTAGGACCTCAAAATATTAATCTCAGGATTGCTACCAGTGCCACGTGCTAGTCAGAGTAGGAATCGCAGGATAGCTCAGATGAATACGTGACTTGAGGAGTGGTGCAGGAGGGAGAGATTCAAATTCCTGGGACAATGGAACCGGTTCTGGGGGAGGTGGGACCAGTACAAACCGGATGGTCTGCACATGGGCAGGACTGGAACCAATGTCCTCGGGAGAGTGTTTGCTCGTGCTGTTGGGGAGGAGTTAAACTAATATGGCAGGGGGATGGGAACCTATACCGGGAGACAGAGGGTAGTAGAATGGGGGCAGAAGCAAATGATAGAAAGAAGAAAAGTAAAAGTGGAGGACAGAGAAACCCAAGGCAAAAAGCAAAAAGAACATAAGAACATAACATAAGAATTAGGAACAGGAGTAGGCCATCTAGCCCCTCGAGCCTGCTCCGCCATTTAACAAGATCATGGCTGATCTGGCCGTGGACTCAGCTCCACTTACCCGCCCGCTCCCCGTAACCCTTAATTCCCTTATTGGTTAAAAATCTATCTATCTGTGATTTGAATACATTCAATGAGCTAGCCTCAACTGCTTCCTTGGGCAGAGAATTCCACAGATTCACAACCCTCTGGGAGAAGAAATTCCTTCTCAACTCTGTTTTAAATTGGCTCCCCCGTATTTTGAGGCTGTGCCCCCTAGTTCTAGTCTCCCCGACCAGTAGAAACAACCTCTCTGCCTCTATCTTGTCTATCCCTTTCATTATTTTAAATGTTTGTATAAGATCACCCCTCATCCTTCTGAACTCCAACGAGTAAAAACCCAGTCTACTCAATCTATCATCATAAGGTAACGCCCTCATCTCCGGAATCAGCCTCGTGAATTGTCTCTGTACCCCCTCCAAAGCTATTATATCCTTCCTTAAGTAAGGTGAGCAAAACTGCACGCAGTACTCCAGGTGTGGCCTCACCAATACCCTGTACAGTTGCAGAAGGACCTCCCTGCTTTTGTACTCCATCCCTCTCGCAATGAAGGCCAACATTCCATTCGCCTTCCTGATTACCTGCTGCACCTGCAAACTAACTTTTTGGGATTCATGCACAAGGACCCCCAGGTCCCTCTGCACCGCAGCATGTTGTAATTTCTCCCCATTCAAATAATATTCCCTTTTAATGTTTTTTTTCCAAGGTGGATGACCTCACACTTTCCGACATTGTATTCCAACTGCCAAACCTTAGCCCATTCGCTTAACCTATCTAAATCTCTTTGCAGCCTCTCTGTGTCCTCTACACAACCCGCTTTCCCACGAATCTTTGTGTCATCTGTAAATTTTGTTACACTACACTCTGTCCCCTCTTCCAGGTCATCTATGTATATTGTAAACAGTTGTGGTCCCAGCACCGATCCCTGTGGCACACCACTAACCACCGATTTCCAACCCGAAAAGGACCCATTTATCCCGACTCTCTGATTTCTGTTAGCCAGCCAATTCTCGATCCATGCTAATACATTTCCACTGACCCCACGTACCTTTATCTTCTGCAGTAACCTTTTGTGTGGCACCTTATCGAATGCCTTTTGAAAATCTAAATACACCACATCCATCGGTATACCTCTATCCACCATGCTCGTTATATCCTCAAAGAATTCCAGTAAATTAGTTAAACATGATTTCCCCTTCATGAATCCATGTTGCGTCTGCTTGATTGCACTATTCCTATCTAGATGTCACACTATTTCTTCCTTAATGATAGTTTCAAGCATTTTCCCCACTACAGATGTTAAACTAACCGGCCTATAGTTACCTGCCTTTTGTCTGCCCCCTTTTTTAAACAGAAGCATTACATTAGCTGCTTTCCAATCCGCTGGTACCTCCCCAGAGTCCAGAGAATTTTGGTAGATTATAACGAATGCATCTGCTATAACTTCCACCATCTCTTTTAATACCCTGGGATGCATTTCATCAGGACTAGGGGACTTGTCTACCTTGAGTCCCATTAGCCTGTCCAGCACTACCCTCCTAGTGATAGTGATTGTCTCAAGGTCCTCCCTTCCCACATTCCTGTGACCAATTTTTGACATGGTTTCTGTGTCTTCCACTGTGAAGACCGAAGCAAAATAATTGTTTAAGGTCTCAGCCATTTCCACATTTCCCATTATTAGATCTCCCTTCTCATCTTCTAAGGGACCAACATTTACTTTAGTCACTCTTTTCCGTTTTATATATCTGTAAAAGCTTTTACTGTACGTTTTTATGTTTTGCGCAAATTTACCTTCGTAATCTATCTTTCCTTTCTTTATTGCTCTCTTAGTCATTCTTTGCTGTCGTTTAAAATTTTCCCAATCTTCTATTTTCCCACTAACCTTGGCCACCTTATACGCATTGGTTTTTAATTTGAATCTCTCCTTTATTTCCTTGGTTATCCACGGCTGGTTATCCCTTCTCTTACCGCCATTCTTTTTCACTGGAATATATTTTTGTTGAGCACTATGAAAGAGCTCCTTAAAAGTCCTCCACTGTTCCTCAATTGTGCCACCACTTAGTCTGTGTTTCCAGTCAACTTTAGCCAACTCTGCCCTCATCCCACTGTCGTCCCCTTTGTTTAAGCATAGTACGCTCGTTTGAGACACTACTTCCTCACCCTCAATCTGTATTACAAATTCAACCATACTGTGATCACTCATTCCGAGAGGATCTTTTACTCGGAGATCATTTATTATTCCTGTTTCATTACACAGGACCAGATCTAAGATAGCTTGCTCCCTTGTAGGTTCTGTAACATACTGTTCTAAGAAACAATCCCGTATGCTTTCTATGAATTCCTCCTCCAGGCTACCCCGTGCGATTTGATTTGACCAATCGATATGTAGGTTAAAATCCCCCATGATTACTGCCATTCCTTTTTCACATGCCTCCATTATTCCCTTAATTATTGCCCGCCCCACCATGAAGTTATTATTTGGGGGCCCATAAACTACGCCCACCAGTGACTTTTTCCCCTTACTATCTCTAATCTCCACCCACAACGATTCAACATTTTGTTCATTAGAGCCAATATCGTCTCTCACAACTGCCCTGATATCATCCTTTATTAACAGAGCTACCCCACCTCCTTTCCCTTCTTGTCTATCTTTCCGAATCATCAGATACCCCTGTATGTTTAATTCCCAGTCTTGGCCACCCAGCAACCATGTTTCTGGAATGGCCACCAAATCATATCCATTTGTAATGATTTGTGCCGTCAACTCATTTACTTTATTTCGAATGCTGCGTGCGTTTAGGTAGAGTGTTTTAATACTAGTTTATTAATCCATGATTTTTAGTTTTGACCCCTCCTGCAGCCCCTTTACATTAAGTGGCCCTTTTTGTTTTTTGCCTTGGGTTTCTCTGCCCTCCACTTTTACTCATCTCCTTTCTGTCTTTTGCTTTTGTCTCCTTTTTGTTTCCCTCTGTCTCCCTGCATTGGTTCCCATCCCTCTGCCATATTAGTTTAACTCCTTCCCAACAGCACTAGCAAACACTCCCCCTCGGACATTGGTTCCGGTCCTGCCCAGGTGCAGACCGTCCGGTTTGTACTGGTCCCACCTCCCCCAGAACCGGTTCCAATGTCCCAGGAATTTGAATCCCTCCCTGCTGCACCATTCCTCAAGCCACGTATTCATCTGAGCTATCCTGCGATTCCTACTCTGGCTAGCACGTGGCACTGGTAGCAATCCTGAGATTATTATTTTGGGGTCCTACTTTTTAATTTAGCTCCTAGCTCCTTAAATTCGTCTCGTAGGACGTCATCCCTTTTTTTATCTATATCGTTGGTACCAACGTGCACCACGACAACTGGCTGTTCACCCTCCCTTTTCAGAATGTCTTGCACCCGCTCCGAGACATCCTTGACCCTTGCACCAGGGAGGCAACATACCATCCTGGAGTCTCGGTTGCGGCCGCAGAAACGCTTATCTATTCCCCTTACAATTGAATCCCCTATCACTATCGCTCTCCCACTCTTTTTTCTGCCCTCCTGTGCAGCAGAGCCACCCACGGTGCCATGAACTTGGCTGCTGCTGCCCTCCCCTGATGAGTCATCCCCCTCAACAGTACTCAAAGCGGTGTATCTGTTTTGCAGGGGGATGACCGCAGGGGACCCCTACACTCCCTTCCTTGCACTGCTCTTCCTTCTGGTCTTCCATTCCCTATCTGGCTGTAGACCCTTCACCTGCGGTAAGACCAACTCACTACACGTGCTACTCACGTCATTCTCAGCATCGTGGATGCTCCAGAGTGAATCCACCCTCAGCTCCAACTCTGCAGCTGGAGGCTGATACACTTCCCGCACACGTAGTCGTCAGGGACACCGGAAGTGTCCCTGAGTTCCCACATGGCACAGGAGGAGCATATCATGTGTCCGAGCTCTCCTGCCATGACTTAACCCTTAGATACACTTAAATTGGCAACAACAATGCTAAAGTTTACTCACTGTTGTGGAAGAGAAAAAAGAAAAACTACTCACCAATCACCAGCCAATCACTTACCCCCTTGGCTGTGACGTCACCTTTCTGTTTCTTTCTACTTCTTTTTTGCCTTCTCCCTGTAGCTGCACAAGTCACGCCTTTTATAGGCCTCTCACCGACTCCGGACTCTCACTGCTCCGAGCTCCCACCTCCTCGACTGACTGCTCGAACTGCCTGACTCCCGCTGGCCTTTTATAGTCCTCTCGCCGACCCTGGACTCTCACTGCTCCGAGCTCCCACCTCCTCGAACTGCCTGCTCGAACTGCCTGACTCCCGCTGGCCTTTATCGGCCTCTCGCTGACCCTGGACTCTCACTGCTCCGAGCTCCCACCTCCTCGAACTGCCTGACTCCCGCTGGCCTTTATAGTCCTCTCGCTGACCCCGGACTCTCACTGCTCCGAGCTCCCGCCTCCTCGAACTGCCTGACTCCTGCTAGCCTTTATAGACCTCTCGCTGACCCCGGACTCTCACTGCTCCGAGCTCCCGCCTCCTCGAACTGCCTGACTCCTGCTAGCCTTTATAGTCCTCTCGCTGACCCCGGACTCTCACTGCTCCGAGCTCCCACCTCCTCGAACTGCCTGACTCCCGCTGGCCTTTATAGGCCTCTCGCTGACCCCGGACTCTCACTGCTCCGAGCTCCCACCTCCTCGAACTGCTCGAACTGCCTGACTCCCGCTGGCCTTTTATAGTCCTCTCTCCGACCCCGGACTCTCACTGCTCCGAGCTCCCGCCTCCTCGAACTGCCTGACTCCCGCTGGCCTTTATAGGCCTCTCGCTGACCCCGGACTCTCACTGCTCCGAGCTCCCACCTCCTCGAACTGCTCGAACTGCCTGACTCCCGCTGGTCTTTATAGTCCTCTCGCCGACCCCGGACTCTCATTGCTCCGAGCTCCCGCCTCCTCGACTGACATTGGTTCCAGTCCTGCCCGGGTGCAGACCATCTGGTTTGTACTGGTCCCACCTCCCGCAGAACTGGTTCCATTGTCCCAGGAATTTGAATCCCTCCCTCCTGCATCACTCCTCAAGCCACGTATTCATCTGAGCTATCCTGCGATTCCTACTCTGACTACATTACATCAAAATCCTAAAGGGGTAAAGTGTGTTAAAAAAACAAGCCTGAAGGCTCTGTGCCTCAATGTGAGGAGTATTGGGAATAAGGTGGACGAATTAACTGCGCAGATAGCAGTTAACGGATACGATGTGGTTGGCATCACAGAGACATGGCTCCAGGGTGACCAAGTCTGGGAACTCAAAATCCAGGGATTTTCAACATTTAGGAAGGATAGACAGAAAGGAAAAAGAGGCGGGGTGGCGTTGCTGGTTAAAGAGGAAATTAATGCAATAGTAAGGAGGGACATTAGCCTGGATGATGTGGAATCGGTATGGGTGGAGCTACAGAATACTAAAGGGCAGAAAATGCGAGTGGGAGTTGTGTACAGACCACCCAATAGTAGTAGTGAGGATGGGGACAAAATCAAACAAGAAATAAGGGATGTGTGCAATAAAGGTACAGCAGTTATCATGGGCGACTTTAATCTACATATTGATTGGGCTAACCTAACTGGTAGCAATGCGGTGCAGGAGGATTTCCTGGAATGTATTCGGGATGGTTTTCTCGATCAATATGTCGAGGAACCAACCAGAGAGCAGGCCATCCTAGACTGGGTGATGTGTAATGAGAAAGGACTAATTAACAATCTTGTTGTGCGAGGCCCCTTTGGGAAAAGCGACCATAACATGGTAGAATTCTTTATTAAGATGGAGAGTGACACAGTTAATTCAGAGACTAGGGTCCTGAACTTGGGGAAAGGTAACTTCGATGGTATGAGACGTGAATTGGCTAGAATAGACGGGCAAATGATACTTAAAGGGTTGACGGTGGATAGGCAATGGCAAACTTTTAAAGATCACATGGATGAACTTCAACAATTGTACATCCCTGTCTGGAGTAAAAATAAAACGGGGAAGGTGGCTCAACTGTGATTAACAAGGGAAATTAAGGATAGTGTTAGATCCAAGGAAGAGGCATAGAAATTGGCCAGAAAAAGCAGCAAACCTGAGGACTGTAATACAGCAGAGGAGGACAAAGCATTCAATTAGGAGGGGGAAAATAGAGTATGATTGGAAGCTTGATGGGAACATAAAAACTGACTGCAAAAGCTTCTATAGACATGTGAAGAGAAAAAGTGAAAACAAATGTCGGTCCCTTTCAGTCAGATTCAGGTGAATTTATAATGGGGAACAAAGAAATGGCAGACCAGTTGAAAAAGTACTTTGGTTCTGTCTTCACGAAGGAGGAACTGAAGGATATCCTTATTAGTCAGGAAATTGTGTTGGGGAAATTGATGGGATTGAAGGCTGATAAATCCCTGGGGCCTGAGAGTCTGCATCCCAGAGTACTTAAGGAAGTGGCCCTAGAAATAGTAGATGCATTGGTGATCATTTTCCAGCAGTCTATTGACTCTGGATCAGTTCCTATGGACTGGAGGGTAGCTAATGTAATGCCACTTTTTAAAAAGGAGAGAGAGAGAAAACGGGTAATTATAGACCGGTTAGGCTGACATCAGTAGTGGGGAAAATGTTGGAATCAATCAATAAGGATGAAATAGTAGCGCATTTGGAAAGCAGTGACAGGATTGGACCAGGTCAGCATGGATTTATGAAAGGGAAATCCTGCTTGACAAATCTTCTGGAATTTGTTGAGGATGTACCTCGTAGAGTGGACAAGGGAGAACCAGTGGATGTGATGTATTTGCACTTTCAAAAGGCTTTTGACAAAGTCCCACACAAGAGATTGGTGCAAAATCAAAGCACATGGTACTGGGGGTAATGTACTGACGTGGACAGAGAACTGGTTGGCAGACAGGAAGCAGAGAGCCGGGATAACTGGGTCCTTTTCAAAATGGCAGGCAGTGACTAGTGGGGTGCCGCAGGGCTCAGAGCTGGGACCCCAGCTCTTTCCAATACATATTGATGATTTAGATGAAGGAATTGAATATAATATCTCCAAGTTTGCAGATGACACTAAGCTGGGTGGCGGTGTGAGCTGTGAGGAGGATGCTAAGAGGCTGCAGGGTGACTTGGATAGGTTAGGTGAGTGGGCAAATGCATGGCAGATGCAGTATAATGTGGATAAATGTGAGGTTATCCATTTTTGGGGCAAAAACACGAAGGCAGAATATTATCTGAATGGTGACAGATTAGGAAAAGGGGAGGTGCAACGAGACCTGGGTGTCATGGTTCATCAGGCATTGAAAGTTGGCATGCAGGTACAGCAGGTGGTGAAGGCGGCAAATGGTGTGTTGGCCTTCATAGCGAGAGGATTTGAGTATAGGAGCAGGGAGGTCTTACTGCAGTTGTACAGGGCCTTGGTGAGGCCTCACCTGAAATATCGTGTACAGTTTTGGTCTCCTAATCTGAGGAAGGACATTCTTACTATTCAGGGAGTGCAGCGAAGGTTCACCAGACTGATTCCCGGGATGGCGGGATTGACATATGAGGAGAGACTGCATCAACTGAGCCTTTATACATTGGAGTTTAGAAGGATGAGAGGGGATCTCACAGAAACTTACAAGATTCTGACGGGACTGGACAGGTTAGATACAGGAAGAATGTTCCCGATGTTGGGGAAGTCCAGAACCAGGGGACATAGTCTTAGGATAAGGGATAGGCCATTTCGGACTGAGATGAGGAGAAACTTCTTCACTCAGAGAGTTGTTAACCTGTGGAATTCCCTGCCGCAAAGAGTTGTTGAGGCCGCTTCATTGGATATAGTCAAGAGGTAGTTAGATATGACCCATATGGCTAAAGGAATCAAGGGGTATGGAGAGAAAGCAGGAATGTGATACTGAGGGAATGATCAGCCATGATCTTATTGAATGGTGGTGCAGGCTCGAAGGACCGAATGGCCTACTCCTGCACCTATTTTCTATGTTTCTATGTTTCTATTCCCGTCAGAATTTTACATGCTTCTATGAGATCCCCTATCCTTCATCTAAATTCCAATGAATATAAGCCTAATCGATCCAATCTTTCTTCTCATTTCAGTCCTCCAATCCCTGGAATCAGTCTGATGAACCTTCGCTGCACTCCCTCAATAGCAAGAATGTCCTTCCTCAGATTAGGAGACCAAAACTGAACACAATATTCCAGGTGTGGTCACACCAAGGCCCTGTACAACTGCAGCAAGACCTCCCTGCTCCTGCACTCAAATACTCTCGCTATGAAGGCCAACATACCATTTGCTTTCTGAGCTGCCTGCTGTACCTGCATGCCTACTTTCAATGACTGATGTACCATGACACACAGGTCTCGTTGCTGCTTCCCTTTTACCGATCTGTCACCATTCAGATAATCTGCCGTCCTGTTTTTGCCAACAAAGTGGATAACCTCACACTTATCCACATTATACTGCATCTGCCATGCATTTGCCCACTCACCTAACCTGTCCAAGTCACCCTACAGCCTTTTAGCGTCCACCTCTCAGCTCACACTGCCACCAATTTATTGTCATCTGCAAACCTGGAAATATTACATTCAATTCCTTTGTCTAAATCATTAATATATATTGTAAATATCTGGGGTCGCAGCACTGAACCTTGTAGTACCCCATTCGTCACTGCCTGCCATTTTGAAAAAGTCCCTGTTTATTCCCACACTTTGCTTCCTGTCTGTCAACCAGTTCTTTATCCACATCAATACATTACACCCAATCCCATGTGCCTTAATTTTGCACACTAATCTCTTCGGGTTAGATACAGTGAAAAGCTCCCTCTACACTGCCCCATCAAACACTCCCAGGGCAGGTACAGCATGCCTTAGATACAGAGTAAAGCTCCCTCTAACCTGTCCCATCAAACATTCCCAGGGCAGGTAAAGCTCGGGGTTAGATACAGAGTAAAGATCCCTCTACACTGTCCATCAAACAGTCCCAGGGCAAGCACAACATGGGTGAGATACAGAGTAAAGCTCCCTCTACAGTGTCCCATCAAACACTCCCAGGGCAGGTACACGGGGTTAGATACAGAGTAAAGCTCCCTCTACACTGCCCCATCAAACATTCCCAGGGCAGGTATGGCATGCCTTAGATACAGAGTAAAGCTCCCTCTAACCTGTCCCATCAAACATTCCCAGGGCAATGTACAATGGGTTAGATACAGAGTAAAGCTCCCTCTACACTGTCCCATCAAACCTCCCAGGGCAGATACAGCACGTTCTAGATACAGCATAAAGCTCGGTCTACACTGTCCCAATCACAACTCATAGTCCAGATACAGCACGCATTCGATTACAAAGTAAAGCTTCAAGTGCACTGCCCCATCAAACACTCCCATAGCAGCTACAGAACGTGTTAGATACAGAGTAAAGCTCCTTCTATATTATCCCCTCAAACACTCCCAGGGCAGGCACAGCATGGGTGAGATACAGAGTAAAGGTCCATCTACACTGCCCCATCAAACACTCCCAGGGCAGATAATGCACGGGGTTAGATACAGAGTAAAGCTCCCTCTACACTGTCCCATCAAACACTCTCAGGGCAGGTACAGCACGGGGTTAGATACAGAGTAAAGCTCCCTCTACACTGTCCCATCAAACACTCCCAGGGCAGGTAATGCACGGGGTTAGATGCAGAGTAAAGCTCCCTCTCCACTGCCCCATCAAACACTCCCAGGGCAGGTAATGCACGGGGTTAGATACAGAGTAAAGCTCCCTCTGCACTGTCCCATCAAACACTCCCAGGGCAGGTACAGCACGGGGTTAGATACAGAGTAAAGCTCCCTCTGCACTGTCCCATCAAACACTCCCAGGGCAGGTACAGCACGGGGTTAGATACAGAGTAAAGCTCCCTCCACACTGTCCCATCAAACACTCCCAGGGCAGGTAATGCATGGGGTTAGATACAGAGTAAAGCTCTATCGACACTGTCCCATCAAACACTCCCAGGGCAGGTACAGGCGGTTAGATACAGAGTAAAGCTCTATCGACACTGTCCCATCAAACACTCCCAGGGCAGGTACAGGGGGTTCGATACAGATTAAAGCTCCCTCTGCACTGTCCCATCAAACACTCCCAGGGCAGGTAATGCATGGGGTTAAATGCAGAGTAAAGCTCCCTCTACACTGTCCCATCAAACACTCTCAGGGCAGGTACAGCATGGGGTTAGATACAGAGTAAAGCTCCCTCTGCACTGTCCCAACAAACACTCCCAGGGCAAGTAATGTACTGGGTTAGGTGTACATTAACTCTCCATTTACATTGTCCCAATCAACACTTGATGTTCAGAAAAGGGAAGTGTTGTAAACAGAGGATAGTTCCGTGTAAACAGTGACATCCAGCACTCCAATGACAATCAGAGCCCAGCTTCGGTACATTTTAAAGCTCCCTCTCCACTGTCCTGAAATACATACCTAGGTCAGGTAAAGTGCTCATTAGAAACAGATCGAAGTTCGCTCTACACTATCCCGTCAAACACTTCCAGTGCAGGTGCAGCATGCATTAGATGCAAATTTCCTTCTCCACTGTCGCATTAAACAATCCCGAATGACTCTGCATCGAACCGATCCCGTACCTGCCCTGGGTGTTTTGCTTTATTCGTTCTGGAATCTTGGTGTGTATGACAAGTCCAGCATTAATTGTCCCCCATAATTGACATTACATCCCTGCAGTCGGTGTGTTGAAGGTTCACTCACAGTGCTGTAAAGGAGGGAGTTCCAGGATTTAGACCTCGTGACGATGAAAGAACGTCGATATATTTCCAAATCCGGGTGGTGTGTAACTTCGAGGGGAACTTGCAGGTGATTGTGTTCCCATGCGCCTGCTGCCCTTGTCCATCTAGGTTTTAGAGTTTGGGAGTTTGGGAGGAGCTACTAAAGAAGCATTGGTGAGTTGTCACAGTGCATCTTATAGAGGGTCTACACTGAGCCACGGTGTGACAGTGGTGGAGGGAATGAATGATTCAGGGGTGGATGGGATACAAATCATGCAGGCTGCTTTGTCCTTGATGGTGTCGGGCTACTGGAGTCTTTTTGGAGCTGCATTCCTCCAGGCAATTGGAGCATATTCCATTACACTCCTGATGTGTGTCTTGTAGATGGAGGAAAGGCTTTGGGGATTCGAGAGTTGTGATACACGGCACAGAATAATCCACATCTGATGTGTTCCTGTTGCCACGGTGTTGATGTGGCTCATCCAGTTAAGTTTCTGGTTAATGGTAACCACCAGGATGTCGATGATGGGGATTCGCCGATGGAAATGCCGTTGAATATCAATGGGAGCTGGTTAGACTCTCGCTTGTTGGAGACGGTCATTGCCTGGCACTTGTGTGGCGTGAATATAACTTGCCACTTATCAGCCCAAGCCTGAATGTCCTCCAGGTCTTGCTGCATGCGAGCATGGACTGCTTCATTATCTGAGGAGTTGTGAATGGAACTGAACATTGTGCAATTATACCCACTTGTGACATTCTGATGGAGGGAAGATCATTGATGGAGCAGGTGAAGATGGTTGAACCTCGGACATTGCCCTCAGGAACTCCTGCAACCATGTCCTGGGGCTGTGATGATTGACATGCAACCACCACAACCATCTTCCTTTGTTCTAGCTATGACTCCAGCCAATGGAGAGCTTCCCCCCTGATTCCCATTGCCTTCAATTTTACTAGGGCTGCTTGGTGCCACACTCGGTCAAATGCTGCCGTGATTTCAAGGGCAGTCACTCTCAGCTCACCTCTGGAATTCAGCTCTTTAGTTCATGTTGGTCCAAGGCTGTAATGTGGTCTGGAGCCGAGTGGTCCTGGCAGAACCCAAACTAGGCTGCTGTGAGCAAGGCTATTAGTGAGTAAGTGCCACTTGATCGTAGGATTGACGAGACCTTCTATCACTTTGCTGATGATTGAGAATAGACCGATGGGGCAGTAATTGGCCGGATTGGATTTGCCCTGATTTTTGTGGACAGACATACCTGGGCAGTTTTCCACATTGCCGGGTAGATGCCAGTGTTGTATCTGGACTGGAACAGCTCGGCTAGAGGCGAGGCTAATTCTGGAACACATGTCTTCAGCACGATAGCCGGGATGTTGTCAGATCCCGTAGCCTTTGCTGTATCCAGTGAACGCTGCTGCTTCTTGAGATCACCAGGAGTGAAGACTGACTTCTGTGATGATGGTTACCTCCGGAGGAGACAGATGTGGAAAACCCACTCTACATTTCTGGCTGAAGATGGTTCTACACCATTCAGCCTTGTCTTTTGCACGTGTGTGCTAGACTTCGCCATCATTGAGGATTGGGATATTCATGGAGCTTCCTCCTCCCGTTAGTTGTTTAATGATCCATGACCATTCACAACTGGATGTGGCAGGACTGTAGATCTTTGATCTGATCCATTAATTGTGGGATCACTTAGCTTTGTTAACAGCATGCTGCTTCTGCTGGTTAGGGTGCTTGTAGTCCTCAGGTGAAGCTTCCCCAGGTTGGCACCACATCTTTGTGTACGCCTGGTGTTACTCCCAGCATGCTCTTCTGCCCTGGTATTGAACCAGGGTTGGTCTGCTGGCCTGATGGTAATGATAGAGTTAGATATATGTTGGTCCATGAGGTTAGAGATTGTGCTGGAATTAAATTGTGCTGCTGGTGATGGCCCACAATGCCTGATGGACAGCCAGGTTTTAGCTGCAAGATCAGTTCCGAATCTATTCAATTTAGCACAGTGATAGTTGTACACAACGCGATTGGGTGTCACCTCAGTGTGAAAAACGAATTTGTCTCCACAAAGACTGTGTGCTGATCACTGCTATCAATGCACTCATGGACAGATACATGGCGATAGGTAGATTGGGGAGGCCGGAGTCAAATGGGTATTTTTGTTGTGTTGTTTCTCTCACCACCTGACGCAGGCCCGGTCTGACACTTATACCCTTGAGCACTGGGCCAGCTCGGTCTGTAGTGGTACTGCACAGCCACTCTTGAGATAGACATTGAAGTCCCCCACCCACAGTACATTCTGTGCCCTCGATACTCTCCGCGCTGCTTGCAAGTGGTGTTCAACACGATTCATAGCCTGATGGAGTGCGGGAGAAGATTGTTAGCTGGTGGTGGGTCTGTAGTTACATAGACCTCCCAGTGGGATCACATGTGCACTTACAGAGATTCAATGTCGGAGTCAAAAGTGATTCTGATCTCAAATATATTCCATAGGGAGAGTCATAGAACGGGTCTGTATTTATAGGGATTCAATATCAGAGTCACACTGTATGTCTGCTCAGGAGAACTACTTACAGCGACTACTCACAGGAGATTACACAGGGGGAATCACAGATTGGGTCAGTACTTACAGAGACTACACAGGGGGAATCACAGAGTGCGTCAGTACTTACAGAGACTACACAGGGGGAGTCACAGAGTGGGTCAGTACTTACAGAGACGACACAGGAATCACAGAGTGGGTCAGTACTTACAGAGACGACACAGGGGGAATCACAAAGTGGGTCAGTACTTACAGAGACTACACAGGGGAATCACAGAGTGGGTCAGTGCTTACAGAGACTACACAGTGGGAATCACAGAGTGCGTCTGTACTTACAGAGACTACACCAGGGAATCACAGAGTGGATCAGCACTTACAGAGACTACACAGGGGGAGTCACAGAGTGGGTCAGTAGAAACATAGAAACATAGAAAATAGGTGCAGGAGTAGGCCATTCGGCCCTTCTAGCCTGCACCGCCATTCAATGAGTTCATGGCTGAACATGCAACTTCAGTACCCCATTCCTGCTTTCTCACCATACCCCTTGATTCCCCTAGTAGTAAGGACTTCATCTAACTCCTTTTTGAATATATTTAGTGAATTGGCCTCAACAACTTTCTGTGGTAGAGAATTCCACAGGTTCACCACTCTCTGGGTGAAGAAATTCCTCCTCATCTCGGTCCTAAATGGCTTCCCCCTTATCCTTAGACTGTGTCCCCTGGTTCTGGACTTCCCCAACATTGGGAACATTCTTCCTGCATCTAACCTGTCTAACCCCGTCAGAATTTTAAACGTTTCTATGAGGTCCCCTCTCATTCTTCTGAACTCCAGTGAATACAAGCCCAGTTGATCCAGTCTTTCTTGATAGGTCAGTCCCGCCATCCCGGGAATCAGTCTGGTGAACCTTCGCTGCACTCCCTCAATAGCAAGAATGTCCTTCCTCAGGTTAGGAGACCAAAACTGTACACAATACTCCAGGTGTGGCCTCACCAAGGCCCTGTACAATTGGAGCAACACCTCCCTGCCCTTGTACTCAAATCATCTCGCTATGAAGGCCAACATGCCATTTGCTTTCTTAACCGCCTGCTGTACCTGCATGCCAACCTTCAATGACTGATGTACCATGACAGCCAGGTCTCTTTGCACCTGCCCTTTTCCTAATCTGTCACCATTCAGATAATAGTCTGTCTCTCTGTTTTTACCACCAAAGTGGATAACCTCACATGTATCCACATTATACTTCATCTGCCATGCATTTGCCCACTCACCTAACCTATCCAAGTCACTCTGCAGCCTCATAGAATCCTCCTTGCAGCTCACACTGCCACCCAACTTAGTGTCATCCGCAAATTTGGAGATACTACATTTAATCCCCTCGTCTAAATCATTAATGTACAGTGTAAACAGCTGGGGCCCCAGCACAGAACCTTGCGGTACCCCACTAGTCACTGCCTGCCATTCTGAAAAGTCCCCATTTACTCCTACACTTTGCTTCCTGTCTGACAACCAGTTCTCAATCCATGTCAGCACACTACCCCCAATCCCATGTGCTTTAACTTTGCACATTAATCTCTTGTATGGGACCTTGTCGAAAGCCTTCTGAAAGTCCAAATATACCACATCAACTGGTTCTCCCTTGTCCACTCTACTGGAAACATCCTCAAAAAATTCCAGAAGATTTGTCAAGCATGATTTCCCTTTCACAAATCCATGCTGACTTGGACCTATCATATTACCTCTTTCCAAATGCACTGCGAGGACATCCTTAATAATTGATTCCATCATTTTACCCACTACCGATGTCAGGCTGACCGGTCTGTAATTCCCTGCTTTCTCTCTCCCTCCTTTTTTAAAAAGTGGGGTTACATTGGCTACCCTCCACTCCATAGGAACTGATCCAGAGTCAATGGAATGTTGGAAAATGACTGTCAATGCATCCACTATTTCCAAGGCCACCTCCTTAAGTACTCTGGGATGCAGTCCATCAGGCCCTGGGGATTTATCGGCCTTCAATCCCATCAATTTCCCCAACACAATTTCCCGACTAATAAGGATTTCCCTCAGTTCCTCCTCCTTACTAGACCCTCCGACCCCTTTTATATCAGGAAGGTTGTTTGTGTCCTCCTCAGTGTATACCGAACCAAAGTACTTGTTCAATTGGTCCGCCATTTCTTTGTTCCCCGTTATGACTTCCCCTGATTCTGACTGCAGGGGATCTACGTTTGTCTTTACTAACCTTTTTCTCTTTACATATCTATAGGAACTTTTGCAATCCGTCTTAATGTTCCCTGCAAGCTTCTTCTCGTACTCCATTTTCCCTGCCCTAATCAAACCCTTTGTCCTCCTCTGCTGAGTTCTAAATTTCTCCCATTCCCCAGGTTCACTGCTATTTCTGGCCAATTTGTATGCCACTCCCTTGGCTTTAATACTATCCCTGATTTCCCTTGATAGCCACGGTTGAGCCACCTTCCCTTTTTTATTTTTACGACAGACAGGAATGTACAATTGGTGTAGTTCATCCATGCGGTCTCTAAATGTCTGCCATTGCCCATCCACAGTCAACCCCTTCAGTATCATTCGCCAATCTATCCTAGCCAATTCACGCCTCATACCTTCAAAGTTAGCCTTCTTTAAGTTCTGGACCATGGTCTCTGAATTAACTGTTTCATTCTCCATCCTAATGCAGAATTCCACCATATTATGGTCACTCTTCCCAAAGGGGCCTCGCACAACAAGATTGCTAATTAATCCTCTCTCATTACACAACACCCAGTCTAAGATGGCCTCCCCCCTAGTTGGTTCCTCGACATATTGGTCTAAAAAACCATCCCTTATGCACTCCAGGAAATCCTCCTCTACCGTATTGCTTCCAGTTTGGTTAACCCAATCTATGTGCATATTAAAGTCACCCATTATAACTGCTGCACCTTTATTGCACGCACCCCTAATTTCATGTTTGATGCCCTCCCCAACATAACTACTACTGTTTGGAGGTCTGTGCACAACTCCCACTAACGTTTTTTGTCCATTGGTATTCTGCAGCTCTACCCATATAGATTCCACATCATCCAAGCTAATGTCCTTCCGAACTATTGCCTTAATTTGCTCCTTAACCAGCAATGCTACCCCACCTCTTTTTCCTTTTATTCTATCTTTCCTGAATGTTGAATACCCCTGGATGTTGAGTTCCCAGCCTTGATCATCCTGGAGCCACGTCTCCGTAATCCCAATCACATCATATTTGTTAACATCTATTTGCACAGTTAATTCATCCACTTTATTGCGGATACTCCTTGCATTAAGACACAAAGCCTTCAGGCTTGTTCTTTTAACACCCTTTGTCCTTTTAGAATTTTGCTGTACAGTGGCCCTTTTTGTTCTTTGCCTTGGGTTTCTCTGCCCTCCACTTTTCCTCATCTCCTTTCTGTCTTTTGCTTTTGCCTCCTTCTTGTTTCCCTCTGTCTCCCTGCATTGGTTCCCATCCCCCTGCCATATCAGTTTAAATCCTCCCCAACAGCACGAGCAAACACTCCCCCTAGGACATTGGTTCCGGTCCTGCCCAGGTGCAGACCGTCCGGTTTGTACTGGTCCCACCTTCTTACAGATACTCCTTACTGGTACTTACAGAGACGACACAGGGGGAATCACAGAATGGGTCAGTACTTACAGAGACTACACAGGAATCACAGAGTGGGTCAGTACTTACAGAGACTACACAGGGGGAATCACAGATTGGGTCAGCACTTACAGAGACTACACAGGGGGAGTCACAGAGTGGGTCAGTACTTACAGAGACTACACAGGAATACAGAGTGGGTCTGTACTTACAGAGACTACACAGGGGGAATCACAGAGTGGGTCAGTACTTACACAGACTACACAGGGGGAATCACAGAGTGGGTCAGTACTTACACAGACAACACAGGGGGAATCACAGAGTGGGTCAGTACTTATACAGACTACACAGGGGGAGTCACAGAGTGTGTCTGCACTTAGAGACTACACAGGGGGAGTCACAGAGTGGGTCAGTACTTACAGAGACGACACACGAATTACAGAGTGGGTCAGTACTTACAGAGACTACACAGGGGGAATCACAGAGTGGGTCAGTACTTACAGAGACTACACAGGGGAATCACAGAGTGGGTCAGTACTTACAGAGACTACACAGGGGGAATCACAGAGTGGGTCAGCACTTACAGAGACTACACAGGGGGAGTCACAGAGTGGGTCAGTACTTACAGAGACGACACAGGGGGAATCACAGAGTGGGTCAGTAATTACAGAGACTACACAGGGGGAGTCAGAGAGTGGGTCAGTACTTACAGAGGCTACATAGGGGGAGTCACAGAGTGGGTCTGTACTTACAGAGACTACACAGGGGGAATCACAGAGTAGGTCAGTACTTACAGGGAGTAAACAGGGAGTCACCGAGTGGGTCTGTACTTACAGCGAGTAAACAGGGAGTCACAGAGTGGGTCTGTACTTACAGAGACTACATAGGGGGAGTCACAGAGTGGGTCTGTACTTACAGAGACTACACAGGCGGAGTCACAGAGTGGGTCAGTACTTACAGAGACTACACAGGAATGACAGAGTGGGTCAGTACTTAAAGAGACTACTCAGCGGGAGTCACACAGTGGGTTAGTACTTATAGGGAGTAAACAGGGGAGACACAGAGCGGGTCTGTACTTACAGCGAGTACAAAGTGGTCACATAAGAACATAACAACATCAGAATGAGGAACAGGAGTAGGCCATCTAGCCCCTTGAGCCTGCTCCGCCATTCAACAAGATCATGGCTGATCTGGTCGTGGACTCAGCTCCACTTACCCGCCCTCTCCCCGTAACCCTTAATTCCCTGATTGGTTAATAATCTATCTATCTGTGACTTGAATACATTCAATGAGCTAGCCTCAACTGTTTCCTTGGGCAGAGAATTCCACAGATTCACAACCCTCTGGGAGAAGAAATTACTTCTCAACTCGGTTTTAAATTGGCTGACCCGTATTTTGAGGCTGTGCCCCCTAGTTCTAGTCTCCCCGACCAGTGGAAACAACCTTTCTGCCTCTATCTTGTCTATCCCTTTCATTATTTTAAATGTTTCGAAAAGATCACCCCTCATCCTTCTGAACTCCAACGAGTAAAGACCCATCTCGGGAATCAGCCGAGTGAATCGTCTCTGCACCCACTCCAAAGCTAGTATATCCTTCCTTAAGTAAGCTGACCAAAACTGCACGCAGTACTCCAGGTGCGGCCTCACCAATACCCTGTACAGTTGCAGCAGGACCTCCCTGCTTTTGTACTCCATCCCTCTCGCAATGAAGGCCAACATTCCATTCACCTTCCTGATTACCTGCTGCACCTGAAAACTAACTTTTTGGGGTTCATGCACAAGGACCCCCAGGTCCCTCTGCACCGCAGCATGTTGTAATTTCTCCCCATTCAAATAATATTCCCTTTTACTGTTTTTTTTCTCCAAGGTGGATGACCTCACAATTTGCGACATTGTATTCCATCTGCCAAACCTTAGCCCATTCGCTAAACCTATCTAAATATCTTTGCAGCCTCTCTGTGTCCTCTACACAACCCGTTTTCACACTAATCTTTGTTTCATCTGCAAATGTTGTTACACTACAGTCTGTCCCCTCTTCCAGGTCATCTATGTATATTGTAAACAGTTGTGGTCCCAGCACCGATCCCTGTGGCACACCACTAACCACCGATTTCCAACCCGAAAAGGACCCATTTATCCCGACTCTCTGCTTTCTGTTAGCCAGTCAATTCTCGATCCATGCTAATACATTTCCTCTGATTCCGCGTACATTTATCTTCTGCAGTAACCTTTTGTGTGGCACCTTATCGAATGCCTTTTGGAAATCTAAATACACCACATCCATCGGTACACCTCTATCCACCATGCTCGTTATATCCTCAAAGAATTCCAGTAAATTAGTTAAACATGATTTCCCCTTCATGAATCCATGCTGTGTCTGCTTGATTGCACTACTCCTATCTAGATGTCCCGCTATTTCTTCCTTAATGATAGTTTCAAGCATTTTCCCCACTACAGATGTTAAACTAACCAGCCTATAGTTACCTGCCTTTTGTCTGCCCCCTTTTTTAAACAGAGGCGTTACATTAGCTGCTTTCCAATCCACTGGTACCTCCCCAGAGTCCAGAGAATTTTGGTAGATTATAACGAATGCATCTGCTATAACTTCCGCCATCTCTTTTAATACCCTGGGATGCATTTCATCAGGACCAGGGGACTTGTCTACCTTGAGTCCCATTAGCCTGTCCAGCACTACCCCCCTAGTGATAGTGATTGTCTCAAGGTCCTCCCTTCCCACATTCCTGTGACCAGCAATTTTTGGCATGGTTTTTGTGTCTTCCACTGTGAAGACCGAAGCAAAATAATTGTTTAATGTCTCAGCCATTTCCACATTTCCCATTATGAAATCCCCCTTCTCGTCTTCTAAGGGATCAACATTTACTTTAGTCACTCTTTTCCGTTTTATATATCGGTAAAAGCTTTTACTATCCGTTTTTATGTTTTGCGTAAGTTTACCTTCGTAATCTATCTTCCCTTTCTTTATTGCTTTCTTAGTCATTCTTTGCTGTCGTTTAAAATTTTCCCATACTTCTATTTTCCCACTAACCTTGGGCACCTTATACGCATTGGTTTTTAATTTGATACTCTCCTTAATTTCCATGGTTATCCACGGCTGGTTATCCCTTCTCTTACCGCCATTCTTTTTCACTGGAATATATTTTTGTTGAGCACTATGAAAGAGCTCCTTAAAAGTCCTCCACTGTTCCTCAATTGTGCCACCGTTTAGTCTGTGTTAAGGGAAACTTCCATCGGAGCTGTAAGTGTCGGAGTCATTCTTTTCTGAGGTCGAGATTTCGACAGTTATTGGAGGTTCCACCGAGATGCATACTCTCTGTTCTGTGAGTAAAACGGATACAGGCATAGTGCCTCTCCAGTGAAAGGCTTCGGTGGCCAAACAAGGTGAGCCTTTGCTCACAAGAGGTTTCTTCACTGTTGAATCGCAGATGTAATCTGTTGTCCACAGCTGAGGTACTGCATCTACAAGACTCGGCATTTAAAAGTTAAATGTATTTTTTTATAACCATTTCTTTCTCAGCTCGCCAGCAGAAGAGAACAGGTTCTGGAAAAAATCTCGAGATAGCCCGGGGAAGGTTTCAGTAGGTAAGGGAGTGCTAGTCGATCGAAAAGGGTTCCAGGTTCTTATGTGATAAGATTTTTATTGTTTTTAATTCGGAAGGGGTTCTTATGTGATAAGACTATTAAAAAAAAAGCGCTAATCGATCGAAGGTTCTTATGTGATAAGATTTTTATTGTTTTTAATTCGGAAGGGGTTCTTATGTGATAAGACTATTAAAAAAAAAGAGCGCAATCGATCAAAGAGTTTGGGTACGGAACCTTAAGTTTTATCAGCTGTTATTAGGATAAGTTAAGGACTCGGTCTGTGGTGGCGTACAACGCAGACTGAGAATTTGTTTAGAGGTTATGATTTGTGTACTCACGGGAATATTGTTTGTTGTCCTTGTATTACTGTTGGGTGCAATACCTTTGTGAGTCATTGCCATTAGAGAAACGGGAAGAGTCACTAGGGAAAATTGTGATTCGGGAAAAAAAAACACAAGGATTGATTAAGAAAAGAAACAGTAACTGATTGATCAACTACGGTTGGTTCGTGCCAACATATCTCACACACCCAGACTGAGCCCGAATTAAGAGCCTTTTCAGGCCACGTAACGGCCAGGAGAAGTGGGCGTAGAGAACTCGGTTGGCCGAAAGGATTGTGAGATCAGAAACTGTGGAAAATCTTAAATCATCCAGAATAGGTGGCGGAGCAAGTTAAAACACCACAAAAGGCACACCAGCCTATGTCATGCTCCAGAATTGTGGTCAGTCTTCAATTGACCAAAGAAACAAAAACCAGTAAAGTGGACGAAGGGTGAAAACAGGCCATTTCCACCCGATGGTTCATTTAATTTAGACAGAACAACGTGTCTAGAGGAATGTCTTATAAACAGAGATCCAGGTAAAAAAAAAAGGAAAGTAATAGAAAAGGCCTGGGTTCCGATTCTTCAAGTCCATGTAAAATTAACAGGAAGTAAATCAAATGAAAAAAAAAAGAGAACCTGATAGTGACTTATGAAAAAAAATGAAGCTAGTAAAAGAAAAAGCTTTATTGAATGGAGAGAGACTTGTGAATGTCTTGTCTTTGAATGAGAGTGCGTGAATGTCTTGTCTTTGAATGAGAGTGCTTCTGTCTTTTTTCCTTGTGTCTGGAAACCTGTTTGGAAAAGTTGTGGAGCTGCCTGTTTGTTTTAGCTCCACCCACTTTTTCAAACAAAGTGAAGTTTTTTTAACCCTTCATAGTGTTGTCCTGTATGTGGGAAGTTTAAGACATTTAAAGTTAGAAGCGCAGGTGTGGATTTATTCGGATGAGAGGTTACGGAGCTAGGAAATGCACAAAGGATAGGTTTGTTGAGACATGGTCCCGGTGGTTAAAAGTTGTAATGCCTTTTTTTTTTAAAAAGCCTTTGTGGGTCTCTCGAGGTGCAGGCTGGGGGAGTACACTCTCATTGTCCTTGGTGTAAAATCTTGGTACAAAAGCTTCTAACTCAGTAGAAGGATTTTTTGGGATAAAGAGTGGCAGTACAATAATTGAATTGGGATTTTGAGATATTTCAGGTGATCTCCTTGATCAACATTTTGAGTGTATTGGAAAAATCTTGGGTTTGGAGGCCTTTTAATAAGATTAGAAAACAAGTACTTTACATTCTGTGATCTGTGAATCACTATAAGCATAAATGAGAAGTCCGTGTAACACACAGATTTGTCCAGTTCAGAAGCCCACACAAATGGAGGTTTGTCCATGACCTACGAGCTGTGAATGAATCTACTATATTCTCACAATGCTTAAAGGATGTGGAATGAAGTATCCCAGAATGCTTTCCAGAACCTTAAGCAGTCCCTCACTTCAGCACCAGCCTTGGGATTACCAGATTACACTAAGCTATTCAACTTATTTGTGCATCACAAGTCGGGTTTTGCACAATCTGTTTTGACTCAGTTACATGGGGACAGGCAGCAACCGGTAGCATATTTCAGTACCCAACTAGACCCAGTGGCACCGGACTACCAGGATGTCTTCCTTCGTTGGCAACAGCTTATTATGCTATGCAACAGGCTCAGAATATAACTCTAAATCATCAGACCATTTTATATATCCCACACTCTGTTGAGATTTTACTTACTAAGTGTGCCACCTAACCTCTGCAAGAACCACTAAATATGAGGTCGAACTGTTATCAAATCCGAACCTTGTCATCAAAAGATGTACTACCTTAAATCCAGCCACTCTACTCCCCACGGAAGACGACGGCGAACCCCATTCATGTGAAATGGTAACCGAATTAGTGACTAAACCACATATCAATCTAACAGATGTACCAATGTGTAACCCTGATCTAGTGTACTATGTTGACGGATCAGCCTTACGAAATGATAGGGGCCAACCTAGAGCGGCTTATGCAATTGTAACTCAGTTTAATGTTGTCGAAACAGCCTCTCTTCCAGACTCTTTTTCAGCCCAACAAGCCGAATTGTTTGCGTTAACTCGAGCCTATATTCTGGCTGAAGGACACACAGTTAATATCTACACTGACTCCAGGTATGCTTTTGGGGTATCACATGACTATGGACAAATTTGGAAGATTCGCGGGTACCTGACTTCTTCAGGAACCCCTATCAAAAATGCAGAACAAGTAAAAAATCTCCTGCGAGCCATTCAATGCCCCTTAAAACTTGCCATTATCAAATGCCAAGCACATACAGGCCAGTCGAATGAGGTGGCACTTGGGAATGCCAGAGCTGATAATGCAGCTAAGTCAGCAGCTCTGTCGAAAGGGGGGATGCAGGTGTCATTGTTCCCACTAAGGAAAAATAATTGCTCAGACCCACCACCCACTATTAATGACGTGCTGGCCTTTCAGACACAGGCCAGTACGGAGGAGGAGACAGACCCACCACCCACTATTAATGACGTGCTGACCTTTCAGACACAGGCCAGTACGGAGGAGGAGACAGACCCACCACCCACTATTAATGACGTGCTGACCTTTCAGACACAGGCCAGTACGGAGGAGGTGGTGACCTGGACGAAGGATCAATGTTATAAAAATCCAGAAGGAATATGGGTTCACCATGACGGCCGCGTGGTGGCCCCTAGATCCTTACTTCCATGGATTGCCCGATGTGTTCATACATTCACACATGCAGGCAAAGGGGGATTGGCAGATTATATTTTGGCAACTTGGTATGCACCAGGTATTTCGGCAATTGCAAAACAAATCTGTGAAAATTGTGTTACCTGTCAGACAATGAATCCGGGTAAGACGGAAAAAGTAGAATCTGCCTCCCACCCAAATCCAGTCGGGCCTTTTGTACATTTACAAATGGATTTTATTGAATTACCTAGGTGTATGGGATTCAAGTATGTATTAGTTATTGTAGATGTGTTCTCTAGATGGATTGAAGCCTTTCCATGTAAAAAGGCCGATGCCACTACTGTTGCTAAATATTTGTTAAAAGAAATTGTACCGCGCTTCGGAATCCCTGCTAAGCTTTCCAGTGATAACGGGTCACATTTCACCGGAACTGTCATAAGAGAAATGTGTAAAGCTTTACAGATTAATCAACGTTTTCATTGCAGTTATCATCCACAATCAGCCGGACTTGTTGAAAGATATAATGGAATGCTTAAAAATAAGCTGGCAAAACTATGCAATGACACTGGACTGAAATGGACAGAACTGCTGCCCTTAGCTTTGATGGTAATGCGATCTTCAACCAACAGAACAACAGGCCTGTCACCACATGAGATAGTTATGGGACGTCCCCAACGACTACCTTTTACAGCACCATTTACTGCAAAACAGATGGACATCCACAAAATGGAGGAAAATATGTTGAATTATTGTATTGCACTAACCAAATGTATTTCCAGCTTTCATTCACAGGTAAAGGAAGCTCAAGTCAAGCCAGCGGAAGGGAAGTGTCATAACCTGGAGCCAGGGGAATTCGTTTACATCAAGATTTTTAAAAGGAAAAGCAGTCTACAGCCAAGATTCGAAGGACCATACCAGGTCTTGCTGGCGACCAATACTGCAATCAAGGTAAAGGAAAGACCAACATGGATCCACGCATCCCATTGCAAACGGGCACCCGACCAGGAGGAAGGGACGAAGGGATCAGAGGAACAGAAAAAGGAAGACTGAATAAAGAACTGTATGGACTATGGGGACTGATGGTGCTGGGCTTGACAGGGTTTTACTTCACATTATTGATTACACCAGGGGTACAGACCCACCACCGAAGGGAATTGCACGTAAACGTATTTATGGCACTGAGTCATAGGTATGCTCAAGAAAGAAACTTGTCGAGTTGTTGGATATGTTCCCATGTACCTGTCCACTCCAGGGGGTATTCCCCTGAGATCTGTCCCCTTTAACGAATCAGAAATGGTAGAATGGTTGACAGTGCAAAACAGGACAAAACTAACTAAGGGGCCAGAAACGAAGGAGCAAACAGAATGGAAGTCGGCAGGGTATAAACTTACAGCCTTCCAGGGATGGTACCAGCCCAATTATGATAATAACCATCAGCCTCCCTTCCTAAGCATTACTCCCAGAATAAGAAATCCTGAAGGTATAATATGCCTAGTGAGTAATGAGACAAAAGGACCAGAAATGGGACGCAGCAAGTGTTCCCAAATGATTAAATGTCAAGCCACAACTAATCCCACTGAGAGAAAGATAGCAACCGTTGGCTGGACAATGGTCCATAACAAAGCCCCAGGTGAAGGGTGGGAAGGTGAGACCACTCGAGTAGGGACAGTGCGAAAGGACCAGGAGCTGACGTCCTATAATTGCACCTACTTTATTTGTGGCCATAAAGCCTACCCATGGTTACCAGCCAACTGGACAGGGTCCTGTTACTTAGGATATGTGGTACCCCTTATCAGATCAGTAAGGACTCTAAGGGAGGCCTATGGAAGCCACAGATTTAAACGGGATTTAACGTGGCTAAACGGAATATTCAAGGTAATGGTGCCACCCTATGGAATAGCATCGACCGAATGGCAGTTACGGGAACTGGCTAACTTAGTAGAATCAGTAGCCAACGCAACTTCCCAAGCCTTTGAAGGGATAAATGACGAAATGGTAGCTATTCGAACAGTGGCTCTCCAAAATCGTATGGCCTTAGATTATCTCCTAGCCAAGGAGGGAGGGACATGCGCATTAATAGGTGAAGAATGCTGTACATATATCCCAGATAAATCAGAAGATATCGGCAGTCTAGCTGAAAACATCAGGAAAAAGGTAATAGAGTATAAACAGACAGTTGGCCAGGACGGTATCACCTTGTGGGGTTGGGCATCAGGATGGTTGGGAGCCCTGGGGAAATCTGTGGTACAGGGTTTGATCATATTCCTGCTGATAGTCTTCGCCCTGTATCTATTATTTGTCGTCATTAAGTGTTGCTGTGCCAGGGTTGGAGAAACTATGTTACCTACCGAGACCACGGCTAGAGTTATGGTCGCAACAACTGCTGAAGGCTCTTGTGTAGAAATGGAAATGGAGAGACTGTACAAGATCAGAATGGATTGAGTTGTCCTTGTGAAGGACAAAATGGGGGAATGTGGAAATGTATTTTTATCTAAGCTGATACCATACGGTATTTGTGTGCCTTTTGATTAAAATGGAGTCCTGGCCCTTCCAGAACTTTCTGCATTTTAGCAGCCAGCTTGCATAAACAGCTAAACCTGCTGTGAGATGGCTGATGGCCATCAGACAGCTAGGAGACAAGTCATGCTGAGACAAGTAACCCCCCCATGGTGCTCTCCTATTGTCTACACTACAGGAGTTCCATGTCACCCCACCCTTATCTTCTAGCCATTATCTCTTTCCGAGACCTCATCCATTTGAAGCAAACAGGTAAACTGACCAGGAAATTGGATAATCCTGACACAATACAAGACAGGTGATAGCCCATTACCTATGACTCATGGAGTAATGGCCGTTTGGCTTTCTGATAACCCTGACAAAAGGAAATATCTCGACACCCTGTCAGGACCAGGATATAGTAATTAACTCTTTATCTGTATTCACTGACTGTGAGACAGAGCAATACACAGGGAGAGGCCAGAACTTGGGTTTTACTGTATAAATATCTTGTGAAGCTGTACCATTGCGGAGGTGTTCATTTAGCCCTTGACTGAGTGAAACCTACCCCTTGCGAGCAAGTAAATTAAAAGGGAAACTTCTATCGGAGCTGTAAGTGTTGGAGCCATTCTTTTCTGAGGTCGAGATTTCGACAGTTTCCAGTCTACTTTAGCCAACTCTGCCCTCATCCCACTGTAGTCCCCTTTGTTTAAGCATAGTACGCTCGTTTGATACACTACTTCCTCACCCTCAATCTGTATTACAAATTCAACCATACTGTGATCACTCATTCCGAGAGGATCTTTTACAAGGAGATCGTTTATTATTCCTGTCTCATTACACAGGACCAGATCTAAGATAGCTTGCTCCCTTGTAGGTTCTGTAACATACTGTTCTCAGAAACAATCCCGTATGCATTCTATGAATTCCTCCTCCAGGCTACCCCGTGCGATTTGATTTGACCAATCGATATGTAGGTTAAAATCCCCCATGATTACTGCCGTTCCTTTTTCACATGCCTCCATTATTCCCTTGATTATTGCCCGCCCCACCGTGAAGTTATTATTTGGGGGCCTATAAACGACACCCACCAGTGACATTTTCCCCTTACTATCTCTAATCTCCACCCACAATGATTCAACATTTTGTTCATTAGAGCCAATATCGTCTCTCACAACTGCCCTGATATCATCCTTTATTAACAGAGCGACCCCACCTCCTTTCCCTTCTTGTCTATCCTTCCGAATTGTCAGATACCCCTGTATGTTTAATTCCCAGTCTTGGCCCCCCTGCAACCACGTTTCTGTAATGGCCACCAAATCATACCCATTTGTAATGATTTGTGCCGTCAACTCATTTACTTTATTTCGAATGCTGCGTGCGTTTAGGTACAGTGTTTTAATACTAGTTTTTAAACCATGATTTTTAGTTTTGACCCCTCCACAAGCCCCTTTACATTCAGTGGCCCTTTTTGTTCTTTGCCTTGGGTTTCTCTGCCCTCCACTTTTACTCATCTCCTTTCTGACGTTTGCTTTTGTCTCCTTTTTGTTTCCTTCTGTCTCCCTGCATTGGTTCCCATCCCCCTACCATATTAGTTTAACTCCTCCCCAACAGCACTAGCAAACACTCCCCCTAGGACATTGGTTCCGGTCCTGCCCAGGTGCAGACCGTCCGGTTTGTACTGGTCCCACCTCCCCCAGAACCGGTTCCAAAGTCCCAGGAATTTGAATCCCTCCCTGCTGCACCACTCCTCAAGCCACGTATTCATCTGAGCTATCCTGTGATTCCTACTCTGACTATCACGTGGCACTGGTAGCAATCCCGAGATTACTACTTTGAGGTCCTACGCTTTAATTTAGCTCCTAGCTCCTTAAATTCGTCTCGTAGGACCTCATCCCTTTTTTTACCTATATTGTTGGTGCACCACGACAACTGGCTGTTCACCCTCCCTTTTCAGAATGTCCTGCACCTGCTCCGAGACATCCTTGACCCTTGCACCAGGGAGGCATCGTACCATCCTGGAGTCTCGGTTGCGGCCGCAGAAATGCCTATCTATTCCCCTTACAATCGAGTCCCCTATCACTATCGCTCTCCCACTCTTTTTCTTGCCCTCCTGTGCAGCAGAGCCAGCCACTGTGCCATGAAATTGGCTGCTGCTGCCCTCCCCTGATGAGTCATCCCCCTCAGCAGTACACAAAGCGGTGTATCTGTTTTGCAGGGGGATGACACAGGGGACCCCTGCACTACCTTCCTTGCACTGCTCTTCCTGCTGGTCTTCCATTCCCTATCTGGCTGTGGACCATTCACCTGCGGTAAGACCAACTCGCTACACGTGCTACTCACATCATTCTCCACATGCTGGATGCTTCAGAGTGAATCCACCCTCAGGTCCAATTCGTTGGTAGAACACGTCGGAGTGAGTAAGATTAAAATACCATTCCAAAATTACATGATTTTTGCGATGACAAGACTGTCTGTCAACTGGGTATTCTGAACTGTAAAAGTCTGGTAAAGAACAAATTTGCTGCCGCGTGAGTATGATAAGTTAGTTTGAAGTTAAAAATTTAGTTTAAAGTCATTGATGAAAACTGTGTTGTGCAAGTAGTGTACCGGTTGAATAAGTTTCAGAGTTAACAGGTTGGATTAAACTAACGATTGGAGAGCTGTCAATCATTGGCAGGTAACTCAGACCATATAATGGCATGGGGTAAAGGATTAGACTGGGGTTCGAACACTTGCCTTTCCAAATTCGATGCAAATGACCAGAAGGTGTTAATTGACAAAATGTTAAAAAACGGGTGGGGCCCGTCACAAGAACCAGCCGAACAAAGGACTTGGTGGGAAAAAGAGAAAACAGAGAGAGCCCAGAAAGCCGGTATAATTATAGTGCAACAGTTTTTACAATCGAGTGACAAGATGGAACCAAAAATTGAGCAATTAAGGCAATCAAGGGAAGAAGTAACGTAACAAAGAGGAGAAAGTGCTCGTTTTAGTGACTCACGTGTATTGGGAATAATGGATAGTTATAACTCAATGAAAAGGAAAAAAGGGAAGATTATATTTTTCTTTAAGTGTAAAAGCAGAAAGGTAAAACTGAAAAGGCTGCAAACCATGCAATGAAAGTTGACATTGAGTGATGGTGTCTGCGTTTGTTGGCTTTCGAAACAAAGGAATTTAACTCTGCACAGTGACTTGGATAGGTTAGGTGAGTGGGCAAATGCGTGGCAGATGAAGTATAATGTGGATAAATGTGAGGTTATCCACTTTGGTGGTAAAAACAGAGACAGACTATTATCTGAATGGTGACAGATTAGGAAAAGGGGTGGTGCAGTGAGACCTGGGTGTCATAGTTCATCAGTCATTGAAGGTTGGCATGCAGGTACAGCAGGCGGTTAAGAAAGCAAATGGCATGTTGGCCAGCATAGAAACAGAGAAACATGGAAAATAGGTGCAGGAGTAGGCCATTCGGCCCTTCGAGCCTGCACCGCCATTCAATGAGTTCATGGCTGAACATGTAACTTCAGTACCCCATTCCTGCTTTCTCGCCATACCCCTTGATCCCCCGAGTAGTAAGGACTACATCTAACTCCTTTTTGAATATATTTAGTGAATTGGCCTCAACAACTTTCTGTGGTGGAGAATCCCACAGGTTCACCACTCTCTGGGTGAAGAAGTTTCTCCTCATCTCGGTCCTAAATGGCTTACCCCTTATCCTTAGACTGTGACCCCTGGTTCTGGACTTCCCCAACATTGGGAACATTCTTCCTGCATCTAACCTGTCTAAACCCATCAGAATTTTAAACGTTTCTATGAGGTCCCCTCTCATTCTTCTGAACTCCAGTGAATACAAGCCCAGTTGATCCAGTCTTTCTTGATATGTCAGTCCCGCCATCCCGAGAATCAGTCTGGTGAACCTTCGCTGCACTCCCTCAATGGCAAGAATGTCCTTCCTCAAGTTAGGAAACCAAA
This sequence comes from Pristiophorus japonicus, assembly GCF_044704955.1. NCBI lineage: Eukaryota > Metazoa > Chordata > Chondrichthyes > Pristiophoridae > Pristiophorus > Pristiophorus japonicus. The sequence continues at coordinate 754,493 of NW_027251082.1, forward strand.
ACTGTACACAATACTCCAGGTGTGGCCTCACCAAGGCCCTGTACAACTGTAGCAACACCTCCCTACCCCTGTACTCAAATCCCCTCACTATGAAGGCCAACATGCCATTTGCTTTCTTAACTGCCTGCTGTACCTGCATGCCAACCTTCAATGACTGATGTACCATGACACCCAGGTCTCATTGCACCTCCTCTTTTCCTAATCTGTCACCATTCAGATAATAGTCTGTCTCTCTGTTTTTACCACCAAAGTGGATAACCTCACATTTATCCACATTATACTTCATCTGCCATGCATTTGCCCACTCACCTAACCTATCCAAGTCACTCTGCAGCCTCATAGCATCCTCCTCGCAGCTCACACTGCCACCCAACTTTGTGTCATCTGCAAATCTGGAGATACTACATTCAATCCCCTTGTCTAAATCATTAATGTACAGTGTAAACAGCTGGGGCCCCAGCACAGAACCTTGCAGTACCCCACTAGTCACTGCCTGCCATTCTGAAAAGTACCCATTTACTCCTACTCTTTGCTTCCTGTCTGACAACCAGTTCTCAATCCACGTCAGCACACTACCCCCAATCCCATGTGCTTTAACTTTGCACATTAATCTCTTGTGTGGGACCTTGTCGAAAGCCTTCTGAAAGTCCAAATATATCACATCAACTGGTTCTCCCTTGTCCACTCTACTGGAAACATCCTCAAAAAATTCCAGAAGATTTGTCAAGCATGATTTCCCTTTCACAAATCCATGCTGACTTGGACCTATCATGTCCCCTCTTTCCAAATGCGCTGCTATGACATCCTTAATAATTGATTCCATCATTTTACCCGCTACTGAGGTCAGGCTGACTGGTCTATAATTCCCTGCTTTCTCTCTCCCTCCTTTTTTAAAAAGTGGGGTTACATTGGCTACCCTCCACTCGATAGGAACTGATCCAGAGTCAATGGAATGTTGGAAAATGACTGTCAATGCATCCGCTATTTCCAAGGCCACCTCCATAAGTACTCTGGGATGCAGTCCATCAGGCCCTGGGGATTTATCGGCCTTCAATCCCATCAATTTCCCCAACACAATTTCCCGACTAATAAGGAGTTCCCTCAGTTCCTCCTCCTTACTCGACCCTCCGATCCCTTTTATATCCGGAAGGTTGTTTGTGTCCTCCTCAGTGAATACCGAACCAAAGTACTTGTTCAATTGGTCTGACATTTCTTTGTTCCCCGTTATGACTTCCCCTGATTCTGACTGCAGAGGACCTACGTTTGTCATTACTAACCTTTTTCTCTTTACATAGCTATAGAAACTTTTGCAATCCGTCTTAATGTTCCCTGCAAGCTTCTTCTCGTACTCCATTTTCCCTGCCCTAATCAAACCCTTTGTCCTCCTCTGCTGAGTTCTAAATGTCTCCCACTCCTCGGGTTCACTGCTATTTCTGGCCAATTTGTATGCACTTCTTTGGCTTTAATACTATCCCTGATTTCCCTTGATAGCCACGGTTGAGCCACCTTCCCTTTTTTATTTTTACGCCAGACAGGAATGTACAATTGTTGTACTTCATCCATGTGGTCTCTAAATGTCTGCCATTGCCCATCCACAGTCAACCCCTTAAGTATCATTCGCCAATCTATCCGAGCCAATTCACACCTCATACCTTCAAAGTTACCCTTCTTTAAGTGCTGGACCAATGTTCTCTGAATTAACTGTTTCATTCTCCATCCTAATGTAGAATTTCACCATATTATGGTCACTCTTTCCCAAGGGGCCTCGCACAACGAGATTGCTAATTAATCTTCTCTCATTACACAACACCCAGTCTAAGATGGCCTCCCCCCTAGTTGGTTCCTCGACATATTGGTCTAGAAAACCATCCCTTATGCACTCCAGGAAATCCTCCTCCACCGTATTGCTTCCAGTTTGGTTAGCCCAATCTATGTGCATATTGAAGTCAACCATTATAACTGCTGCACCTTTATTGCATGCACCCCTAACTTCCTGTTTGATGCCCTCCCCAACATCACTACTACTGTTTGGAGGTCTGTACACAACTCCCACTAACGTTTTTTGCCCTTTGGTGTTCTGCAGCTCTACCCATATAGATTCCACATCATTCAAGCTAATGTCATTCCTAACTATTGCATTAATCTCCTCTTTAACCAGCAATGCTACCCCACCTCCTTTTCCTTTTTTTCTATCCTTCCTGAATGTTGAGTACCCCTGGATGTTGAGTTCCCAGCCCTGATCATCCTGGAGCCACGTCTCTGTAATCCCAATCACATCATATCTGTTAACATCTATTTGCACACTTAATTCATTCACCTTATTATGGATACTCCTTGCATTAAGACACAAAGCCTTCAGGCTTGTTTTTTTAACACCCTTTGTCCTTTTAGAATTATGATGAAGTGTGGCCCTTTTTGTTTCTTCGGCCTTCCACTATTGCGTTTTACCTTTCTACCATCTGTTTCTGACTCCATATTACTTCGCCCTGTCTCGCTGCATAGGTTCCCATCCCCCTGCCATATTAGTTTAAACACTCCCGAACTGCATTAGCAAATGTTACCCCCAGGACATCAGTTCCAGTCCTGCCCAAGTGCAGACCGTCGCTTTTGTACAGGTCCCACTTCCCCTCGAAATGGTTCCAATGTCTCAGGAATTTGAATCCCTCCCTCTTGCACCACTGCTCAAGCCACGTATTTATTCTAACTATCCTGCTCCCTCTACTCTGATTAGCACGTGACACTGGTAGCAATCCAGAGTTTACTACCTTTGAGGTCCTACTTTTTAATTTAACTCCTAGCTCCCTAAATTCAGCTTGTAGGACCTCTTCCCGCTTCTTACCAATATCATTGGCACCTACATGTACCACGACAACTGGCTGTTCACCCCCCCTCTCCAGAATGCTCTGCAGCCGCTCTGAGACATCCTTGACCCTTGCACCAGGGAGGCAACATACCATCCTGGAGTCTCGGTTGCGGCCACAGAAATTCCTATCTATTCCCCTTACAATAGAGTCCCCTATCACTATCGCTCTCCCACTCTTTTTCCCGCCCTTCTGTGCAGCAGAGCCACCCACGGTGCCATGAACCTGGCTGCTGGTGTCTTCCCCTGGTAAGTCATCACCCCCCAACAGTATCCAAAACAGTATATCTGTTTTGGAGGAAGATGATCGCAGGGGACTCCTGCACGACCTTCCTTCTCTTGCCTTGTCTCTTGGTCACCCATTTACTATCTGTCCTAATCCTTACCTGCGGTGTGACCAACTCACTAAATGTGCTATCCACAACATTCTCAGCATGGCACATGCTCCAGAGTGAGTCCATCTGCAGTCCAGTGCCGTCATGCGGTCTGTCAGCTCCCTAAATTCAGCTTGTAGGACCTCTTCCCGCTTCTTACCAATATCATTGGCACCTACATGTACCACGACAACTGGCTGTTCACCCTCCCTCTCCAGAATGCTCTGCAGCCGCTCTGAGACATCCTTGACCCTTGCACCAGGGAGGCTGCAGCTGGACACACTTCCCGCACACAAGTGTCCCTGACTTCCCACATAGCACAGGAGGAGCATGACATGGGCCTGAGCTCTCCTGCCATGACTTAACCCTTAAATTAATTTACTTACTAAAATTGACTTAAACACCAAACAGTTACTTAGTAGTTCGCTGTTAATTAAATCAATCTAAAAGTCAGTGTAAAAGAGAGTTATACTTACCAGTCGAACAGCCAACCACTTACCAGCTTGGCTGTGACGTCACCTCTCGATTTCGCACCCCAGATCTTTGTCTGCAGCTGGTTGGGCTGGTCTCTGGGCCTCCGTCTCCTACTCTCGCACTCCTTATCAGCTGCTCTAGTGTCAGCACTGGTAGGAAAAACAAGATCAAACAGCACCTGCCACCCTCGCTTGCCTGAAATCACCCACTTACTAAACTCACAAATGCCACTCTATGCGGCTGCACTCCGTGCTCTGCACGAGCTGCCTCTTTTAAAACTGTATCTAGGTCAGATGACTCACTACTGGTCAGTCGTTTACAGAACTGGTTTTAACTAGCTGCTAATTGCCTCCTATTGGAGAGTTACCTTGTTTTTCTCTGCCGAAACCTGAAAGATTCCCAACTATTTAGCTTTTCCCCTTTAAATTAAACTGCTACTTACATAGAAGCTGCTGGCAATTGGCACTAACAATTTACTCCAGCCTCCAAATGGTTTAAAGAGAATAACCCTTAAAACTCACCCACTTACCAAACTCACAAATGCCACTCTATGCTGTGGCAGTCCGTGCTCTTCATAGTGAGGGGATTTGAGTACAGGGGCAGGGAGGTGTTACTACAGGTGTACAGGGCCTTGGTGAGGCCACACCTGGAGTAGTGTCAACAGTTTTGGTCTCCTAACTTGAGGAAGGACATTCTTGCTATTGAGGGAGTGCAGCGAAGGTTCACCAGACTGATTCCCGGGATGGTGGGACTGACCTATCAAGAAAGACTGGATCAGCTGGGCTTGTATTCACTGGAGTTCAGAAGAGTGAGAGGGGATCTCATAGAAACGTTTAAAATTCTGACGGGTTTGGACAGGTTAGATACAGGAAGAATGTTCCCAATGTTGGGGAAGTCCAGAACCAGGGGTCACGTCTAAGGATAAGAGGTAAGCCATTTAGGACCGAGATGAGGAGAAACTTCTTCACCAAAAGAGTGGTGAACCTGTGGAATTCTCTACCACAGAAAGTTGTTGAGGCCAATTCACTAAATATATTCAAAAAGGAGTTAGATGTAGTCCTTACTACTTGGGGGATCAAGGGGTATGGCGAGAAAGCAGGAATGGGGTACTGAAGTTGCATGTTCAGCCACAAACTCATTGAATGGTGGTGCAGGCTAGAAGGGCCGAATGGCCTACTCCTGCACCTATTTTCTATGTTTCTATGTCAAGCAGGATTTCCCTTTCATAACTCCATGCTGACTTGAACCGATCCTGTCACTGCATTCCAAATGTGCTGCGATTACATCTTTAATAATTGATTCCAGCATCTCCTCGAACAATTAGGAGCATTGATTGATCCACAGGGGAAGAAAATAGTTTGGAAAAGCCCAAATGGGTGCAAAACTATTGCCTTCGGGGAGCAAATAAATTGGACAACCATGTGAAGGTGTGGATCGTACAACAACTCATCAGGGACTGGGATACATTAAAAGGGTATGATCCCATGTGTGTGCAGATTGACGGAGTGTGGGCACGGTCCAAACAAGATTGTGTACTGGTAGAGACGGACCCAATCATTGTCCCAGACCCTGAACACACCCCTCAAACAATATCCAATCAAACCTGAAGCCAGGGAGAGAGTTAAACAAATTGTACAAATTCTGCTGGACAGTGGCATACTCCGGGAAGCTGAGAGTACCACAATTCACCCGTGTGGGCGATAAAGAAGCCGCATGGCTCATACCGGCTGATAGGTTACACGGCTCTGAATAAAGTAACGCCTCCTCACCACCCCATTGTAACCAGCCCAACCACAACCTTTAACGGATTGAAATCAGAGTATAAGATATTCACAGTGCTTGACATAGCCACTGGATTTTGGTCCATACCTCTGGCTCGGGAATCACAGGACAAGTTTGGCTTTACTGTAGGGGACCACCAGTATACCTGGACACAGGTGCCAGAGAGATTCCACAATAGCCGCAATATTTCACTGGCCTATGAGTCGAGTTCCAGAAAAGGTGGACCAGCCCCTTACAGCAGCACAGTCCTCCAGTATGTGGATGATCTGCTGATTGTCTCGGAGGATGAACGGTGACACACGGGCGCTCTCATTGAAATCTTAGAAAGCCGACAAAGGGTGGGATTTAAAGCCAGTCCCAAGAAAGCCCAGATCGGACAGACAGTGGTACAATATATGGGACAGGGGATATCACAGGGGATGAGAACAATGTCTCAAGATAGGAAAGAAGCTATCAGAATCATGCCCCAATCAAAGACAGTCCCAGGGGTACAGAAAGTACTGGGACACTTCAATTACTGCACAAACTGTATAGCCAACTTCGTAGCAATTGCAGAACCAATACAGAAACTGCTGAAAGGGGGGAATCCCTCCCTAGAGACTGTAGAATGGGGCCCGGAGCAGGAAACAGCATATAGTAATCTGAAGAACATAAGAACATAAGAATTAGGAACAGGAGTAGGCCATCTAGCCCCTCAAGCCTGCTCCGCCATTCAACAAGACCATGGCTGATCTGGCCGTGGACTCAGCTCCACTTACCCGCCTGCTCCCTGTAACCCTTAATTCCCTTATTGGTTAAAAATCGATCTATCTGTGACTTGAATACATTCAATGAGCTAACCTGAACTGCTTCCTTGGGCAGAGAATTCCACAGATTCACAACCCTCTGGGAGAAGAAATTCCTTCTCAACTCGCTTTTAAATTGGCTCCCCCGTAAATTGGCTGTGCCCCCTAGTTCTAGTCTCCCCGACCAGTGGAAACAACCTCTCTGCCTCTATCTTGTCTATCCCTTTCATTATTTTAAATGTTTCTATAAGATCCCCCCTCATCCTTCTGAACTCCAACGAGTAAAGATCCAGTCTACTCAATCTATCATCATAAGTTAACCCCCTCATCTCCGGAATCAGCCTAGTGAATAGTCTCTGTACCCACTCCAAAGCTAGTATATCCTTCCTTAAGTAAGGTGACCAAAACTGCACGCAGTACTCCAGGTGTGGCCTCACCAATACCCTGTACAGTTGCAGCAGGACCTCCCTGCTTTTGTACTCCATCCCTCTCGCAATGAAAGCCAACATCCCATTCGCCTTCCTGATTACCTGCTGCACCTGCAAACTTACTTTTTGGGATTCATGCACAAGGACCAATTGTGGAGCAGTGGAGGCGTGTCCTGCTCAGTTGGAGCTGAGCTGCTGAGAGAGGAGCAGCTACCAACCTTAGCTCCTGCCTGGACAGCCCTGAGAACAGCCCAGGAAGAGAAGGAAGGAAGGGGCTTCACCACCAACTTTCACCCAGAGGGAGAGGAGGAAAAAGCAGAAAACTTTTATACCATTTCTGCAAAGATTTGGAGAGAGAGGGAAAGACGAACAACAACATCCAGTGTGGAAGGAGGGAGACTCTACCATTCTACAGGTGGGTGTATTGGTGCAGTCCCCAATAGACTTTGTTATATCGGTGGGGGGAGGAAAGAAGACCACTGAGGGCCGGAACATCGCGGGGGGTGTGTGTGTGTGGAAGTGTGTGTGGGGGTCTTGCCTACAGCTAGGCCCCACACACAATTGACCCCCCCCCGCCATTGCCTAACCTGGGATAGCTGGAGCTACCAGGCTCAAGAATATTTACCAACTATTAAACATCGTTGGGAGTGTGTGCCTGGTGGCTCTAGCTGCCCCAGGTGAAGACATCTTCTCCCCTCACCCGAAGACCACCCCAAAGACTATTTGTGTTTTGCCATCTGGGGATTGCACCCACCCACAGCTGTGAGGGGAGACCTGCCCTCGCAGTTCCCCCCCCTTCCCACCTCCCTCTCTCTTTCTCTGTTACTCTCTGTTTCTCCCCTCACTCTCTGAGACCCCTTCCTCCTAATTTAAAAAAATAGAAAACAATTAAGACAACTGAGCAGAGGGAGCAAGGCCCCTCCCCAATTGCCAACTAGGGGAGTGGTGCCTCATTAAGGGCTCCTCTGCTCAGTCTAATCAAACGAGGCCAATCAAGACCATTAAGGCCTGTGACTTTGGGGTGGGTGTAGCCCTTAAAGGGACCCCGTGATGGCGACCCCATCCACGCCGGTGGCAGGGCCAGCGAGGACATATGTGCAGGTGGCAACCGCTTCCACGGCACCTCCTGCGCCACCCGTTGCCCTGCCACCATTCAGATTAATCACCAGGAAACACGGGGTCAAGAGCTACACTCACCCCACAATGACCATCGAGGAGTGCGTGCGGGCGATGGCTGGGGTAGTCGGCCCCTCGGACATTGTCGCGGCCTCCAAGATGTCTGGGAAGGCCGTGTTCTTCCTGGGGTCGGAGCGGGCGGTGTCCCTGGCCCTCGAAAAGGGGCTCACGGTGGGCAGGACGTTCCTGCCGGTGGACCCTCTCGAGGCCACCGCGCAGAGGGTCATCATTTCAAACGTCCCGCCCTTTGTTCCCGCTGAGCTCCTCCTCCCTCACCTACAACAACTGGGGGAGGTAAGGTCGGGGATCAACCCCATACCGCTCGGCCTCAGGGAGAACAGCCTGCGCCACGTGTTCTCCTTCCGCCGCCATCTCTTTGTCCGGCTGGCGCGGGAGGAGACGACGGAGGGGAACTTTAATGTGGTGCACGAGGGGACTGCCTACCGCGTCTTCTGGACGTCGGACGGCGTGCGGTGCCATGCCTGCAGGGAGGTGGGGCACGTTCGTAAGAACTGCCCCGCTTCCAAGGCCGCCAAACCACCGAAGGCGGCCAAGGCTGGCGCCGCCGCCACCCCTCCCCCTAGTTGCGTCCGCGTGCCGGGAGCCGTAGTTGTGCGGGCATCGTCGGGGGCCTTTGTTTTCAGGGCCTCCGGCGGGGGGGAGGGAGAGTGTCCGACCGGAAAGAAGGCGCGGAACAAGGAGAAATATCTAGAGGCGGGTCCCCTCGGTGCGCCAGACAGCTTGAACACCGCGCTCAGCCCAACCCCGTCACCGGCGAGCGCGTGGTGCCCCGAGCCCGTGCCCGGGCCCTTGAATAACACCACAGAGGGGCCCGGGCGCGGGCAAGAAAAGGAAAAGGGGGGGGCGGAGCGGGAGGCCTCGGCAGACATGGGGGTCTCCCTGCCTCCGCGCGCCCCCAGGAACAAAAGGAGGCGCGGCTCCGATGAGGCGGAGGGGGAACAACATCCCTCCGCGGAGGAGTCGGTGCCCGCCGCGTGTCCCGCGTCCCCCACCAGCGCCCCCAAGCTGCGCTGTAGGCGGGAGGAGTCTGTCCCCGGGGAGGGTGAGGCAGTCGAGGCTGCCCAGCCGCTGCCTCCTGGGGATGGAGTGGAAGATCTGCCTGTCGTGGGGGGCATGGGGAACGCGGAGGAATGCGTAGCCGCCGGGTCGAGCGTCCCGGGGACTGAGGCGTGCGGGGCCGAAAAGGCCGAACCTGAGCCCGCCCAGCCAATACCCAACTTCCCCCGGGAGTCGCTCGACCCGGCAGAAACACAAACTGATTTTAATGAAACTGTAGATGCTGGGCCGGGGGGTGGCAGCGGGGAGGGGGAGGAACACCCACCCTCGCCTCTTACTTTGGAGCTGGAGCACTTGGGGAGCCTGGGGATTTCCTATGGCCGGGTCTCTCCTTGTTCTCCGGTTCCTGGGGCGGAGGGGGAACCCCTTCCGCTGTCCTTTCCCGACCCAGCACCATTTTTAAAAGAGCCCAGTGGGGACTCCTCTGCCGACGATCCTGGGGGTGGGATCGGGGCAGTGCCAGGGCCGGTTGGAGCGGCCGGTTCATTTGCCGTACCTTGTGCGGTCGATGGGCCGGCTGCTGGCGGCCACCTCCCGGAGGAGGACGGGGACTCGGTGGGGGACGCGGGAGAAGACCTAGAGACCACCGCCAGTGAGGCGGTGGATCTGCTCACGGCCGCCGCCGAGACCATCCTCATTCCTGCATAGGAACTCCGGGACTTTTTGGCCCAGAGCCGGGGTCGCCGCGACCAAGCCCGACTGGCCCTGGAAAAATGGTCCGAGCCAGAGCTGATCAAGGGGTCTGTCCGCGCCGCCGTTAAAACCTTGGCCGCGGGCGGGCCCTTGACATAGGAGCAGCACCTTGAGCTGCGCGAGCTCGAGGGACTCCTCGCTGGGCTGCGGAGGGAGCGGAGTTCAACAAAAGACTCCGCTCCCTCCCCCACAATAGGTTAAGGTAGAGGTTGCACTATGCTTTTGCCATGAAGATAACCATAGCCAGCCTCAACATCAACGGCGGCAGAGAGGCACGCCGTAGATTTGACAATTTTTCGCTCCTGCGGGAGGGGAAATATGCGGTGTGCTTCCTGCAAGAAACCCACACCGTTCCGGGAGACGAAGCCACGTGGCTCCTGGAATGGCAAGGAGAGGTCCGCATGAGCCACCTCACCGCCATTTCTAGTGGGGTGGCCATCTTGCTGGGCCCGCATTTTCAGCCGGAGATCTTGGGGGTCGAGGAGCCCGTGCCAGGCCGCTTGCTGCACGTAACGGTTCGCCTGGGGGACGTGCCGCTCCATCTCGTGAACGTGTACGCCCCTCATCCCGGCCCGCAGCAAACGCGCTTCTTTGAAGAGGTGTCCGCTCTTCTTGGCTCCGTCGACGTCGGCGACTGCATTGTCCTCGGGGGGGATTTTAACTGCACCCTCGAGGCGAGGGACCGCTCCGGTGCCCCGCAGTGCATGACGGCGATGGAGAAGTTGAGGGACCTGGTCGGGTCCTTCGACTTGGTGGACGTCTGGCGAAATCTCCACCCCGACTCCAGCGCCTTTACTTGGGTGAGGCCTGGAGTTGGATGGTCTAGAGTCAACCGCCTTTACGTGTCTCGGGCGTACGTTTCCTGCGTCCCGGCGGCCTCTATGCGGCTGGTGCCGTGTTCGGACCACCACCTGGTGTGGGCGGAGCTCGCTTCGCTCCGCGCGAGGACGGGGTCCACGTACTGGCACTTTAACAACCGGCTGCTGGAGGACGTGCGGTTCCAGGACTCGTTCCGTCGATTCTGGTCCGACTGGAGAAGGAAGCAGGGGGGCTTCCCCTCCTTGAGGCTATGGTGGGACGTGGGCAAGGCTCACGTCCGCGTCTTCTGTCAAGAGTACGCGAGGGGGTCGACCAAGAGGCGGGCGGCCAGAGTCGGGCGCCTAGAAAAAGAGGTGCTCAACCTGGAATCTCGTCTCGGTCAAGTCGTCCAGGACCCGGCCCTGCGGACGGTGCACGAAGCGAAGAAGGCCGCGCTGAAGGACCTGCAGCTCGTCAGGTCCCGAGGCGCGTTCGTGAGGTCGCGGATCCGGTTCCTGCGGGATCTGGACCGCGGCTCCCCCTTCTTCTACTCGCTGGAAAAAAGGCAGAGTGTCCGTAAGCAGCTCTTGACGCTGCTGGCCGACGACGGCTCTCTCGTCTCGGATCCGGAGGGCGTCAACAACAGGGCCCGTGAATATTACGGGGCTCTGTTCTCTCCGGATCCGTCCAGCGAGGAAGCGCGTAGAGTTTTGTGGGAGGACCTGCCGAAGGTCAGCCCGGAGGGCGCCGAAAATCTGGAAGCTCCGCTAAGCCTGGCGGAGCTGACCGGTGCCCTCGACCGGCTCTCGAGGGGAAAATCCCCGGGGCTGGACGGGCTGACCGTGGAGTTCCACAGGGCGTTCTGGGATGTCCTGGGGAGCGACTACGCGCGGGTCCTGGGGGAAAGTCTGGCGACCGGGGAGATGCCCTTCTCTTGGCGCAGGGCAGTCATCGTCCTGCTGCCTAAGAAGGGCGATCTCCGCCTCCTTAAGAACTGGCGCCCGGTCTCCCTCCTCAGCACGGACTAAAAAATCTTCGCCAGGGCGATGTCTGCTCGCCTTGGTGCCGTGCTGGACCACATGATCCACCCCGACCAGTCCTACACGGTCCCGGGCCGGACAATCCACGATAACATCCATCTGGTCCGGGACCTCATCCATTGTTCCCAGGAGGCTGGTCTGTCGGTCGCCTTCCTATCCCTCGACCAAGAGAAGGCGTTCGACAGGGTGGACCATGACGATCTGCTCGGAACTCTGCGCGCTTTCGGGTTCGGGACGCATTTCGTCGCCCGGATCCGACTTTTGTACGCCGCCGCGGAGTGTCTGATTAAGGTTAACGGGTCCTTGACGGCGCCCCTTCGCTTTAGGAGAGGGGTGCGCCAGGGATGCCCCATGTCTGGCCAGTTATACGCCGTTTGCGTGGAGCCTTTCCTGCGCCTCTTGCGGACGAGGTTGACGGGACTGGCTCTGCAAGGGCCGGGCGTGGAGGTCGTCCTCTCGGCTTACGCCGATGACGTGCTCCTCGCGGTAGAGGATCCCGCTGACCTGAGGAGGATGCGTGAGTGCCAGGAGATTTACTCGGCCGCGTCCTCCGCCAGGATCAACTGGGAGAAATGTTCCGGACTCCTGGTGGGTCAGTGGCGGGTGGACTCCCTGCCGGAGGAGCTCAGGCCTTTTGCCTGGAGCACGACCCATCTCCTCTATCTGGGAGTCTACCTTAGCCCCGACGAGGGAGCCTGGCCGGCGAACTGGCAGGAGCTGGAGGCCAAGGTCGCCGCTCGCCTAGGGTGCTGGACAGGACTGCTCCGAGTGCTGTCCTACAGGGGTCGAGCGCTAGTCATAAACCAGCTGGTGGCCGCAATGCTGTGGTACCGGCTGGTCACTTTGACCCCTCCCCCTGCGTTTGTCGCCAAGATACAGAAGAAGCTGGTGGACTTCTTCTGGAACAACAGGAAGCACTGGGTCTCTGCCGCGGTCTTGAGTCTCCCGCTTGAGGAGGGCGGTCAGTCGTTGGTGTGCGTCAGCGCCCAGCTCGCGACTTTCCGTCTTCAGACCCTGCAGAGATACCTTTACGTCGAGCCCCCTCCTAGGTGGTGTGCTCTGGCGAGGTATTTCTTCCGCCAGCAGCTCGACCTCAATTATGACACGCAGCTCCTGTTTGTGAACTTGGGGGGTGCCAGGACCGCCCTCCGGGAGCTGCCTGTCTTTTACAGGGAACTCATCAGGGTCTGGAACAAAGTCTCCACCAAGCGCAGCTCTCCGCCGGCTGGAGTGGCGGCCGTCCTGCAGGAACCGCTGCTCGGGAATCCGTACCTCCACGACCGAGGCTTTATGTGGCGGTCGGAAGAGAGGGCTGTGGCTGGTGAGGTGACCAGGGTCAGGGACCTGCTTGATGGCGGAGGAGCGGGCTGGATGGCGCCAGACACGCTGGCGCGGCGCCTAAACTCTGCCAACGTCCGCCACGCGGCCGATGCCATCGAGTCGCTAAAAACAGCTCTGAGCCTTGACTCCGTTAGGTGCATCGAGGAGGCTCAAGCACGTGGGGAGATCCCGTCCGAACTGACCCCCGTCCGGACGGAATTCCTCATCGGCGCCAAACCCCGGAACCTCCCTCGGGGGCCGGCGCCTCACAACTTGAGCCGCCTCGGGGAAATCCCCTCCGTGCCTTTCAGTTCCGCGCGGAGGGGTTTCCTGTACGGGCTGCTCCTGCACACTCTCAACTTTGCCATCCTCGCCGGCCGTCCGGACACGCCATGGCGTACCATCTTGCCGTCCGGAGGAGGCGGGGGTCCCCGATGGAGGGCACTCTACGCAGGGGTCCTCCCACTATTCATCGGGGACTTGGCCTGGAGGGTGGTGCACGGAGCAGTGCCGTGCAACAAATTTTTAAGCCGGTTCACGGACTCCCAGGCCGCCTGCAATTTCTGCGGTCTGGAGGAGTCCGTGTTCCATGTTTTTATTGAGTGCACAAGGTTGCAGCCCCTGTTCCATTATTTGAAGGGGCTGCTCCTGAAATTCTGGCTGCACTTCAGTCGCACACTCCTGATCTTTGGGCACCCTGTGCGGAGGGGAGCCTCCTCGTAGGACTGCTCCTGGGCACGGCCAAGGGTGCCATCAGCCGGTCCAGGCAGCGGGCGGTCGAGGGGGTCGTTCAACCTGACTGCCTGCCTCTCTTCCGCTCTTACATCCGGTCCAGGGTGTCCTTGGAGATGGAGCACGCGGTGTCCACCGGTACGCTCGCGGCCTTCCGCGAGAGGTGGGCACCGGAGGGACTGGAGTGCATCATCACGCCCGGCAACCAAATTTTAATTTGATTTTACGTTTTAAAGTTTAATTTGTTTTAATTGCCGGTGCTTTTAGTGTCCCCTTCCCTTTTATTGGGGGCACTTGGAAAAATGTGATTTTAGCGCCCAAAAAAAAAAACAAAAAAAACCCACAAAAAAAGGAAAAAAAAAAAAAGGGGCCTTGAAAATGTCTGCCATGTCACCCAGGGCGGGTGGCACGGTTTAATGTTTATGTTTTTTTCAGGTAAACTCAAAAGAGTTTCATGCACAAGGATCCCCAGGTCCCTCTGCACCTCAGCATGTTGTAATTTCTCCCCATTCAAATAATATTCCCTTTTACTGTTTTTTTTCCCCAAGGTGGATGACCTCACACTTCCCGACATTGTATTCCATCTGCCAAACCTTAGCCCATTCGCTTAACCTATCTAAATCTCTTCGCAGCCTCTCTGTGTCCTCTACATAACCCGCTTTCCCACTAATCTTTGTGTCATCTGCAAATGTTGTTACACTACACTCTGTCCCCTCTTCCAGGTCATCTATGTATATTGTAAACAGTTGTAGTCCCAGCACCGATCCCTGTGGCACACCACTAACCATCGATTTCCAACCCGAAAAGGACCCATTTATCCCAACTCTCTGCTTTCTGTTAGCTAATCAATTCTCTATCCATGCTAATACATTTCCTCTGACTCCGCGTACCTTTATCTTCTGCAGTAACCTTTTGTGTGGCACCTTATCGAATGCCTTTTGGAAATCTAAATACACCACATCCATCGGTACACCTCTATCCACCATGCTCGTTATATCCTCAAAGAATTCCAGTAAATTAGTTAAACATGATTTCCCCTTCATGAATCCATGCTGTGTCTGCTTGATTGCACTATTCCTATCTAGATGTCCCGCTATTTCTTCCTTAATGATAGTTTCAAGCATTTCCCCCACTACAGATGTTAAACTAACCGGCCAATAGTTACCTGCCTTTTGTCTGCCCCCTTTTTTATACAGAGGCGTTACATTAGCTGCTTTCCAATCCGCTGGTACCTCCCCAGAGTCCAGAGCATTTTGGTAGATTATAACGAATGCATCTGCTATAACTTCCGCCATCTCTTTTAATACCCTGGGATGCATTTCATCAGGACCAGGGGACTTGTCTACCTTGAATCCCATTCGCCTGTCCAGCACTACCTCCCCTAGTGATAGTGATTATCTCAAGGTCCTCCCTTCCCACATTCCTGTGACCAGCAATTTTTGGCATGGTTTTTGTGTCTTCCACTGTGAAGACCGAAGCAAAATAATTGTTTAAGGTCTCAGCCATTTCCACATTTCCCATTATTAAATCCCCCTTCTCATCTTCTAAGGGACCAACATTTACTTTAGTCACTCTTTCCCGTTTGGTATATCTGTAAAAGCTTTTACTATCTGCTTTTATGTTTTGCGCAAGTTTAAGGAAGCCTCAATGCCTGCACCTGGGGTGAGACTCCCGAACATGGACATACCTTTCCACATTTACTGCAAAAATGAAGAACGATTCTATGGGGCAGTGGTCACTCAGATGCATGGGGACAAATGCATCCTGTTGCCGATTACTCAACCCAACAGTCAACCGTGGCAGTCGGTCTGTCCCGGTGTGATGCTCTGGGCTGTGCAATGTGGTCAGTGAAAGTCAGTGAACCAGTAGTGATGAGCGGGGAGATTGTACTGCACATTAAACACACTCAAATGCTCAACACCGGGAAACTAAGATCCATGTCCAATGTACGCAGGACTTAATGGGAGGCAGTTCTGCTCCCCTCTGATGAGTTGGTGAAAATACTACGGGAAATTGGGGAAACCCTGCAGAGGGTCTCCTGGCCACAGGTGAACCCCATGATTGCCATGCCCGAGAGTGGGAAGACTCACATGGTAATATGTGAGATCCCACTCGATGACCCCGATTTAACCCTTTATGTGGACGGGTACGCAAATATATCCAAGGGACCCCACATACGGGGTGGGCAAAGGTCAATGGAGCTCTTGACACCGTCCTAAGTGGGGGACTGGACGGAGGACTTTCCACACAAGTGGCAGAACTCACTGCCCTGACAGATGCCCTCCAATTAGCTGAAGGCAAGCAGGCAAATATCTACACAGACAGCCGCTATGCTTTTGGAGTAGTCCATGACTACATGACCGCCTGGGGGAGATGGGTGTATGTCTGCTCAGGCCTTCAAACATGAAGGCTGAATTAGGCTGCTATTAAACGCAGCTAGTAAATGCTGAGGCAGCAGTACTAAAGGTCAAAGCCCACCAGAGAGTGGTGGATGATGTCCAGAGAGGTAATGATGTCGCCGACAAGGCTGCACAGGAGGCAGCAGTTTCGTCCGAAGTGAAGGAGGAATCAGCAAGTAGTATGATTACTGAAGATATTGACATTGTAAATGACATGCAGATGTAAGTGATGAAGAGGAGACTGAATGGAAAAGGCAGGGAGGGGCACCAGATCCAGACTCCGTGTGGAGAAAGGACGGGAAGGTGACAGCCCCTACTTGTATAAGAAAGATGCTCATGGGACTGCACCACGACATTAACCATGCCGGGTGAAATACCATCCTCAGTAGTGTCTCTCGAGATTGGTGGCCAGGCATGGGACGAGACATTGCTAAGTATTGCCAGCAATGCATTACATGTGTCCAACGTAATCCGGGCATTAATCAAAAATTTCACATCCCCTACCATCCACAGAGTTCGGGGATGGTAGAACGGATGAATCAGACAATAAAGACAGCCCTGTCAAAAGCCACCCAAGAAACTGGACAGGCTTGGGCTGAGCTGCTATCCTGATGAGACAAAGAGCAACCTCTAACCAGACAACAGGATTAACTCCATATGAACTCATGACTGGTCGCCAATGCGATTACCCGAAGGTATAATCACAGGAGGGTCCGATGTGGGCCCATTGCAGGATCAGACTAGAAGATATGTAATGGAGTGAAGTATATGAGACAGGAAGTAAGGGAACAACAGGAAGGCCGGGACGAACAAGAGGAGTTAGAGTCCCCAGTAGATCTTCCCCAAGTGTGGGAGAAAGTAATGGTTACCGGGATGAACCAGATTCATGCCACGGTGGTTGGAACCATACGAGATATTGGTCAGAGGCGAGACGTGTGCATATGTGAATATGAATGGAATAGGATGGTGGAAACATTGGTCCCAGTTGAATAGCTACATTGACATATAGTGGATGGCCCAGGGGCGTCCCTCCCTTTTCCAGGATGGCCTGGCGGATGATGATACTGTTATGGATGATCCAGACAACGGAACAACATGAGGAAGACCCAAGGGTCCCGAATTCAGATGAATAATTGTGGTGGATGGAATCCCCACATATCGGGGATCTTTCGGTTAGAAGGAGGTCTGGTGGACTTTGATCTGCCACTAAATGGCATCATCTGAAGATGCAAGGGGGCCCAACCGAAAATGTTAGGAATCTCTGATATCCCACCGAACGGCATGTATATCCTGTAACCTTGCTAGTGTCTCTATATGGACACCCCTCAGCGATTGTAACTATTATCGCAACCATTATTATCACCATAAGGACTTTGAGGAATCTTATGCAAAAAGAAATGGAAGAATACTGTGACATAGATTCACATGTTAGAAATCATAAGCCTAATGTCATTACGGTATGCCTCAGGGCAGAATGAACATTTCGACCCAGGTATTACAATTGCATTTATAAAGACGGGTCATGTCCCTCACCAATAATATGGGTGAGATGGGCAGGCGAGTGGCCACTAACGACAGCACCAAAACCGTTAGAATGTCCCCTACCTACCGCAGGACCCCCAAGCGGGTTGGTCCTGAGAAGGGAGGGAATTCAATTGTATGAAAATGTACACCATGAGATATTACCTGTAATAGTAAACCTGACGGACATAGGGCTACCAGAAAAATGTGACCTTAAGGTACGGGCATTGTACACTCGAATAGTGTTAAAAGAATCCCAGGATGCCTCGGGGGCATCCAGATACTGGAGCCCTCTGAAAGCGGGTCAGACCCACCGACAGAAACGGGGTCTACTCAATGACCTCGTAACAGCGGTCAACAGCCCTAGACATACAAGCTATAAAGACACAGCCAGGAAGTTGCTGCAGAGACAGATAGACGCAGCCAAAGAGGATGTGTGGGTAGACGATGAAGCAGCAGGGAGCTTAGTCAAAAGGATGGAGGGCCATGCTGTCACCATTAACCTCCTGATTGACCAAGAATTCGATGCGGAAAAAGCAGAGGTTCAGCGAGAGCCCTGTCATGCTTACAGTGGATGGATGATGGGCAGGTCAGGGAGAACCTGGAGCAAATACACAGGGGCCAAGTCCCAGACCGGATTAACAGCACCCACCTGGTCCGCCTGGCACAGCACCCAGGGTCACTGGACGCATGCACCATGAAAGGAATGACAAGAGTCTTTCCGGTGACATGCAGATGCACAGATTCACATTCTGCCCTGGTGGGGATGGTCCTAATGAATCCAGTAATGGTGAAGGGGGAGTCTGGACCACATCCCCAGTTTGAGGTAGAAAACTTGGGGCTAATCCGGGGTGAGAACTATATGCGGTACTGCCCAATGGATTAATATGCGATCAAACAGAATGGAACCATGCGAGGGGTCCCCCAGGGTAAGAAGCCTAACGATATGTCCACATCCAGTAGGCCAGGGAAGCGGGGATGGGTGCGGCTTTAATCAAACCATTGGGTGTGTCTTAGAAATAAACCCATCAGAATCCGAATAAACCCACACAGTCGACCGCGGAAAGGGGGAGCACTGTGTTAACCAAACAACCATCTTATGACAATGGTATTTATCAATGTAATATCACTAATCACAACTTCTGCTTCACCCCGAGACTACCGGTTACAATCAGACGAACACGAATGACGTATATCCATGCTCGAGAAACCATTACCCTGAACCTGACTGATAAAATTAAACAAGATTTGCACCAATATGAAAGTGAACTGGCTGCACCAATATCCCACCTGCCCGAGGACCTGGAAGACATAAATAATCCTCTGCTGACAAGCACAAAACAATATCACGTGCTCAAACAGGAGCTGCACGAACTGTGCAAGGACATTGCAAAAGACCTTTAACATACCCCCCGGTACGAGAAGGCATGGAACTGGGGACTGAACGTTATTTTGCACATATTGGTGGAAGTACAATTGATTTTGGCACTGTGCTGGTTGATAATGACTTGTGCAGCTTGTAGGAAGTGTAGACATAGGCAGCAAGCTAAAGCAATCACTCGTATGCAGGAGAAAGAACGACTGTTGATGCATGGAGGAATTTAAAGCCCAGTTAAGCAATAACCAAACTTGGCGGCAGATCACTGTAAAATGGGGCGGGAAGTCGAAAGCATTATCTAAGATTAGCTCTGGTGGTCTCATGGGCTGGGGTTAGCCAGGGACAAAAGGGGGAATTGAAGTGGGATTTTTAGAAACCCACCATAGTGCAATAAGTGTTGCAGTCTGGGAAATGTGTTCAGAAAATTGGACAAGCCAGTAAGCAGGTGCAGTCTGGGTAAAGTGTTATTGCCTGGCAACAACTCGCAAGGCCAATCAGAAAGAAGTTTATCTGCAAGAAAATGTGGTGGCAAATTTGACAATGATAGACATTGAATAACAGAAAACATGGCTTGTGCTTCACAGCAAAAGTAACAGAATGTGACTTGTGGATAGGCAAGGTGTTGAACAACAGGAAAAATGGTCTGTGCTTCATCGCGAAAAAGTAAAAAGGCCCCAATGTAATGGTATTGATGACACGTTGCGGTTTTTGGCTTTAAATATTGTACGGTGGTAAGCAAGGGTTGAGACGGCATGGTACGAGTTGTGTGAATTTTGCTATATTGCTGTTCTCCCTTGTCCAAGCTATAGGTATTCAAAAATAAACATTTTTATTCTTTATCAGATTTGTGTGTTGAGCCTTATTTTGGTTCTCTTGTGTATCTGTAAAGCATGCACTCCCATGTTCCGCCACCAGGGGGCTCAACCCCTGAAGTCCCAAAGCATCCCTTGGGAGCACTGTATATAAGCCGGCCCCTAAGACCTGTTCCTCACTCTGGAGTGTCTTATTAAAGACTGAGGTCACTGTTACTTTAACCTCCCTGTGTGTAGCCTCATGTGTGTTAGGAACACAATAACTGGCGACGAGTATACGAATCCAACGCAAAGATGCAGCAAACTGTGGGAATCCTGGAGAAGTTCTCGGAGGGTGAGGACTGGGAGGCCTATGTCGAACGGCTAGACCAGTACTTTGTAGCTAACGAGCTGGACGGAGAAGGAAGCGCTGCAAAAATCAGACGGTCCTCCTCACGGTCTGCGGGGCACCGACCTACAGCCTCATGAAGAATCTTCTGGCTCCGGTGAAACCCACAGATAAGTCATATGAGGAGCTGTGTACACTGGTTCAGGAGCATCTTAACCCAAGGGAGAGCGTGCTGATGGCGAGGTATCGGTTCTACACGTGCCAGCGATCTGAAGGTCAGGAAGTGGTGAGCTACGTCGCCGAGCTATGGCGACTTGCAGGACAATGTGTGTTTGATGGTTACCTGGAGCAAATGCTCAGAGACTTTTTTGTACTGGGCATTGGCCACGAGACCATCCTATGAAAACTTTTGACTATAGAGACACCGACCCTCAGTAAGGCCATTGTGATAGCAAAGGCGTTTATGTCCACCAGTGATAACACCAAACAAATCTCTCAGCACACAAGTGTTCGCAATGTTCATAAATTAACTGGAACTGTGTTTGCGAGCAGAAATGTACAGGTCAGAATCCACGAGTTTGCAACTGCCAGCAGGCCTCAGGTGACCCAGATGACGGAGAATCCCCAACAAAGGATGAATGCAAGGCAATTCACACCTTTGACGTTGTGGAGGCTTCCATTCAGCCTATTCATGCCGCTTCAAAGGGTATGTTTGCAAGGGCTGTGGAACAATGGGGCATCTCCAACGAGCTTGCAAACGAGCTGCAAGCTCTGCAAAACCTGCTAACCACCACGTGGCAGAGGAAGATCGGTACATGGTGGATCAAAGCAATTTCAAGCCTCAGAGAGAGGAGGCAGATGCTGAAGTATACAGGGTGCACACATTTTTGACAAAATGTCCATCTATAATGCAAAACTTAAAATTGAATGGCTTACCCGTAGCCATGGAACTGGGCACTGGCGCTAGCCAATCCATCATGAGTAAAAAAATGTTTGAGAGACTGTGGTGCAACAAGGCATTCAGACCAGCCCTGAGCCTCATCCACACGAAACTGAGAACGTACACCAAAGAGCTTATCACTGTCCTGGGCAGAGCCATGGTCAAGGTCACCTACGAGGACACAGTGCATGAACTGCCACTCTGGATTGTCCCGGGCGATGGCCCCACACTGCTTGGAAGGAGCTGGCTGGGCAAAATCCGTTGGAACTTTGATGACATCTGAGCGCTATCACATGTCGATAAGGCCTCATGTACCCAGGTCTTAACAAATTTCCTTCCCTTTTTGAGCCAGGCATTGGAAACTTTTCTGGGGCGAAAGTGCGGATCTACTTGGTCCCAGAGGCACAACCCATTCACCACAAGGCGCGAGCGGTACCTCACATGATGAGGGAGAGAGTGGAAATCGAGCTGGACAGGCTGCAACGCGAGGGCATCATCTCCCCAGTGGAATTCAGCGAGTGGGCCAGCCCGATTGTTCCAGTACTCAAAAGTGATGGCACGGTCTGGATTTGCGGCGGTTATAAAGTAACTATTAATCGTTTCTCGCTACAGGACCAATACCCGCTACCTAAGGCAGATGACGCTGGCAGGAGGCTCGATGTTCACCAAGCTCGACCTGACTTCGGCCTACATGACGCAGGAGCTGGAGGAGTCTTCGAAGGGCCTCACCTGCATCAACACACACAAGGGATTGTCCATCTACAACAGATGCCTGTTTGGAATTCGGTCGGCTGCAGGATCTTCCAGAGAAACACGGAGAGCCTACTCAAGTCGGTACCACACATGGTGGTCTTTCAGGACGACATATTGGTCACGGGTCGGGACACCGTCGAGCACCTACAAAACCTGGAGGAGGTCCTCCAGCGACTGGATCACGTGGGGCTGCGGCTGAACAGGTCGAAATGCGTCTTCATGGCAACAGAAGACATTCCTTAAACGTTACCACATTTTTGGTCACCTGCGCTAATTTCTACCCATGTGGCTAGGTACCAAATGTTTAACTCAAACCTCTTGTGCAGCAGGGGCCTTTCTGTATGTTAAATGAGCTATATAATTAAAAGCTATTGTGTTATGCTTATCTAAGGCTCCCTTTACATGTGTCTATACTATTCGCTTCAACCACTGTTTGAGCAACTGCTGCCACAATCTCACCACTCTCTCAGTAAATCATTTTCTGCTGAATTCCGTATTTGATTTCTTGGTGTCTATCTTACATTGATGGCCTCTAGTTTTGCTCTTCGCCACAAGAGGGAAGGCGCTCCCTGCTGCTAGTAAATGTAATGCCTTCTATTAGTTCACCGCTCAGCCTTGTGTGTCACTTGAGACACAGATGCAGCCTGTTCATCTTTTCCTGGTTGGTATAACTTTGCCTTTCTGGTATCATCCATTCTGGCATCTTTATGAAATAGTTTCGGCAGTGAGAAGTTAATCATGGAGACACATGTATAATGGGCGGACCAATGATAGCAGGACTGAGGAAGGAAGGGGGAAACGAGTGGAATCAGGCTAACTCATTCAAAACATTGCCAATTAGGTCGACAGGTGTCGTTTAAGGAAAAGTAAAAAAGTTACCATACGTGCCTATTTTTAAATAGACAAAGAATAAGCGGCACATTATTAATCACACTTATCAAACTGAAGTCAAATGTGTCAGCAATTATGAATCATTGGTTCAAGTTGCATGTATTTAGAAAATATATTAGACGATCTAACACAACAACATCCTTGGAGATCATATAGCTATGTATACTTTTGTACAGATTCAGAAATTCTCAGATGTGTACACCAGGGAGAAAAACAATTCAGGTTTCTCCCATTTAAATATCCGCCATACTTACCGCGAACGTGAACGCGGACACTTTATGATTTCTGATTGGCAACTGTGCAATGAAAAGGTCCGTTATGTTCGGAACTATTGATCTTAAATCAATGCAGATTTTCGCGGTTTGTTAGCTTCATTGAATGGATCCTAGTATTGTCTTGATAAAATCCAACGTGATAATGATACCACAATAGTAAAATCTAGACCGACTCTTGAGCATCAGAGCATCTCCTTCCAGAACCGAAGGCGGATCGACCTGTAAGGTCACATCGCCATCTAATTGGGAGCAAAGTGTCCTGGTTAGAATGCATCACCTGTTTAACTCACACAAAGATCTTTCTGTAAAGCCGTCCAAAAAAAACCGGCAAGTTAAAGTTCAGGTTTCCAACTTTCCCGTTTCCTGCCTTTGTTGCGCTGAATAAATGTAACACTAATATCGATTTCCATGAATCCTGTTTCACAGTCCCTGCTCCTGCACCCAGCCCTAATTCGAACTCCAATCCAGCCTCGGGCAAGTGAAGAACAGGAAGGAAGCTGAGTTTAATTGCTGCATGGTTTCAATTGCCGTTAATTCATATTTCTCTCCTCGAGCCGCAAGTTTCCACTATGCGACCCAAATCTTCTGAAGTTGCATCTCTGAAATTAAACTATGTTGGGAACAGCTGGTAAATGGGAACTATTCGTCGAGAGCTAACTGACGACATAATGTGGCGAGGAGTAGAGTTTCTAATGAAGTTCCACGCTAATGAGGTCAGATTGTTCCATGTTGAACCATGAGGACGTGCAGCTCATCCAAGCCACATATGTACATCTCCAGCTGTTCCACCTGGGTGGGAAGCAACTCCTAAGCAGAGCATAGAATAGGCAATCCAGTGCTAAAGTTAAATTAGTGCTTAAAGAATCCTGCTATATATGTACTCAAACTGATTATCTGCACAATATATTGTGCCCTTGTGTGCATGCGGGCGGTGGGACCAGGCTTTCCTGTGCAATTCACTGATCACCTTAGGCATATGCGAACTAGCAGCTGGTCCACGCATGTGCAGTAACCCACAATTGTCGCTGCAGTTCAGCGTGGGCCAAATTGTTCAGCTCCGGAGGAGAATAGCCTGCATGGGATCCGTGCTGGCCAGCGGTGGGGGAGGGGAGAAGAGAATACCGAAGGGAGAGAGATAATCCTAGCGAGAGGGGACGAGAGATAAGTCGGGAGAGGGAGCGATCAGCTCTGGGACCCCAAATATGTATAATATATATATTAATGATTTGGAAGAAGGGACAGAGTGTAACGTAGCCAAGTTTGCTGATGATATAAAGATGGGAGGAAAAGCAATGTGTGAGGAGGACACAAAAAATCTGCAAAAGGACAGAGACAGGCTAAGTGAGTGGGCAAACATTTTGCAGATGGAGTACAATGTTGGAAAGTGTGAGGTCATGCACTTTGGCTGAAAAATTCAAAGAGCAAGTTATTATTTAAATGGAGAAAAATTGCAAAGTGCCGCAGTACAGCGGGACCTGGGGGTACTTGTACATGAAACACAAAAGGTCAGTATGCAGGTACAGCAAGTGATCAGGAAGGCCAATGGTATCTTGGCCTTTATTGCAAAGGGGATGGAGTATAAAAGCAGGGAAGTCTTGCTACAGTTATACAGGGTATGGGGGGGGCCACACCTGGAGTACTGCGTGCAGTTTTGGTTTCTATATTTATGTAAGGGTATAATTGCTTTGGAGCCAGTTCAGAGAAGGTTCACAAGGTTGATTTCGGAGATGAGGGGGTTGTATTATGAGGAAAGGTTGAGTAGGTTGGGCCTCTACTCATTGGAATTCAGAAGAATGAGAGGTGATCTTATTGAAATGTATAAGATTATGAGGGGGCTTGACAAGGTGGATGCAGAGAGGATGTTTCCACTGATAGAGGAGACTAGAACTCGAGGGGTCGTATGGCCTACTCCTGCTCCTATTTCCTTATCTTAGAATAAGGGGCCGACCATATAAAACTGAGATGAGGAGAAACGTCTTCTCTCAGAGGATTGTGGATCTTTGGAACTCACTGCCTCAGAGAGCGGTGGAGGTTGGGACATTGAATATATTTAAGACAGAAATAGACTGTTTCTTACACGATAAGGGAGAAGGGGTTACGGGGAGCGGGTGGGAAGTGGAGCTGAGTCCATGATCAGATCAGCCATGATTGTCTTGAATGGCGGAGCAGGCTCGAGGGGCCATATGGCCTACTCCTGCTCCTATTTCTTATTATCTGTGACCATCGACATGATTAACCTAAGCTGCTAAACTCTAAAGCAGCTGAAGAGAAGAAACACTCAGTGGTGAAATTCGACTGCGGCAGAATGCAGAACAATCGGTTACACATTTTCCGCCAGTCTATAGGTGTCGTCACGTATTCAGTTCAATCGAAGTATATGTAAAATATGAATGCATCCAACTATTCAAATTACCTGCACAGGAACAAATATAATTTATTTGAAGATCCTAATGGTCTGAGGATAAATGGAAATATGATGTCAGATGAAAGGAAAATGTCTAACATTTAAATTATTCATTGTTGTGAGAGCCACTGAGTTCTCCTGTTCTGTCAAAAACAATCATTTTAAAAATTAGTGATAAGCCATTTAGGATGGAAATCAGGAAGTTTCTTTTCACATAATGGGATGTTGCCTTAAACCTTCACACCATCCAGCACCAGTGCACTGTGGCTGCAGTGCATATCATCGCGAAGAAGCACGACAGCATTTCGCCAAGACTCACAAACCCGCGACCTCTACCACCGAGATAGACAGTGGCAGCAGGCACATGGGAACATGAGCAGCTCCACGTTCCCCTCCAAAATACACACCACCCTGACTTGGAAATATATTGGCCGTTTCTTCATCGGCACTGAATCAAAACCTGGAGCTCCCTCCCTAACAGCACTGTGGAATTACCATCACCACACGGACTGCAGTGGTTCAAGAGGGTGGCACACTAAAGGGGCAATTAGAGATGGGCAATAAATGCTGACTGCGGCAGAATGTGGCAGAATTGGACACCATTCCACAACATCGAGGATACCCCAGGAGGGGCAGGAATTCGGCAGGATACAGAATACCCCAAGTGGAGGAAAGATAGAAGAAACAGAGGATACCCCAGGAGGGGCATAAATTAAAAACTGAGAAAATGTTGGCTGGAAAGGACTTATACACGAACTATGCTGCACTAAATATACTGGTAATAGTGCAAGGGAACTCGTCTTGCTCGTATTATCCTGTAAAAATGTGTAACCGACGTAAGAGGCAGGCCCGAGCTCGTACTAGAGTTAAAACATTGAATAAAGGCAGAAATGACTTACTTAGTATAACTTGATGGGAAAGTCAATAGGTAGATCCTGCAGCTCGGGAAGAAGCACTACCCAGGCGAAAGCACAACCCTGGAAGGTCACCCAAGAGGGATTAATTGGGAAATACCTTATCTTGGGCATATAGCCAAGGGCCATTCGGGGGGAAATGTAAGGGATAAATTGTCAGGTTGCAAATAGGTGGTCAGAATTATGGTGAAGGTAGTGAACTTATCAGTAGTAGGAGGGTCTGTATGATTGCCGATGTATGTAACACTTGCTGTTGGGGAGGAGTTAAATGAATATGGCAGGGGGATGGGAACCTATGCAGGGAGACAGAGGGAAATAAAATGGAGGCAGAAGCAAAAGATAGAAAGGAGAATAGTAAAAGTGGAGGGCAGAGAAACCCAAGGCAAAAAACAAAAAGGGCCACATTACAGCAAAATTCTAAAGGGGCAAAGTGTGTGAAAAAGACAAGCCTGAAGGCTCTGTGCCTCAATGCGAGGAGTATTCGGAATAAGGTGGACTAATTAACTGTGCAGAAAGCAGTTAACGGATATGAAGTAATTGGCATCACGGAGACATGGCTCCAGGGTGACCAAGGCTGGGAACTCAACATTCAGGGGTGAGAAGGGGGATTTAATAATGGGAAATGTGGAAATGGCTGAGACCTTAAACAATTATTTTGCTTCGGTCTTCAAAGTGGAAGACACAAAAACCATGCCAGAAATTGCTGGTCACAGGAATGTGGGAAGGGAGGACCTTGAGACAATCACTGTCACTAGGGGGGTAGTGCTGGACAGGCTAATGAGACTCAAGGTAGACAAGTCCCCTGGTCCTGATGAAATGCATCCCAGGGTATTAAAAGAAATGGTGGAAGTTATAGCAGATGCATTCGTTGTAATCTACCAAAACTCTTTGGACTC
Organism: Pristiophorus japonicus; assembly: GCF_044704955.1. Classification (NCBI taxonomy): domain Eukaryota; kingdom Metazoa; phylum Chordata; class Chondrichthyes; family Pristiophoridae; genus Pristiophorus; species Pristiophorus japonicus. The sequence goes on from NW_027251082.1 coordinate 781,543, forward strand.
TGGGGAGGTACCAGCGGATTGGAAAGCAGCTAATGTAACGCCTCTGTTTAAAAAAGGGGGCAGACAAAAGGCCGGTTAGTTTAACATCTGTAGTGGGGAAAATGCTTGAAACTATCATTAAGGAAGAAATAGCAGGACATCTAGATAGGAATAGTGCAATCAAGCAGACGCAACATGGTTTCATGAAAGGGAAATCATGTTAAACTAATTTACTGGAATTCTTTGAGGATATAACGAGCATGGTGGATAGAGGTGTACCGATGGATGTGGTGTACTTAGATTTTCAAAAGGCATCCGATAAGGTACCACACAAAAGGTTACTGCAGAAGATAAAGGTACGCGGAGTCAGAGGAAATGTATTAGCATGGATAGAGAATTGGCTGGCGAACAGATAGCAGAGAGTCGGGATAAATAGGTCCTTTTCAGGTTGGAAATCGGTGGTTAGTGGTGTGCCACAGGGATCAGTGCTGGGACCACAACTGTTTACAATATACATAGATGACCTGGAAGAGGGGACAGAGTGTAGTGTAACAAAATTTGCAGATGACTCAAAGATTAGTGGGAAAGCGGGTTGTGTATAGGACACAGAGAGGCTGCAAAGAGATTTAGATAGGTTAAGCGAATGGGCTAAGGTTTGGCAGATGGAATACAATGTCGAAAAATGTGAGGTCATCCACCTTGGAAAAAAAAAACAGTAAAAGGGAATATTATTTGAATGGGGAGAAATTACAACATGCTGCGGTGCAGAGGTACCTGAGGGTCCTTGTGCATGAATCCCAAAAAGTTAGTTTGCAGGTGCAGCAGGTAATCAGGAAGGCGAATGGGATGTTGGCCTTCATTGCGAGAGGGATGGAGTACAAAAGCAGGGAGGCCTTTCTGCAACTGTATAGGGTATTTTTGAGGCCGCACCTGGAGTACTGCGTGCAGTTTTGATCACCTTACTTAAGGAAGGATATACTAGCTTTGGAGGGGGTACAGAGACGATTCACTAGGCTGATTCCGGAGATGAGGGGGTTACCTTATGATGATAGATTGAGTAGACTGGGTCTTTCCTCGTTGGAGTTGAGAAGGATGAGGGGTGATCTTATAGAAACATTTAAAATAATGAAAGGGATAGACAAGATAGAGGCAGAGAGGTTGTTTCCACTGGTCGGGGTGACTAGAACTAGGGGGCACAGCCTCAAAATACAGGGGAGCCAATTTAAAACCGAGTTGAGAAGGAATTTCTTCTCCCAGAGGGTTGTGAATCTGTGGAATTCTCTTCCCAAGGAAGCAGTTGAGGCTAGCTCATTGAATGTATTCAAGTCACAGATAGATAGATTTTTAAGCAATAAGGGAATTAAGGGTTACGGGGAGCGGGCGGGTAAGTGGAGCTGAGTCCACGGCCAGATCAGCCATGATCTTGTTGAATGTTGGAGCAGGCTCCTGGGGCTAGATGGCCTACTCCTGTTCCTAATTCTGATGTTCTTATGACTGGATAAGTTATGTGTGGGAAGAATCTTCCCGATGTTGGGGAAGTCCAGAACCAGGGGACATAGTCTTAGGATAAGGGGTAGGCCATTTAGAACTGAGATGTGGAGAAACTTCTGCACTCAGAGAATGGTGAACCTGTGGAATTCTCTACCACAGAAAGTTGTTGAGGCCAATTCACTAAATATATTCCAAAAGGAGTTAGATGTAGTCCTTACTACTAGGGGGATCAAGGGGTATGGTGAGAAAGCAGGAATGGGGTACTGAAGTTGCATGTTCAGCCATGAACTCATTGAATGGCAGTGCAGGCTCGAAGGGCCGAATGGCCTACTCCTGCACCTATTTTCTATGTTTCTATGTTCTATGATAAGAGTCCACAAATCAACATTACTTTGGTGATAACAATAAACCTATCGAAGATGTTGAGGAGGATAGCTCTTCTCCAAAACCTGTATAAAGTATGCTTGAAAACTCTTGTATTTCGGCGGTTCCATGACGGAACTTCCCGTGCATCGCTCGTAATAAAACTGGTTGGACCTGCGATTTCGTGTGTTCACTTCCGTGGTGGATGTAGAACAGGAGAAGGGCGAGGTGTCGATTAATGATATCAGTTAATTCACCTAAAGGAGAGAGGCATCATGTTACCCCAACAGACGGGTGAGGTATTGATTAACTATATCAGTTAGTGCACCTTGAGGGAGAGAGTTCTCCTGTTACCCCAACAGACGGGTGAGGTATTGATTAACTATATCAGTTAGTGCACCTTGAGGGAGAGAGTTCTCCTGTTACCCCAACAGACGGGTGAGGTATTGATTAACTATATCAGTTAGTGCACCTTGAGGGAGAGAGTTCTCCTGTTACCCCAACAGACGGGTGAGGTATTGATTAACTATATCAGTTAGTGCACCTTGAGGGAGAGAGTTCTCCTGTTACCCCAACAGACGGGTGAGGTATTGATTAACTATATCAGTTAGTGCACCTTGAGGGAGAGAGTTCTCCTGTTACCCCTACACAGGACATTTGGAAAAGCATAATTTGGTCAGGCAGAGTCAGCATCGATTCATGAAGGGGAAGTCATGTTTGACAAATTTACTGGAATTCCTTGAGGATGTAATGAACAGGGTGGATAAAGGGGAACCAGTGGATGTGGTGTATTTGGATGTTCAGAAGGCATTTGACAAGGTGCCTCATAAAAGGTTACTGCACAAGATAAAATTTGACAGGGTTGGGGGTAATATATTAGCATGGATAGAGGATTGGCGAACTAACAGAAACCAGAGAGTCGGGATAAATGGTTAATTCTCAGGTTGGCAACCAGTAACTAGTGGGGTGCCGCAGGGATCAGTGCTGGGACCCCAACTATTTACAATCTATATTAACGACTTGGAAGAAGGGACCGAGTGTAATGTAGCCAAGTTTGCATCGAAACAAAGGTGGGAGGAAAAGCAATGTGTGAGGAGGACACAAAAAACATGCAAAAGCACATAGACATGCTAAGTGAGTGGGCAAAAACTTGGCAGATGGAGTATAACATTGGAAAGTGTGAGGTCATGAACTTTGCCAGAAAAAAATTAAAGAGCAAGTTATTACTTAAATGGAGATAAATTGCAAAGTGCTGCAGTACAGCTGGACCTAGGGATATTTAGAAACATAGAAACATAGAAAATAGGTGCAGGAGTAGGTCATTCGGCCCTTCGAGCCTGCACCACCATTCAATAAGATCATGGCTGATCATTCCCTCAGTACCCCTTTCCTGCTTTCTCTCCATACCCCTTGATCCCTTTAGCTGTAAGGGCCATATCTAACTCCCTCTTGAATATATCCAATGAATTTGCATCAACAACTCTCTGCGGCAGGGAATTCCACAGGTTAATAACTCTCTGGGTGAAGAAGTTTCTCCTCATCTCAGTCCTAAATGGTCTACCACTTATCCTTAGACTGTGACCCCTGGTTCTGGACTTCCCCAACATCGAGAACATTCTTCCCGCATTTAACCTGTCCAGTCCCATCAGAATCTTGCATGTGTCCATGAAATCTCCTCTCATCCTTTTAAACTCCAGTGTTTAAAGGCCCAGTTGATCCAGTCTCTCCTCATATGTCAGTCCTACCATCCCAGGAATCAGTCTGGTGAACCTTCACTGCACTCCCTCAATAGCAAAAATGTCCTTCCTTAGATTAGGAGACCAAAAGTGAACACAATATGCCAGGTGAGGCCTCACCATGGCCATGTACAACTGCAGTAAGACCTCCCTGCTCCTATACTCAAATCCTCGAACTATGAAGGCCAACATACCATTTGCCTTCTTCACCGTCTGCTGTACCTGCATGCCAATCTTCAATGACTGATGAACCCTGACACCCAGATCTCGTTCCACCTCCCCTTTTCCTAGTCTGCCGCCATTCAGATAAAATTCTGCCTTCGTGTTTTTGCCCCAAAATGAATAACCTCATATTTATCCACATTATACTGCATCTGCCATGCATTTGCCCACTCACCTAACCTGTCCAAGTCACCCTGCAGCCTCTTAGCATCCTCCTGACAGCTCACACCGCCACCCAGTTTAGTGTCATCTGCAAACTTGGAGATATTACACTCTATTTCTTCATCCAAATCGTTAATGTATATTGTAAATAGCTGGGGTCCCAGCACTGAGCCCTGCGGCACTCCACTAGTCACTGCCTGCCATTCTGAGAAGGACCCGTTTATCCCAACTCTCTGCTTCCTGTCTGCCAACCAGTTCCCTATCCACATCAGTATGTTATCCCCAATACCATGTGCTTTGATTTTGCACACCAATCTCTTGTGTGGGACCTTGTCAAAGGCCTTTTGAAAGTCCAAATAGATGACATCCACTGGTTCCCCCTTGTCCACTCTACTCGTTACATCCTCAAAAAATTCCAGAAGATTCGTCAAGCATGATTTCCCTTTCATAAATCCATGCTGACTTGATCCGATACTGTCACTGCTTTCCAAATGCGCTGCTATTTCGTCCTTCATGATCGATTCCAACATTTTCCCCACTACTGATGTCAGGCTAACCAGTCTATAATTACCCGTTTTCTCCCTCACTCCTTTTTTAAAAAGTGGTATTACATTAGCTACGCTGCACTCCATGGGAACTGATCCAGAGTCGATAGACTGTTGGAAAATGATCACCAATGCATTCACTATTTCTAGGGCCACTTCCTCGAGCACTCTGGGATGCAGACTATCAGGCCTTCAATCCCATCAATTTCCCGAACACAATTTCCCACCTAATAAGGATTTCCTTCAGTTTCTCCTTCTCACTCGAACCACTGTCCCCTCGTCCCTTCGGAAGGTTAGTTGTATCTTCCTTCGTGAAGACAGAACCAAAGTATTGGTTCAATTGGTCTGCCATTTCTTTCTTCCCCATTATAATTTCACCTGAATCCGACTGCAAGGGACCTACGTTTGTCTTTACTAATCTTTTTCGCTTCACATATTTATAGAAGGGTTTGCAGTCAGTTTTTATATTCCCTGCAAGCTTCCTCTCGTACTCTATATCCCCCTCTTAATTAAACCGTTTCTCCTCCTCTGTTGAATTCTAAATTTCTCCCAGTCCTCAGGCTTGTTGCTTTTTCTAGCCAATTTTTTATGCCTCTTCCTTGTTTTTAACACTATCCTTAATTTCCCTTGTTAGCCATGGTTGAGCCACCTTCCCAGTTTTATTTTTACTCCAGACAGGGATGTACATTTGCTGAAGTACGTCCATGTGATCTTTAAATGTTTGCCATTGCTTATCCACCATCAACCCTTTAAGTATCCTTTGCCAGTCTATTCTAGCCAATTCACGCCTCATATCATCGAAGTTACCTTTCCTTAAGTTCAGGACCCTAGTTTCCGAATTAACTGTGTCACTCTCCATCTTAATAAGGAAATCTACCATATTATGGTCACTCTTCCCCAAGGGGCCTCCCACAACAAGATTGCTAATTAGTCCTTTCTCATTACACAATAGCCAGTCGAGGATGGGCAGCTCCCTGGTTGGTTCCTCAACATATTGGTTTAGAAAACCATCCCTAGTACACTCCAGGAAATCCTCCTCCACCGCATTGCTGCCAGTTAGGTTAGCCCAATCTATATGTAGATTAAAATCGCCCACGATAACTGCTGTACCTTTATTGCACACATCCATTATTTCTTCTTTGATGCTGTCCCCAACCTCACTACTACTATTTGGTGCTCTATACACAACACCCACTCGCGTTTTCTGCACTTTGGAATTCCGCATCTCCACCCATACCGATTCCACATTATCCAGGCTAATGTCCCTCCTTACAATTGCATTAATTTCCTCTTTAACCAGCAACGCCACCCCGCCTCCTTTTCCTTTCTGTCTATCCTTCCTGAATGTTGAATACCCCTGGATGTTGAGTTCCCAGCCTTGGTCACCCTGGAGCCATGTCTCTGTGATGCCAATCACATCGTATCCGTTAACTGCTATCTGCGCAGTTAATTCATCCACCATATTCCGAATACTCCTCGCATTGAGGCACAGAGCCTTCAGGCTTGTATTTTTTAAACACACTTTTCCCTTTTAGAATTTTGCTGTAATGTGGCCCTTTTTGTTTTTTGCCTTGGGTTTCTCTGCCCTCTACTTTTACTATTCTCCTTTCTATATTTTGCTCTGCCTCCTTTTTATTTCCCTCTGTCTCCCTGCATAGGTTCCCATCCCCCTGCCATATTAGTTTAACCCCTCCCCAACAGCACCAGCCAACACTCCCCCTAGGACATTGGTTCCGGTCCTGCCCAGGTGCAGACCGTCCGGTTTGTACTGGTCCCACCTCCCCCAGAACCGGTTCCAATGCCCCAGGAATTTGAATCCCACTCTGCTGCACCACTGCTCAAGCCACGTATTCATCTGAGCTATCCTGCGATTCCTACTCTGACTAGCACGTGGCCCTGGTAGCAATCCTGAGATTACTGCTCTTGAGGTCCTACGTTTTAAATTAGCTCCTAGCTCTCTAAATTCGCCTCGTAGGACCTCATCCCGTATTTTACCTATGTCATTGGTACCTATATGCACCACGACAACTGGCTGTTCATGCTCCCTTTTTAGAATGTCCTGCACCCGCTCCGAGACATCCTTGACCCTTGCACCAGGGAGGCAACATACCATCCTGGAGTCTCGGTTGCGGCCGCAGAAATGCCTATCTATTCCCCTTACAATTGAATCCCCTATCACTATCGCTCTCCCACACATTTTCCTGCACTCCTGTGCAGCAGAGCCAGCCACAGTGCCATGAAATTGGCTGCCCTCCCCTGATGAGTCATCCCCCCCAACAGTACCCAAAGCAGTGTATCTGTTTGGCAGGGGGATGAGCACAGGGGACCCCTGCACTATCTTCCTTGCACTGCTCTTCCTGCTGGTCTTCTATTCCCTATCTGGCTGTGGACCCTTCACCTGCGTTAAGACCAACTCGCTACACGTGCTATTCACGTCATTCTCAGCATCGTGGATGCTCCAGAGAGAATCCACCCTCAGCTCCAATTCCGCAACGCGGTCTGTCAGGAGCTGGAGGCGGATACACTTCCCGCGCACGTAGGCGTCAGGGAGACCAATGGCATCCCTGATTTTCCACATAGTACAGGAGGAGCATAACACGTGTCCGAGCTGTCCTGCCATGACTTATCCCTTAGATACACTTAAATTGGCAGCAACAATGCTAAATGTTACTTACTGATATCGAAAAGCAAAAGGAAAAACTACTCACCAATCACCAGCCAATCACTTACCCCCTTTCTACTTCTTTTTGCTGCACAAGCCCCGCCTTTTATAGGCCTGTCGCCGACCCCGGACTCAGCGACCACGAACTCCCGGTGCCTCTCACGGCCTTTATAGGCCTGTCGCCGACCCCGGACTCAGCGACCACGAACTCCCGCTGCCTCTCGCGGCCTTTATAGGCCTCTCGCTGACCCCGGACTCAGGCCTCAGCGACCACGAACTCCCGCTGCCTCTCGCGGCCTTTATAGGCCTCTCGCCGACCCCAGACTCAGGCCTCAGCGACCACGAACTACCGCTGCCTCTCGCGGCCTTTATAGGCCTCTCGCCGACCCCGGACTCACACCTCAGCGACCACGAACTCCCGCTGCCTCTCGCGGCCTTTATAGGCCTCTCGCTGACCCCGGACTCAGGCCTCAGCGACCACGAACTCCCGCTGCCTCTCGCGGCCTTTATAGGCCTCTCGCTGACCCCGGACTCAGGCCTCAGTGACCACGAACTCCCGCTGCCTCTCGCGGCCTTTATAGGCCTCTCGCCAAACCCGGACTCACACCTCAGCGACCACGAGCTCCCGCTGCCTCTCGCAGCCTTCATAGGCCTCTCGCCGACCCCGGACTCAGGCCTCAGCGACCACGAACTCCCGCTGCCTCTCGCAGCCTTCATAGGCCTCTCGCTGACCCCGGACTCAGGCCTCAGCGACCACGAACTCCCACTGCCTCTCGCAGCCTTTATAGCCCTCTCGCTGACCCCGGACTCACACCTGAGCGACCACGAACTCCCGCTGCCTCTCGCAGCCTTCATAGGCCTCTCGCTGACCCCGGACTCAGGCCTCAGTGACCACGAACTCCCGCTGCCTCTCGCAGCCTTCATAGGCCTCTCGCTGACCCCGGACTCAGGCCTCAGTGACCACGAACTCCCGCTGCCTCTCGCAGCCTTCATAGGCCTCTCGCTGACCCCGGACTCAGGCCTCAGTGACCACGAACTCCCGCTGCCTCTCGCGGCCTTTATCGGCCTCTCGCTGACCCCGGACTCAGGCCTCAGCGACCACGAATTCCCGCTGCCTCTCGCGGCCTTTATAGGCCTCTCGCTGACCCCGGACTCACACCTCAGCGACCACGAATTCCCGCTGCCTCTCGCGGCCTTTATAGGCCTCTCGCTGACCCCGGACTCACACCTCAGCGACCACGATCTCCCGCTGCCTCTCGCAGCCTTTATCTGGCCTCTCGCTGACCCCGGACTCACACCTCAGCGACCACGAACTCCCGCTGCCTCTCGCAGCCTTCATAGGCCTCTCGCTGACCTCGGACTCAGGCCTCAGTGACCACGAACTCCCGCTGCCTCTCGCAGCCTTTATAGGCCTCTCGCCGACCCCGGACTCACACCTCAGCGACCACGAACTCCCGCTGCCTCTCGCAGCCTTTATAGGCCTCTCGCTGACCCCGGACTCACACCTCAGCGACCACGAATTCCCGCTGCCTCTCACGGCCTTTATAGGCCTCTCGCTGACCCCGGACTCACACCTCAGCGACCACGAACTCCCGCTGCCTCTCGCAGCCTTTATAGGCCTCTCGCCGACCCCGGACTCAGGCCTCAGCGACCACGAACTCCCGCTGCCTCTCGCGGCCTTTATAGGCCTCTCGCCGACCCCGGACTCAGGACTCAGCGACCACGAACTCCCGCTGTCTCTCGCGGCCTTTATAGGCCTCTCGCCGACCCCGGACTCAGGCCTCAGCGACCACGAACTCCCGCTGCCTCTCGCGGCCTTTATAGGCCTCTCGCTGACCCCGGACTCACACCTCAGTGACCACGAACTCCCGCTGCCTCTCGCGGCCTTTATAGGCCTCTCGCTGACCCCGGACTCACACCTCAGCGACCACGAACTCCCGCTGCCTCTCACGGCCTTTATAGGCCTCTCGCCGACCCCGGACTCACACCTCAGCGACCACGAACTCCCGCTGCCTCTCGCGGCCTTTATAGGCCTCTCGCCGACCCCGGACTCACACCTCAGCGACCACGAACTCCCGCTGCCTCTCGCGACCTTTATCGGCCTCTCGCTGACCCCGGACTCAGGCCTCAGCGACCACGAACTCCCTCTGCCTCTCGCGGCCTTTATAGGCCTCTCGCTGACCCCGGACTCAGGCCTCAGCGACCATGAACTCCCGCTGCCTCTCGCGACCTTTATAGGCCTCTCGCTGACCCCGGACACACACCTCAGTGACCACGAACTCTCGCTGCCTCTCGCGGCCTTTATCGGCCTCTCGCTGACCCCGGACTCAGGCCTCAGCGACCACGAATTCCCGCTGCCTCTCGCGGCCTTTATAGGCCTCTCGCTGACCCCGGACTCACACCTCAGCGACCACGATCTCCCGCTGCCTCTCGCAGCCTTTATCTGGCCTCTCGCTGACCCCGGACTCACACCTCAGCGACCACGAACTCCCGCTGCCTCTCGCAGCCTTCATAGGCCTCTCGCTGACCTCGGACTCAGGCCTCAGTGACCACGAACTCCCGCTGCCTCTCGCAGCCTTTATAGGCCTCTCGCCGATCCCGGACTCACACCTCAGCGACCACGAACTCCCGCTGCCTCTCGCAGCCTTTATAGGCCTCTCGCTGACCCCGGACTCACACCTCAGCGACCACGAACTCCCGCTGCCTCTCGCAGCCTTTATAGGCCTCTCGCCGACCCCGGACTCAGGCCTCAGCGACCACGAACTCCCGCTGCCTCTCGCGGCCTTTATAGGCCTCTCGCCGACCCCGGACTCAGGACTCAGCGACCACGAACTCCCGCTGTCTCTCGCGGCCTTTATAGGCCTCTCGCCGACCCCGGACTCAGGCCTCAGCGACCACGAACTCCCGCTGCCTCTCGCGGCATTTATAGGCCTCTCGCTGACCCCGGACTCACACCTCAGCGACCACGAACTCCCGCTGCCTCTCGCGGCCTTTATAGGCCTCTCGCCGACCCCGGACTCACACCTCAGCGACCACGAACTCCCGCTGCCTCTCGCGGCCTTTATAGGCCTCTCGCTGACCCCGGACTCAGGCCTCAGCGACCACGAACTCCCGCTGCCTCTCGCGACCTTTATAGGCCTCTCGCTGACCCCGGACTCACACCTCAGCGACCACGAACTTCCGTTGCCTCTCGCGGCCTTTATCGGCCTCTCGCTGACCCCGGACTCAGGCCTCAGCGACCACGAACTCCCGCTGCCTCTCGTGACCTTTATAGGCCTCTCGCCGACCCCGGACTCACACCTCAGTGACCACGAACTCCCGCTGCCTCTCGCGGCCTTTATAGGCCTCTCGCTGACCCCGGACTCACACCTCAGTGACCACGAACTCCCGCTGCCTCTCGCGGCCTTTATAGGCCTCTCGCTGACCCCGCACTCACACCTCAGTGACCACGAACTCCCGCTGCCTCTCGCGGCCTTTATAGGCCTCTCGCTGACCCCGGACTCACACCTCAGCGACCACGAACTCCCGCTGCCTCTCACGGCCTTTATAGGCCTCTCGCCGACCCCGGACTCACACCTCAGCGACCACGAACTCCCGCTGCCTCTCGCGGCCTTTATAGGCCTCTCGCCGACCCCGGACTCACACCTCAGCGACCACGAACTCCCGCTGCCTCTCGCGACCTTTATCGGCCTCTCGCTGACCCCGGACTCAGGCCTCAGCGACCACGAACTCCCGCTGCCTCTCGCGACCTTTATAGGCCTCTCGCTGACCCCGGACTCAGGCCTCAGCGACCACGAACTCCCGCTGCCTCTCGTGGTCTTTATAGGCCTCTCGCTGACACCGGACTCACACCTCAGCGACCACGAACTCCCGCTGCCTCTCGCGGCCTTTATAGGCCTCTCGCTGACCCCGGACTCATGCCTCAGCGACCACGAACTCCCGCTGCCTCTCGCGGCCTTTATAGGCCTCTCGCTGACCCCGGACTCAGGCCTCAGCGACCACGAACTCCCGCTGCCTCTCGCGGCCTTTATAGGCCTCTCGCTGACCCCGGACTCAGGCCTCAGCGACCACGAACTCCCGCTGCCTCTCACGGTCTTTATAGGCCTCTCGCTGACCCCGGACTCAGGCCTCAGTGACCACGAACTCCCGCTGCCTCTCACAACCTTTATAGGCCTCTCCGATAGAATGGCAGAGCAGGCTCGAGGGGCGGTATAGCCTACCCCTGTTCCTATTCCATATGTTTTTATGTTCTTATTAGCAATAATGGCTGAGAAAATATGAAATTAAATTCATAACCCAGATATTAGTGCCTACGGTATTAAGCTTTGGAGCATTAAGCTGTCCGAATAACTTCTGTCTTATTGCCAATTAAACAGAGTGATCAGCTTCTTGAAACCATCAAGTAATGGTTGCGGTTTATATTCAATACTTGATATTCAGATGACATTCCTTGTTCTGTTTTGGCATTCGTCTTTTAAAATAAATAGTGCAGTGGCTTCCGTCAAACAGATGAATGTGAAAGAAGAAGTTTCAGCATCCAGGCAGCAATGGCCTGTCTTTGAGTCACTTGTTTCGTTTTGCCACAGAGGTACTTATAGTAACTCACTAAAACAGCAACAGATTCGCTGTGTATAGGAGTTTCTGCCGCCGTTGTTGACTTTACTGGTTTGGTAAGTAATCCCGGTTATACTGGACTCCTCTTGGTGGACTTCTTTATCCGGGTCTTTGCAGAACGAGGAAGGTCCTCGGGTCGAACTGTTGGTCACTGAGCAGGTTAACAATGCTTCGCCTCCTTTTATTAACTCATTACATGGCCTGATTGAGAAATCTGGAATTGACACTGGGACTCCTGGCAATATATCCACTTGTTAATTACTTTGCTTTGGTTGAAGTTGTCACGTCAGTTTTAAAGTCAAATCGGACTCTCATCGTAATTAAGAGCCTGGTCACTGAGATCACCACACCAATATTGGGCACCCGTCTCCCCCTTCTACTTTAGCAGTAGTTAGAGGTAATTGAGGAAAGCGCGATTGTGGAACGTTACTGAGTCCTCATGCAGCCAACCTACTATCTCTGGTCCGGTTCTGATTCGTACTGACTCTGCTCATCAAAGGCAGGAGCTCTGCACTATCCCCGTGCCATGGCCACTAATCTAACTAAAAGCAATGGTGTCCAACTCCTCCACTCTACGTGGCAAATCTTAACCTCCAGCACTCGTCATCAGAAAGAAGTTCCAAGCTCTGCACTTCCCGTCTTTAGTGATCATTATGCATTGATCATCCATCCTTATATATTTCACATTTCGACAAAAAACCTTCCCCTATTTACTTTAACCTCACCCTTAACTTTAAAAATAACCAGTGCTAAATGACATAGCTGCTTTGGTTACTCTTGCAATATTTTTCCCAGTAGTTCAAGTTTCACCTGAAGAATAAATGTATCCATCCCAGTGACATCCTGTCCGTTTTCTATTATTTTAAAGTTCTCTTTAGAATTGACGCCATAAATTGCACGCAGTGATTGATGCCAAATGAGTGTGCCGTACAAACATACCTGTCGTTATTACTCTGGTTTTCTATGTATCGATGTATTTACTATGTTACAAAGTATGTGTTAAACATATAGGTAAGGCCCACTTCGAGACTGGGAAATTCCTGTGTGAGAATTTGTTAGGAATAATGTGGAAGAAAGATGATAATTGCAGTAAATGTTACTGACGTCTGACTGAAACTGAAACCGGATTTCTCGGTTTTTTCACCTCACTGTTCAAAGTAAATCCCCCAATCGTCCGGCCGAGATGTCTGCTTGATATAATAGTTGTGGTCTTTCGCTGAAGTGAAGGCTTGTCCATCTTTATAAAATTCATATCTCACAGAAGAAGGGGGGCAAAATATTTCAACCAAACAGGCGAGTTTAAAATGTTGGCCCTCAAATAACTGATGGTCAGACTCAGCCCTCAATGTAGGTTTGGAGAAGACCTCTACAACATTGAACACCATTTGGATTTTCCATCTAAAACATCTAACACAAACTTAAGAATTTGTGTTTGGGTAACAAATGTTAATGATCAGAACATGGAAATCCCGAGAACACCTCAGAGAAGGAGTCTTTCAATAATCATTGATTTCGCTCTGCTTACAGGAACATGCACTCTGGGATACTGACAAAGATATCACCTGAGATCTGAGCAGCTGCTCTTATGCAGTCTAATTTACATTTTACCCACTAGTTTTCAACTATAAAATATTTGGGGGACAATATGTGGTTGGATATTTTATGATTAAACACACTGCTAACTTTCCCCAGGTTCTGCTCAGCGATGATTCAGTCAGACTGAAACACATCCAAATATGTTTTTAAATGTGGGAGGGTTTCTGCCTCTACCAACCTTTAAGGCAGTGAGATTTAGACCCCCACCAGAATCTGGGTAAAGACATTCCCACTCATATCTCCTCTAAACCTCCGACCAATTACTTTAAGTCTATTTAACGTGCAGCAAATTCGATACCGAACATTCCACAGTATTGCAGGAAGCTAATATTACCCACTTGCAATGCATAGTGTTCTTCATAGTTTGCCCCTCTTACAAGTGTGGCGTATGTCAAATGTATGGATTAGAAACATAGAAACATAGAAAATAGGTGCAGGAGTAGGCCATTCGGCCCTTCGAGGCTGCACCATTATTAAATATGATCATGGCTGATCATGCAACTTCAGCACCCAACTCCTGCCTTCTCTCCATACACCCTGATCCCATGAGCTGTAAGGGCCACATCTAACTCCCTTTGAATATACCCAATGAACTGGACTCAACAACTTTATGTGTTTGAGCATTCCATAAGTTCACAATTCTATAGTGCAAAAGTTTTTCCTCATCACAGTGCTAGATGGCTGCGGGTGTAAGGGGTTTTCACAGGGTTGTTGTGCCTTGGGTGTCTCTCTCTGGCCTTCTGCCCTCACAGCTTATGCCTGGCCTGTGAGGTACCCTGAGTGCTGCAAGAGCACCCCTGGAGAGACTGTGTCCACAGCTTATGCCTGGCCTGTGAGGTACCCTGAGTGCTGCAAGAGCACCCCTGGAGAGACTGTGTCCACAGCTTATGAAGGGGGTTTTGAGACTCGTACGTCCCCACAGCTTATGCCTAGCCTGTGAGGCACCTGTGAGTGTCAAACACTCCTAACCCCTTCTTCCCGAGCCTGTGACACACAGTTGAGCGTTTTCGAGGCGTTCCTAGCTTCCCTTACACGGTTCTGACATACGACTCACGATCAGGAGATGTAATACAATAGAACTGAGACAAGGTGATTCCAAGAGGAACTTTAGGCTTCCAATTTATTTGACAAGGTGTAACTCAACAAACAGCAATACACCAACAAAACAATCCCCCTAAATCCCACTAAACGGACACAACGAAAATCTTTACACCAGTTTAGCAGTACAATGCCCAACCTCCCACCTTTCCTGGCCTAACTGAGTTGGGAATTCTGGGGACCAGAGGTTATACTCACTATTGTGCCTTCTGCAGTCTGGTGGTTTGTTTCTTCTATCTTCGGTGTCTCCAGACACTGGTTTTCCTTCAGTGTCGAGGGGCTTGCTGGTTGTGGTTGTTGGATGACGAGGGCAGGGAAAATCATCACTCCTTTTTCACTGCGTCAGAAACCCCTTTTTTATAGCCAGATTATCCAGTCCGCCTCTCCTGCTGAAGTCGATTCTTCTCATTGGTGGGCTTTTTGATTTTGAAAAATGCAGCAGTTTTAGATTGACGGTTTTTTTCCACTGATGTTAACCTACTCAAGGTTTGAGTGGGTGTTGATTGCATTGGCCTCCTGTAGCCATTGTGCTAGTCTGGCCTGAGCCAGATATTTCTATGCCTGATGAAAAAGGTGTTGGAATATGTATGTGGCATTGTTTAAATGCTAATGTTTTCAAGGGGCAAGTTTCGAGGGTATACAGTTCCCAGACAATTTGATTAGTTCCAATGTCCAAACTGGCCCTTTTGATATTCACAGCACAGACTGATCCCACAGCCCTTTTCCTTCTGGGTAAAATGAGGGGTTTTTGTCCTCCCCTACATAATCCCCCATCTGACACAGTCAGACACCACTCGAGTGTGTCAAAGTTCAGGGTGGTGAGAAAACCCTCGGTCTCCCAAATTGCCCAACTTTCCCCAGTTTAACTCTAAACTGATCCCGTCGATATATATCGTAATTCCTTTTAACGCGGTACTAAACACAGAAATCCAACAGGTTACAATACACGACAGAAACATATATGTACTTAAGGTTACAGCAGTAATTGTACATTGAGTCTCATTTCAGTCTCAACCGTAAAACAAAGAAACCTGCCCTGCAAACTCCCCAGGAGCCATGTATGAAAAACGCAGTCATCCCTGGGAATAACAAAACCGCCTAAGTGTCGCGGTCAAGCTTTATTTACACACCTTGAGTGTTTAGCAACGGCTCTCCTGGCTGTGTAGTAGCCTGAGGAACTGCGTTCTTTTTCTTTTTCTCCTGAGCTTACAGCTTGTAACCAGCAGATAAGCTACAATCAGGAGTTGGCCGATTACTAAGGCATGCGATCCCACCCGGATCCATGCAGGTATGTCTGCCCGTATTCCCAAATCCCACCATGCTGGGGTTTAATCTGGGCAATCTCCCCTGCTAGAATTTCAGTTTTCTGCTCCATGGTGTAAAAATGTTTTTGAGACAAATGCACTGCCTGGAGGAGGGCTGTAAGTTTCTCAGGTAGTGGGGCAATGGGATAGCCAAACTGGGCGACATATTGTTGTAGATGGCTGAGGTTGTTTTGTACCGTGAGGTGAATCGTGGAAGGTTCAGGGATGGGTGTGATTCTGGTGTGTGCCACTTGAACCTCTGCCCCGGGTTTAAAGCAAAAGCTGCTGTACGGTATTGGACACCACCTTCCCGGTCCGTGTTCATACCGATGGGCACTTGTGGTGACACAATATGTCCCACCGCCTACATATGCTACCTGTGGAGGCATGTGGATAGGGGCCATTACCTCCATTGTACAATTGATAGGCTCTGCCCCAGCAGTGCTGAACCCGCATTGTGGCCTTGCAAAAGCGTTCAAGTGCTGGGGGCACAGGATTACCTGTGCTCCCCTGCTCCGACAACCCGAGAGGTCTGTACCTGTCACAGTGTGCTCCCACATTGTGACATAAGGTGGGACCTCTTGGAATCGAACATGCACCCCTCCACGAATGGCTCCCACATTCTCCACTCGGTACAGGGGTGCTGGTCGTGGGGACGGCCCCATCACGGGCATCCTGACCACCACACCCATGGTGGTATGGTTTGACTTTCCACAGTCCACCGGTACCGGGTACACTTCCGACGCTACACGAAGTTGGCAAGGACTCAAAACATTATCATAAGGGTGCAGTGCTGCTAAGTGCTGGTTGCTGATCCAGGAGGGGACCTGTCCCTGTCTCAGATCCTCGAGGTTACTCCCTCCCTCTCCCAGCAACCAGGCCCCATAGAGCACGCAAACCTCATTTTGGGCGGCTTGATCGGAGGCGTTTCTATCCTCCCGAATCAAGGCGTTTACAGCCCTGGCCTGTGCCTCCAATTGAGAGATAATCTCCTTTAAGTGAACTGTCATTGCCACCTCTTGGTGGAGCGCGGATCCAACGACGGTATTCTCGTCCCCCAGGACTTTGTGCAGCTGATTCTTTAACCCATTTATCTGGAGGGCCAGCTGCATGTTATCCAAACTGTTTATGGCGGACGCCCCGGTGTTAAACCCCGTAAGAATGTCATTTAAAGTGCCGCGCCTCTGCCTGCCCGGTTCAGCCCGATCCCACTGTTTATACAAGTCTGTCACACTGACATCCCCGAAGTCCAGTTCATAGAACTTCCAGAACATCTCCCGCAGCAGAGCCTGGTCTAACAGCTCGGCTTCCCGGGGACACCACGTGGGTAGGTGGACTTCTGTCAGATTCAGCACCACTGATGTCACCGTGCAGTGTACCCCCTGATAAAGTAGTTTCTCGGTGGGGACCAACACTAAACCATTCCCCGGCCCCCTGGTTGTTGTCGGGCACTCGTGTGGGACGGTGGGCTTGGCCGTGAGTGGGGGCTTCCTTTCCCGAACTACAAGTTCGGTGGCATTTACTGGTACCCGGAGATTGGGGGTCACACACGCCTCCCCGCTGCGATCCCATCCCACCCCATCCCCGACATCCTGCCCCCACCTATAGAAAGCAATGGAGACCCCCTCTGAACACACGCGAGTGGATCCCCACATACACAAATAAATTCCTTGGTCGTACGCCCACCATTTCTCCCAGCACACCGTGACCCTGCCAGATGACCCCATGATGGTTCGGTAGGTATCATTATCCGGACGTTCCCAGTCCGAGTGTCGGTCTCCCACGTCCCTCTTGAGCTTTCTGAGCCACCACCACCGTCCCAGAGGTATGTCCCCTTGGCAAGTTAGGCATACCCTCCTGCCTTCTGTCACTCTCACTCTGGAAGTGGCCACAGTGATCTCTGGGCAGGGGATGGAGGTCTCTCCGTAGGTAAAGTCCTTATGGTTGGAGTACTTGGTGGAGTTCGATTCCAACCACCCAGGCCATCTCCCCTCGTGGGAGTAGGTGACCCGGCCATCCACCAATGGAGTCCCTTCTCCTGTGGTCACTGTCGGCGCTCTGCCCCCGGAGCATCCGAAAACCAGGGAGTCCTCGTTGTCCCCTCGGTGCCCGGTGCAGATCCTTAGCGATACCAGCATCACTAACGTCCAGTAGGGAGGTGTTGGCATCTGAAAGGCAAGAAGAACATGGCCTTGCCTTGAGAGACCTCTCCAGACTCGGCCCGCGTAACATGTTCCAAACATAAAATGCTGTATCCAACCGTCACTGCCTTACCTAAACACATATACACACAACACAAAGTAACAAAACAGGAAGGGAAAATATACACACCACCACCCGTCCCCGGGTGGCCAGGCTACATCCTGTCACTGTACAGGCGTCGTCGACCACTCGGCTGACCGTACCCTGGGGACCAGGATGCCCTCCGCTGAGGGGCTCGTATGGTTCCCCTTAATGAGTCTTGTGCTGCCCTCCAAGGCCCTCCCGAGCCCCGGATAATCGGTGGGAGACCCTTGCTAGTGCAACAGAGCACCCTCCCTGTTGTCTTTCGCCTTCTCGGTCTGGGGCGGGAGTCTCAGTAAACAGGGGTCCACGGTGCCCTGGGCTGTGGCACTCTGTTACTCCTCCTTACTGTCGGTGCAGAGTCCCACGTTATGGGCTGCAATGCCATCTCCTCCACCTCTTGGGCTAGCCCCAGCTGATCCACCATGGGAGGTTCAGCTTCCCCTTGAACCTTGCTAATGGTAGCGCCTTTCTCCCTACTTCTGTTAGTGGGCTGGGAACCTCTACCCAGTGGTGGGATAGCCTTACAGGAGCAGTGAACCAGCCCCGGCTGTAGAGTTTCGGGGCCCGCTGCCTCCTCCGGAGCCTCCAAATCCACCTGGGCCTGTTCCTCCCCCAGTGCCTGATTCCCTTCCCTTGCTCGTCCCCTCTGTTTTTTACCTCTTTTGGGGTCAAACAATTTACACTGATTAATGTGATACCACTTCACCCGGCGAGGCAATCGAACCGCATAGACCATAGGGCTGGCCTTGTCGACTATGCTGTATGGTCCCATATACAGTGGTTCAAATACCCCGACCCGAGCATAGTTCCTCACCATCACCTGGTCCCCTATTTCCCATTCGTGGTGTTTGCTGGGTTCTAGCAGCAATCGGTTACTCTGATGCTGTCTGCCCATGTTACTAGCAGCCTGCCAGTGAATCTGTTTCAGGTGTTCAAACAGGTTCCTGACAAACTGGTCCCGGTTCACCTCTCGGAGCTGCCCTTCGGTGAGAACCGGCACCAACACATGCACTGGGGTTCTCATGATCCGGCCCGTCATCAGCTCATGGGGTGAGTACCCTGTGCTCTTTGACTGACTGGCCCGGATTCCCATGAGGACCAACGGTAAGACCTCCACCCACTTGTTCGGTGAGTCTCCCGTCTCCTTGCGCAGCCTTTCCTTTAGGGTCTGGTTCAGGCGTTCTACGGGGCCTGAGGACTGAGGGTTGTAGGCGACATGCCATTTGGCTCTTATCCCCAGCACCTTTAGGGTGGCCTGCATCACCTGGCCGGTGAAGTGGCTTCCCCGGTCGGACTCCACGATTTGAGGTAGACCTCACCGAGAGAACACCTCCCTCACCAGGATTTTTGCAGTCCCCACCTCGATAGCTGTTCGGCAAGGGAAGGCTTCCAC
This sequence comes from Pristiophorus japonicus, assembly GCF_044704955.1. Taxonomy (NCBI): domain Eukaryota; kingdom Metazoa; phylum Chordata; class Chondrichthyes; family Pristiophoridae; genus Pristiophorus; species Pristiophorus japonicus. The sequence continues at coordinate 800,994 of NW_027251082.1, forward strand.
CCACTTGGAAAACACATCCACCAGGACGAGGCAGTATTTATAACCTCCCTGGGCGGCCGGTAGGGGTCCGATGTAGTCGATCTGGATCGACTGCCATGGTCCCTCTACCCGCCTGACGTGTCCCATAGACACCTTCCTTTTCTGAGGGTCTGGGTTGTTTGCAGCACAAACCAGACATCCCGCACAGAAGTCGCGGACGTCTTCCCGGAGGTCTGGCCACCACCCTGCCTTTTCTACCCGTTGCCAGGTAGATTCCGGCCCAGTGTGTCCCGCACCTGGACCCTCATGGGCCAGCTGAAGGAATTCCCTCCGGTGTTGTGGCGGCACTACCCATTTGTCCCCTTTAAACAACATGCCTTCCCGCACAGCAATATCTACAGCACTGTATGGGCCCTCCGCCTTTTCCCCCCTTTTAATAGCAGCCAAGGCAGCCTTCAGGATCGGATCCTGCATCTGGACTACTTTAAGGTCCGGGGCCGCAGCCGCCCCTACGCTCCCTTGTGTCCCTGGCTTGCTTCTTGCTGCTGCTCTCCTGCCTGCCTCGTATGGGTCCCATGGGCGACCTGTGCGAGCACCTTCCCTTGCCAGCAGGCCTGCCTGCTGGTTACCTTCCCCCCGTGGCTCAGTTTTGGAGTGGGCCTTTACCTTATGGATATATACATCCCCGGTTTCTCCCACTGCAGCCACGATCTTTTCTAGCAGGGGTTTGGTCACAAGGGGCTTCCCATCCACAGAGGTGTACCCCCGGCGTGACCAAATCGCCAGATACTCTGTACACCAATTGCAAGTGAACATGCTGTCTGAGCAAACCGTGTATGGGGTAGGGAATTCCTCGGGGTGTGTGACCACATACATCACCGCCGAGAGTTCCGCCTGCTGGGCGCTCAGGGTGCATGGGAGTTTAAGAGCCAAGGCAATTCCTGCCTTGGGATCCCAAACTCCGCAGCCCGTGAGTCTTGTACCCGCGGACACTGAACTGGAGCCATCAACGTAGATCTTGCGGCCTGTGGGGTGTATCCCTGCCCGAAATCCAAAGTTAATGTCCCACACTCCCTCCACAGAGCATCGATGCGGCTGCCCTGGATAGATTAAATTTGCTGAGAGCCTGGGCTCGCAGAGGCCCTTGACCTTTAAAGTTATTTGGGAGAGGAGGAGGGTCCAGCGAGTGATTCTAGCACTGCTCACTGTCCCGTCCTTAATCCTCCCGTCCAACAGCATCTGTGTCGGGGTATGATGGGTGAGGAGTGTAATGGGGGATATTCCGCTAAAGATCTGAGCTCTGTTTACTGCCCAGTGGGTGGCAAGCAAGTGCCTCTCACAATTGGAGTATCCCTTTTCTACCTCCGTGAGGACCCTGGAGGAGTACACCACTGGTCTCAGCTGACCGTTTCACCCCTGGAGCAACACTGCACTTAAGCTGTCACCACTGGCTGCCACCTCCAGGAAGAATTCCTCCCCCCCATCAATTGCCCCGAGGGCTGGTGCTACCTGCAGGTCTCTCTTAAGACGGACAAATGCTGCCTCACAGCCCTTGTCCCATTCCCACTCGACCCCCTTATGTAGGAGTCTGAGCAGAGGGGCGGCAGTGGCTGCATAGTCCTCGATGAAGTCCCTACAGTAGCCGGTGATTCCCAGGAAAGACCTTACCCCCGACACATCCCTAGGGACAGGGAGTTCCTGCACTGCCTTTCTTCTAGCCTCATCAATGGCCCTTTCTCCTGCCCTTATCGTCAGGCCCAGGAATTTTACCTCTCCTAGACCTATCTGGGCTTTCTTGGGGTTAACTTTAAAACCCCCTTCCCTCAGTAAGACCAGCAGTTCGGCCAGCAGTGGACCGTGTTCCTCACTGCTGTCTGTGAACAACAACAGGTCGTCCACATACTGGACCAGCTGGTGTGGCTGGCTGAACCTGTTAAGCAGTTCGCCATGCATTGGTGAAAGGTGCTGGGACTATTATGAAAGCCCTGTGGGAGGCAGCTCCATGTACACTGCTGTTCCCGGAAGGTGAAGGCAAACTTGTACTGGTCTTCCCTCCGTACAGGGATAGACCAGAACACGTTGGATATGTCCAACACTGAACTTGGTTGTGGATGCAGGGATTTCCCCGATCAGATCCACAACCGCCGCTACTGTGGGGGCACAAGCTGGGATGTTTTTATTGAACACCCTATAATCCACCGTAGCCCTCCAAGAATTATCCGGTTTCCTAACCAGCCAAAGCGGGGAGTTAACATGGGTGGCTATGGGTCTCAAAACGCCCTGCTCAACAAGTGAGCTTAAAGCTGTCTCCAAGTCTGCTTCTGCCTCTCGGGGAAAGCCATACTGCTTTTGCGGGCGGGACATGGGATCCCCATCTATTCTAACCTCCACTCCTGTGACTCTCCCACAGTCGTGTTTATGGGTGGCAAATGCTGCAAGATTTGCTTGTACATAGGCCCGGTACTCGGCCGGGGTGTTACTGACCAGAACCTCCAGGTCGTAACCCCCTTTTGGCTTCATTGTACACAGAGTCCCTTTTCCCTGTTTCTTATCAATAACCATGACTTCTCCCTCTGCTCCCGTGCCCACTGTGCCCCATAGACAGTGATTCCTCAAGTCTACTAGGATCTGGCGAGCGATGATAAAATCAGCCCCCAAAATCCCTTTTCCCACCTGCTCCCATTTCATCAGGACGCACTTCCATTGTATTTGGAGTGCTCCAAAACGAACTGTGAGCGGGACTGAGAAAAATCCAGCCTTCTCATTACCTGTGAACCCAACTAGTTGATACGGCACCCCGTTTGATAGAGGTGAGGTTGTGGGGTCCTCCGAATGGACTATGGTGCTGGAAGCACCAGTGTCCAAAAGGTAAGTACCCAGTACACCCTCAACCTCCATCTTGACCCAGGGTCGTCCCCAGGGGTCGTATTCTAGTGGACACAGGTATACAGGCTGGGTCTGGGCTAGTCACGGCCTCTGTACTGGCAGGGTTGCTGGTGCTTCCCTGCCTGTTGCCGTGGCTACCTTCCCAGTCCCCTCCAGCACTGTCCTCACTGCAGCTACTATCTGGTCAAGGGATGGTGAGGAGCTCGCTCCACTTCCCCCATTCTGGGCAGCTCCTGAAGGACTTCTCCCCCCATATCTCTTTACTGGGCTCCTGCAATCCCTTTTAAAATGCCCGGCTTTCCCGCACCCATAGCACACTCCCTCCTCATCAGACGAGCGGCCACCCTCCTGGTGCCATTCCCTTTTGGGAATCGAGTTGGGCTTTACTTCATTTACCCGACCTTTGGAGGTTTTCTCCTCCTCCCCTCCTCCATTCCGTTGGACCAGTGCCAGTTGCCTGACCACTGCTTCCTCGGTGAGGTTGGGGTCCCGGGAATCGAACCACAGTTCTGCCCTGGCCTTGAGCCGGGGCAAGCAGTTTGCCACCAGCATCCTCAGCCAGCGGCCAGTCTGTACCGCGGAAAGATTCGCCCGGTCGAGGAGCTCCCCACAGGCTGCGTGGTATACCACCCACAGCCTGTCCGCAAACGCCTGCGGGGTTTCCCCTGCGAGCTGCCTTGTCCTTTCGACCCGTTCGAAAGGACTGCCGTCATCGAAGCCCATAGCCTCAAGGACGGCCCTCTGGACCTCAGTAAATGTGCGCTGCCCCCTCTGGCATTCTGCCGGCAGGGCCTGGTACAATTTGGTGTCCAGAGAGAAGAGCAGCAGCTTGGCTGTCTCTTCCTCGTCACACCCATTAATTTCCCCGGCCTGCATCACCTCCATGAAGTGGATAGACGGGTCCCCGCTGTGAGTGAGTTTGGCCAAATGGGCCACCATGGCCCTGAGTGATTGAACTCCATGGGGAATAATAAAGTCTCTCTCCAGCGATCCCTGACCTTGGCCACCTCCCTGTGGAGGACCGTACTTGTGCTGCCTGACCGGGCACATCCGCCCTGGTTCAGGATCTTTCTGCGCTGGTCCCTCTACCTCCGGCTGTCCCACCATACCTGGTGCAGCAGACAGTGCCTGGTCTCCTGATCTAGCCCTTAACTGACCCTCGGCTGGAGCCTCACATCCCTGCTGCCGAGCGGGACACATTGGTCCTGCCCCCAGCCCTGGGTATGCTGCTACCTGCGTGCCCCACTCCTCCTGGTACCCCACCGGACAAACCACCGGTGCCTCAGGAGGTGGTCGGGCGCCTCTTGCCTTTGGATTCTCCTCTAACCCCCAATACTCTCCTTTGTCCCCTGTGGACCCTCCGGGTCCTATCAGGGCGACCATCCCCTTTGCCTGGGATAGAGCATGGCTGAGAGTTTTAATCCTCTCCTGGCAGGGACCGTGATCTGCAAACTCACTGCGACTGGCCACTTTATAGGCTGCCTGTACGTCTTTTAATTTATTCTCCAGTTCCCACATTTTCTGGGTGTACCGAGAGTTCTGTTCCCGGAGGGACCCCTCACTACCCTTGGCCTCAGTGACCTGACACTGAAGATAGTCCCGGCTATTTCGGAAGGTCTCCTCCAACTGCCGGTTCCTTTGCTGCTCCCCAGCTAATTCGGTCAGCAGGTTGTCCCCAACCACAGCCCGGATAGCAGAGAGCTCCTCTGATTTCTGAAGACTCTGTTCCAAGTCCTTCACCCACTGGTCGAGCTTTCGGACTTGGCGGGTGAGGCAGATAAGCCAGATGGCCTTTTCCACCCTGTGGTTGTGGTCCTTCCCTGCTGTCCACTGGGCAGCAGCATCCACTGGGCGCTCTGCCCGAGTGAGGGCTTGTACCCAAGGTTTGGTGAGGTTCACCTTGCCACAAATGTATGAGGAAATTCTCTCCTCCATTTTAGTTTCCTCTCTTATCACCTCATCTGTTATATTAACATCTCCTGTTTGCTTATGTCCCTTCGTGGTCGCCATGTTCTGTAAGGGGTTTTCACAGGGTTGTTGTTGTGCCTTGGGTGTCTCTCTCTGGCCTTCTGCCCTCACAGCTTATGCCTGGCCTGTGAGGTACCCTGAGTGCTGCAAGAGCACCCCTGGAGAGATGTGTCCACAGCTTATGAAGGGGATTTTGAGACTCGTGTGTCCCCACAGCTTATGCCTAGCCTGTGAGGCACCTGTGAGTGTCAAACACTCCTAACCCCTTCTTCCCGAGCCTGTGACACACAGTTGAGCGTTTTTGAGGCGCTCCTAGCTTCCCTTACACGGTTCTGACATAAGACTCACGATCAGGAGATGTAATACAATGGAACTGAGACAAGGTGATTCCAAGAGGAACTTTAGCTTCCAATTTATTTGACAAGGTGTAACTCAACAAACAGCAATACCCCAACAAAACAATCCCCCTAAATCCCACTAAACGGACCCAACGAAAATCTTTACACCAGTTTAGCAGTACAATGCCCAACCTCCCACCTTTCCTGGCCTAACTGAGTTGGGAGTTCCAGGGACCAGAGTTTATACTCACTACTGTGCCTTCTGCAGTCTGGTGGTTTGTTGCTTCTATCTTCGGTGTCTTCGGACACTGGTTTTCCTTCAGTGTTGAGAGGCTTGTGGTTGTGGTTGTTGAATCACGAGGGCAGGGAACCACACAATCTATGTCAGAAACCCCTTTTTATAGCCAGATTATCCAGTCCACCTATCCTGCTGAAATCGATTCTTCCCACTGGTGGGCTTTGGGATTTTGAAAAATGCAGCAGTTTTAGATAATTGCGGGTTTTTTTCACTGATGTTAACCTACTCAAGGTTTGAGTGGGTGTTGATTGCGTTGGCCTCCTGTAGCCATTGTGGAGGCCCTTGTGTTGTTTTGGGTTCCCTGGTTTTCTGAAGGTCTGCATAATTTCCCTCCATAGTGTAAACATGGGGAAGACAATAGTCCGATAATGGCTGTGGGTCAGTCCCACAGTTTGAGCAAGTGCTCTCCCATTGGCTTGAAAGCCCCATGCTTCGGGCTGACTCTGTCTCACCATTGGCCCTCCGGTGTCCTCCCCCGTCCAATCACTGCTCTGCCAAGGTCAAACTGTATCGGTTTCAATTCACAGCACAGACTGATCCCACAGCCCTTTTCCTTCTGGGTAAAATGAGGGGGTTTTCAACCTCCCCTACAACTGACTGGTGTCTCTCAGTCCATCTTCCTCAGGGAAATATCTGTACACTGACTGGTGTCTCTCAGTCCCTCTTCCTCAGGGAGATATCTGTACACTGACTGGTGTCTTTCAGTCCCTCTCCCTCAGGGAGATATCTGTACACTGACTGGTGTCTCCCAGTCCCTCTCCCTCAGGGAGATATCTGTATACTGACTGGTGTCTCTCAGTCGCTCTCCCTCAGGGAGATATCTGTACACTGACTGGTGTCTCTCAGTCCCCTCTCCCTCAGGGAGATATCTGTACACTGACTGGTATCTCTCAGTCCCTCCCCCTCAGGGAGATATCTGTACACTGACTGGTGTTTCTGAGTCCCTCTCCCTCAGGGAGATATCTGTGCAGTGACACTGTCTCTCAGTCCCTCTCCCTCAGGGAGATATCTGTACACTGACTGGTATCTCTCAGTCCCTCCCCCTCAGGGAGATATCTGTACACTGACTGGTGTTTCTGAGTCCCCTCTCACTCAGGGAGATATCTGTACACTGACTGGTATCTCTCAGTCCCTCTCCCTCAGGGAGATACCTGTACACTGACTGCTGTCTCTCAGTCCCTCTCCCTCAGGGAGATACCTGTACACTGACTGCTGTCTCTCAGTCCCTCTCCCTCAGGGAGATATCTGTACACTGACTGGTATCTCTCAGTCCCTCCCCCTCAGGGAGATATCTGTACACTGACTGGTATCTCTCAGTCCCTCCCCCTCAGGGAGATATCTGTACACTGACTCGTGTTTCTGAGTCCCTCTCCCTCAGGGAGATATCTGTGCAGTGACACTGTCTCTCAGTCCCTCTCCCTCAGGGAGATATCTGTACACTGACTGGTATCTCTCAGTCCCTCTCCCTTAGGGAGATACCTGTACACTGACTGGTGTCTCTCAGTCCCTCTCCCTCAGGGAGATATCTGTACACTGACTGGTGTCTCTCAGTCCCTCTCCCTCAGGGAGATACCTGTACACTGACTGGTGTCTCTCAGTCCCTCTCCCTCAGGGAGATATATTTACATTGACTGCTGTCTCTCAGTCCCCACTCCCTCAGGGAGATACCTGTACACTGACTGGTGTCTCTCAGTCCCTCTCCCTCAGGGAGATATCTGTACACTGACTGGTATCTCTCAGTCCCTCTCCCTCAGGGAGATATCTGTACACTGACTGCTGTCTCTCAGTCCCTGTCCCTCAGGGAGATACCTGTACACTGACTGCTGTCTCTCAGTCCCTCTCTCTCGGGGACATAGAAACATAGAAAATAGGTGCAGGTTTTCGCCATTCGGCCCTTCGATCCTGCACCACCATTCAATATGATCATGGCTGATCTTTCATCTTCAGTACCCCATTCCTGCTTTCTCAGCATCCCCCTCGATCCCTTTAGCCATTAGGGCCACATCCACCTCCCTTTTGAATATATCTAATGAACTGGCCTCACCAACATTCTGTGGTAGAGAACTGAGTGAAGAAGGGATTTCGGATTAGGGAGACGTGGCTCCAGGATGATCAGGGCTGGGAACTCAACATCCAGGGGTATTCAACATTCAACATTCAACATTCAGGAAGGATAGAATAAAAGGAAAAGGAGGTGGGGTAGCATTGCTCGTTAAAGAGGAGATTAATGCAATAGTTTGGAAGGACATTAGCTTGGATGATGTGGAATCTATATGGGTAGAGCTGCAGAATACCAAAGGGCAAAAAACGTTAGTGGGAGTTGTGTACAGACCTCCAAACAGTAGTAGGGATGTTGGGGAGGGCATCAAACAGGAAATTAGGGGTGCATGCAATAAAGGTGCAGCAGTTATAATAGGTGACTTCAATATGCACATAGATTGGGCTAGCCAAACTGGAAGCAATACGGTGGAGGAGGATTTCCTGTAGTGAATAAGGGATGGTTTTCTAGACCAATATGTCGAGGAACCAACTAGTGGGGAGGCCATCTTAGACTGGGTGTTGTGTAATGAGAGAGGATTAATTAACAATCTCATTGTGCAAGGCCCCTTGGGGAAGAGTGACCATAATATGGTGGAATTCTACATTAGGATGGAGAATGAAACAGTTAATTCAGAGACCATGGTCCAGAACTTAGAGAAGGGTAACTTTGAAGGTATGAGGTGTGAATTGGCTCGGATAGATTGGCGAATGATACTTAGGGGGTTGACTGTGGATGGGCAATGGCAGACATTTAGAGACCGCATGGATGAATTACAACAATTGTACATTCCTGTCTGGCGTAAAAATAAAAAAGGGAAGGTGGCTCAACCGTGGCTATCAAGGGAAATCAGGGATAGTATTAAAGCCAAGGAAGTGGCATACAAATTGGCCAGAAATAGCAGCGAACCCGGGGACTGGGAGAAATTTAAAACTCAGCAGAGGAGGACAAAGGGTTTGATTAGGGCAGGGAAAATGGAGTACGAGAAGAAGCTTGCAGGAAACATTAAGACGGATTGCAAAAGTTTCTCTAGGTATGTAAAGAGAAAAAGGTTCGTAAAGACAAACGTAGGTCCCCTGCAGTCAGAATCAGGTGAAGTCATAACGGGGAACAAAGAAATGGCAGACCAATTGAACAAGTACTTTGGTTCGGTATTGAATCAGGAGGAAACAAACAACCTTCCGGATATAAAAGGGGTCAGAGGGTCTAGTAAGGAGGAGGAACTGAGGGAAATCTTTATTAGTCGGGAAATTGTGTTGGGGAAATTGATGGGATTGAAGGCCGATAAATCACCAGGGCCTGATGGACTGCATCCCAGAGTACTTAAGGAGGTGGCCTTCGAAATAGCGGATGCATTGACAGTCATTTTCCAACATTCCATTGACTCTGGATCAGTTCCTATGGATTGGAGGGTAGCCAATGTAACCCCACTTTTTAAAAAATGAGGGAGAGAGAAAACAGGTAATTATAGACCAGTCAGCCTGACCTCAGTTGTGGGTAAAATGATGGAATCAATCATTAAGGATGTCATAGCAGCACATTTGGAAAATGGTGACATGATAGGTCCAAGTCAGCATGGATTTGTGAAAGGGAAATCATGCTTGACAAATCTTCTGGAATTTTTTGAGGATGTTTCCAGTAAAGTGGACAAAGGAGAACCAGTTGATGTGGTATATTTGGACTTTCAGAAGGCTTTCGACAAGGTCCCACACAAGAGATTAATGTGCAAAGTTAAAGCACATGGGATTGGGGGTAGTGTGCTGACGTGGATTGAGAACTGGTTGTCAGACAGGAAGCAAAGAGTAGGAGTAAATGGGTACTTTTCAGAATGGCAGGCAGTGACTAGTGGGGCCCCAGCTGTTTACATTTTACATTACTGATTTAGACGAGGGGATTAAATGTAGTATCTCCAAATTTGCGGATGACACTAAGTTGGGTGGCAGTGTGAGCTGCGAGGAGGATGCTATGAGGCTGCAGAGTGACTTGGATAGGTTAGGTGAGTGGGCAAATGCATGGCAGATGAAGTATAATGTGGATAAATGTGAGATTATCCACTTTGGTGGTAAAAACAGAGAGACAGACTATTATCTGAATGGTGACAGATTAGGAAAAGGGGAGGTGCAACGAGACCTGGGTGTCATGGTACATCAGTCATTGAAGGTTGGCATGCAGGTACAGCAGGCGGTTAAGAAAGCAAATGGCATGTTGGCCTTCATAGCGAAGGGATTTGAGTACAGGGGCAAGGAGGTGTTGCTATAGTTGTACAGGGCCTTGGTGAGGCCACACCCGGAGTATTGTGTACAGTTTTGGTCTCCTAACTTGAGGAAGGACATTCTTGCTATTGAGGGAGTGCAGCGAAGATTCACCAGACTGATTCCCGGGATGGCAGGACTGACCTATCAAGAAAGACTGGATCAACTGGGCTTGTATTCACTGGAGATCAGAAGAATGAGAGGGGACCTCATGGAAACGTTTAAAATTCTGACGGGTTCAGACAGGTTAGATGCAGGAAGAATGTTCCCAATGTTGGGGAAGTCCAGAACCAGGGGTCATAGTCTAAGGATAAGGGGTAAGCCATTTAGGACCGAGATGAGGAGAAACTTCTTCACCCAGAGAGTGGTGAACCTGTGGAATTCTCTACCACAGAAAGTAGTTGAGGCCAATACACTAAATATATTCAAAAAGTAGTTAAATGTAGTCCTTACTACTAGGGGGATCAAGGGGTATGGTGAGAAAGCAGGAATGGGGTACTGAAGTTGCATGTTCAGCCATGAACTCATTGAATGGTGGTGCAGGCTCGAAGGGCCGAATGGCCTACTCCTGCACCTATTTTCTATGTTTCGATGTTTCTAATAGCAAGCATGTCCTTCCTCAGATTAGGAGAGCAAAGCTGTACACCGTATTCAAGGTGAGGCCTCACCAAGGTTCTGTACAACTGCAGTATGACCGCCCTGATCCTATACTCAAATCCTCTCGCTATGAAGGCCAATATGCCAATAAGCCTTCTTCAATGCATGCTGTACCTGCATGTTAACCTTCAATGACTGATGTACCATGACACCCAGGTCTCGTTGCACCTCCACTTTTCCTAATCTGTCAACTTGAGATAATATTCTACCTTCCTGTTTTTGCAACCAAAGTGGATAACCTCACATTTATCTACAATATACTGCATCTGTACACTGACTGGTGTCTCGAAGACCCATCTCACTCTGAGAGTATCTGTGAAATGACAGAGGGCTATGGGGAGAGAGCAGGGCAGTGGGATTAGTTTGGGATTGATACAGGGCTATGGGCAGAGAGTGAGGCAGTGGGATTAGTTTGGGATTGATACAGGGCTATGGGGAGAGAGCGGGGCAGTGGGATTAGTTTGGGATTGATACAGGGCTATGCGGAGAGAGCAGGGCAGTGGGATTAGTTTGGGATTGATACAGGGCTATGGGGAGAGAGCAGGGCAGTGGGATTAGTTTGGGATTGATACAGGGCTATGGGGAGAGAGCGGGGCAGTGGGATTAGTTTGGGATTGATACAGGGCTATGGAGAGAGGGTGGGGCAGTGGGATTAGTTTGGGATTGATGCAGGGCTATGGGGAGAGAGCTGGGCAGTGGGATTAGTTTGGGATTGATACAGGGCTATGGGGAGAGAGCGGGGCAGTGGGATTAGTTTGGGATTGATACAGGGCTATGGAGAGAGGGTGGGGCAGTGGGATTAGTTTGGGATTGATACAGAGCTATGGGGAGAGAGCAGGGCAGTGGGATTAGTTTGGGATTGATACAGGGCTTTGGGGAGAGAGTGGGGCAGTGGGAATAGTTTGGGATTGATACAAGGCTAAGGGGAGAGAGCAGGCAGTGAGATTAGTTTGGGGATTGATACAGAGTTATGGGGAGAGAGTGGGGCAGTGCGATTCGTTGGGGATTGATACAGGGCTATGGGGAGAGAGCGGAGCAATGGGAATAGTTTGGGATTGATACAGGGCGATGGGGAGAGAGGGGGGCAGTGGGATTAGTTTTGGATTGGTACAGGGCTATGGGGAGAGAGCAGGGCAGTGGAATTAGTTTGGGATTGATACAGGGCTATGGGGAGAGAGCAGGGCAGTGGGATTAGTTTGGGATTGATACAGGGCTATGGACAGAGAGTGAGGCAGTGGGATTAGTTTGGGATTGATACAGGCCTATGGGGAGAGAGCGGGGCAGTGGGATTAGTTTGGGATTGATAAAGGGCTATGGGGAGAGAGCAGGGCAGTGGGATTATTTTGGGATTGATACAGGGCTATGGGGAGAGAGCAGGGCAGTGGGATTAGTTTGGGATTGATACAGGGCTATGGGGAGAGAGTGGGGCAGTGGGATTAGTTTGGGATTGATGCAGGGCTATGGGCAGAGAGTGGGGCAGTGGGATTAGTTTGGGATTGATACAGGGCTATGGGGAGAGAACAGGGCAGTGGGACTAGTTTGGGATTGATACAGGGCTATGGGGAGAGAGCGGGGCAGTGGGATTAGTTTGGGATTGATACAGGGCTATGGAGAGAGGGTGGGGCAGTGGGATTAGTTTGGGATTGATACAGGGCTATGGGGAGAGAGCAGGGCAGTGGGATTAGTTTGGGATTGATACAGGGCTTTGGGGAGAGAGTGGGGCAGTGGGAATAGTTTGGGATTGATACAAGGCGAAGGGGTGAGAGCAGGCAGTGAGATTAGTTTGGGGATTGATACAGAGTTATGGGGAGAGAGTGTGGCAGTGCGATTTGTTGGGGATTGATACAGGGCTATGGGGAGAGAGCGGAGCAATGGGAATAGTTTGGGATTGATACAGGGCGATGGGGAGAGAGCGCGGCAGTGGGATTAGTTTGGGATTGATACAGGGCTATGGGGAGAGAGCAGGGCAGTGGGATTAGTTTGGGATTGATACAGGGCTATGGGGAGAGAGTGGGGCAGTGGGATTAGTTTGGGATTGATACAAGGCTATGGGCAGAGAGTGGGGCAGTGGGATTAGTTTGGGATTGATACAGGGCTATGGGGAGAAAGCAGGGCAGTGGGATTAGTTTGGGATTGATACAGAGTTATGGGGAGAGAGTGGGGCAGTGCGATTAATTGGGGATTGATACAGGGCTATGGGGAGAGAGTGGAGCAATGGGAATAGTTTGGGATTGACACAGGGCGATGGGGAGAGAGCGGGGCAGTGGGAATAGTTTCGGATCGATACAGGGCTATGGGCAGAGAGTGGGGCAGTGGGATTAGTTTGGGATTGATAGAGGGCTATGGGCAGAGAGCGGGGCAGTGGGATTAGTTTGGGATTGATACAGGGCTATGGGGAGAGAGCAGGGCAGTGGGATTAGTTTGGGATTGATACAGGGCTATGGGGAGAGGGTGGGGCAGTGGGATTAGTTTGGGATTGATACAGGGCTTTGGGGAGAGAGTGGGGCAGTGGGAATAGTTTGGGATTGATACAGGGCTATGGGGAGAGAGCGGGGCAGTGGGATTAGTTTGGGATTGATACAGGGCTATGGGGAGAGTGTGGGGCAGTGGGATTAGTTTGGGATTGATACAGGGCTATGGGGAGAGTGTGGGGCAGTGGGATTAGTTTGGGGATTGATACAGGTCTATGGGGAGAGTGTGGGGCAGTGGGATTAGTTTGGGATTGATGCAGGGCTATGTGGAGAGAGTGGGGCAGTGGGATTAGTTTGGGATTGATACAGGGCTATGTGGAGAGAGTGGGGCAGTGGGATTAGTTTGGGATTGATACAGGGCGATGTGGAGAGAGCGGGGCAGTGGGATGAGGGTTGTACCAGGGGTAACAGCAAGCATTGGAGAGCGTATTATTTTTAATAGGGACTAGGGAATGAAAGGTGGTGTTGAGGGTCTGGTTGAGCAGATCGGTGACTGCAGAAATGCCATTGTTAAAAGAGGGCGAAAGGTTGGACCGTTTTGAGTTGATAAGTGCAGTTGTAAGAGAGTTTGGGGAGAGTTTTATTCCAGGGGCAGATACGGAAAGGAGTAGGTTTGTCTTGGGGAAAGGGGCATGTGGGTCCAGAGCGATACAAGGAAATGGTCAGAGATGGTCCCATCTGTAATTGACACTGTTGGAGTAACAAGGCAACGAGAGATTGCAAGGCCAAGGAAGTGTCTGTGAATATGGGTTGAGGAATTTACATGGAGGGAGTGATTGAGGGAGGACAGGAGGGTCATGAACTCAGAGTGAGTGTGAGCTCATATGGTGAGTGTGGGCTCACTACAGACCTTTAAAAGGGGAAGTTGAAACGTTTCTGAGAGGACATTGCCAGTTACAGGGAGTGAGTGGACACTTTAGATTGTGATGTTACCGGAGCAACAGTGCTCTCCCTGGAGCCTCAGGCAGTTGGAGAGCAATTGCCCGGAGGCTTTTCCTGAATTGGCCACGTTCCTTTGTATGTTCCGAGAGATAGTGTTACTGGGAGGTGGGACAGGAACATGCCAGGTTATTCTGTCTGACAGACTTTATCTACTGACAGTCTTTGTGTACATTTGTATGTGCAGACTGGGGATTGTCTCTGGGACCTGCCTGGTGTGTGGCTCAGAGACTTCACCCAGTCAATAGCTGAGTCCAACGACAATCCCCAGTCAGAAGCTGGCAAGATGGTTCGCTTTATTGACTGGATCTGGCGCTGGCTCCCATGGGTAACACTCACTTTGATCAATTTGTCCTGGGAGCCAGAGAGTCTGTTCCCTTGCAGGGTCCACCCTTCTCACCCTAAATTCCATAGCAACATAGAAACATAGAAATTTACAGCACAGAAGGAGGCCATTCCATCCCATCGTGTCCTCACCGGCCGACAAAGAGCCACACGGCCCTCGGTCAGCAGCCCTGAAGGTTACATATAAACCTATGAACAATGACAGAAAGGCAAAGAGCACCCAGCCCAACCAGTCCGCCTCACACAACTGTGACATCTCTTATACTGAAACATTCTACACTCCACCCCAACCGGAGTCATGTGATCTCCTGGGAGAGGCAAAAACCAGATAAAAACCCAGGCCAATTTAGGGAGAAAAAATCTTGGAAAATTCCTCTCCAACACATCCAGGCGATCGACACTAGTCTAGGAGATCACCCTGGCCGTATTCTATTCCCTGCAGTACTTACCATTATATCTGCACCGTCCAACAAAAGGTCATCCAGTCTAATCCCAATTACCAGCTCTCGGTCTGTAACCCTGCAGGTTACTGCACTTTAAGTGACCATCCAACCATCTCTTAAAAGTGCTGAGGGTTTCTGCATCCACCACTCTTCCAGGCAGCGAGTTCCAGATCCCCACAACCCTCTGTGTAAAGAAGCCCCCCTCAAATCCCCTCTAAACCTTCCAGCAACCACCTTAAAACTATGCCCCCTCATAATAGACCCCTCCACCAATGGAAATAGACCCTTACTATCCACTATGTCCAGGCCCCTCAATATTTTGTTGACATCGATGAGGTCTCCTCTCAACCTCCTCCGTTCCAATGAGAACAAACCCAGCCTATCCAATCGGTCCTCATAACTAAGATTCTCCATTCCAGGCAGCATCCTAGTAAATCTCCGCTGCACCCTCTCAGGTACAATCAAATCCTTCCTGCAATATGGCAACCAGAACTGCATGCCGTACTCCAGCTGTGGCCTAACCAAAGTATTATACAATTTAAGCATAACCTCCCTGCTCTTATATTCTATCTCTCGGCCAATAAAGGCAAGCATTCCGTATGCCTTCTTAACCACCTTATCCACCTGGCCTGCTACTTTCAGGGATCTGTGGACAAGCACTCCAAGGTCCCTTTGTTCATCTACATGATTAAGTGGCCTACCGCTTAATGTGTATACATACCCTTTCCTTATTAGCATTCACAAAATGCATCAAAGGGGGATAGAAAGGTGTTTCTGCAGTCGCAACCGAGACTCGAGGATGGTATGTTGCCTCCCTGGTGCAAGGGTCAAGGATGTCTCGGAGCAGCTGTCGGCATACTGGAGGGGGAGTGTGAACAGCCAGTTGTCGTGGTACATACAGGTACCAACGATAAAGGTAAAAAACGGGATGAGGTACTACAAGCTGAATTTAGGGAGCCAGGAGTTAAATTAAAAAGTAGGACCTCAAAGGTGGTAATCTCAGGATTGCTACCAGTGCCACGTGCTAGTCAGAGTAGGAACCGCAGGATAGCTCAGATGAATACGTGGCTTGAGGAGTGGTGCAGCAGGGAGGGGTTCAAATTCCTGGGGCATTGGAACAGGTTCTGGAGGAGGTGGGACCAGTACTAACCGGACGGTCTGCACCTGGGCAGGACCGGAGCCAATATCCTAGGGGGAGTGTTGGCTGGTGCTGTTGGGGAGGAGTTAAACTAATATGGCAGGGGGATGGGAACCAATGCAGGGAGACAGAGGCAAATAAAATGGGGGCAGAAGCAAAAGATGGAAAGGAGAATGGTAAAAGTGGAGGGCAGAGAAACCCAAGGCAAAAGTCTAAAGGGACAAAGAGTGTTAAAAAGACAAGCCTGAAGGCTCTGTGCCTCAATGCGAGGAGTAGTCGTAATAAGGTGGATGAATTAACTGCGCACGCAGCTATTAACGATTATGATATAATTGGGATTACGGAAACATGGCTCCAGGGTGACCAAGGCTGGGAACTCAACATCCAGGGGTATTCAGCATTCAGGAAGGTTGGACAGAAAGGAAAAGGAGGCGGGGTAGCGTTGCTGGTTAAAGAGGAAATTAACACAATAGTAAGAAGGGACATTAGCCTGGATGATGTGGAATCTGTATGGGTGGAGCTGCGGAATACCAAAGGTCAGAAAATGCTCATGGCAGTTATGTACAGACCACCAAACAGTAGTAGTGAGTTTGGGGATGGCATCAACCAGGAAATTAGGGATGCATGCAATAAAGGTACAGCAGTTATCATGCGACTTTAATCTACATATAGATTGAGCTAACTAAACTGGTAGCAATGCGATGGAGGAGGATTTCCTGGAGTGCATTAGGGATCAGTTCCTGTGGAGTGGAGGGTAGCCAATGTACCCCACTTTTTAAAAAGGAGGGAGAGAGAAAACAGGGAATTATAGACCGGTCAGCCTGACATCGGTAGTGGGTAAAATGATGGAATCAATTATTAAGGATGTCATAGCAGCGCATTTAGAAAGCACTGATTGGATCGGTCCAAGTCAGCATGGATTTATGAAAGGGAAATCATGCTCAACAAATCTTCTAGAATTTTTTGAGAATGTAACTAGTCGAGTGGACAAGGGAGAACCAGTGGATGTGGTGTATTTGGTCTTTCAAAAGGCTTTTGACAAGTCCCACACAAGAGATTAGTGTGCAAAATTAAAGCACATGATATTGGGGACAATGTACTGACGTGGATAGAGAACTGGTTGGCAGACAGGAAGCAGAGAGTCAGGATAAACAGGTCCTTTTCAGAATGGCAGGCAGTGACTAGTGGGGTGCCGCAGGGCTCAGTGCTGGGACCCCAGCTCTTTACAATATACATTAATGATTTAGATGGAGGAATTGAGTGTAATATCTCCAAGATTGCAGATAACACTAAGCTGGGTGGCAGTGTGAGCTGTGAGGAGGATGCTAAGAGGCTGCAGGTTGACTTGGACAGGTTAGGTGAGTGGGCAAATGCATGGCAGATGCAGTATAATGTGGATAAATGTGAGGTTATCCACTTTGGGGACAAAAACTGGAAGACAGAATATTATCTGAATTGTGACAGATTCGGAAAAGGGGAAGTGCAACGAGACCTGGGTGTCATGGTACATCAGTCACTGAAGGTTGGCATGCAGGTACAGCAGGCGATGAAGAAGGCAAATGGCATGTTGGCCTTCATAGTTCGAGGATTTGTGTATCGGAGCAGGGAGGTCTGACTGCAGTTGTACAGAACCTTGGTGAGGCCACACCTGGAATATTGTGTTCAGTTTTGGTCTCCTAATCTGAGGAAGGATGTTCTTGCTATTGAGGGAATGCAGCAAAGGTTCACCAGACTGATTTCCGGGATGGCAGGACTGGCAAATGTGGAGAGACTGAATCAATTGGGTTTGTATCCACTGGAGTTTAGAAGAATGAGAGGGGATCTCATAGAAACATATAAAATTCTGACGAGATTAGACAGGTTAGATGCAGGAAGAATGTTCCCATTGCTGGGAAGTTCCAGAACCAGTGGTCACAGTCTAAGAATAAGGGGTAAGCCATTTAGGACCGAGATGAGGAGAAACTTCTTCACTCAGAGAGTGGTGAATCTGTGGAATTCTCCACCGCAGAAAGTTGTTGAAGTCAGTTCGTTAGATATATTCAAAAGGGAGTTGGATGGGGCCCTTACGGCCAAAGGGAGCAAGGGGTATGCAGAGAAAGCAGGGATGGGGTACTGAGGAATTGATCAGCCATGATCTTATTGAATGGCGGTGTAGGCTCGAAGGGCCGAATGGCCTACTCCTGCAACTAATTTCGATGTTTCCACCTTTCTCACACTTCTCTGAATTAAATTCCATTTGCCACTGCTCTGCCCAGCTGACCATTCGATTGATATCCTCCTGCAGCCCATGACTTTCCTCTTCATTATCAACCACACAGACAATTTAAGCATTGTCTGCAAACTTCTTAATCCTACTCTCTATATTCAAATCTAAGTCATTGATGTATGCCACAAAAAGCAAGGGAACCAGTACTGAGCCTTGCGGAACCCCACTGGAAACATCCTTACAATCACAAAAACATCCATCAACCATTACCCTTTGCTTCCTACCTCCAAGCCATTTTTGGATCCAACTTGCCACTTTGCCCTGTATCCCATGGGCTTTAACCTTCATGACCAGTCTACCATGTGGGATCTTATCTAAAGCCTTGCTAAAGTCCAAATATATTACATCGTACACACTGCCCTCATCGACCCTCTTGGTTACTGCCTCAAAAAAGTCAATCAGGTTAGTCAAACAGGATCTTCCCTTAACAAATCCGTGCTGACTGTCCCGAATTAATCCTTGCCTATCCAAATGCAGATTTATCCTGTCTTTTAGGATTTTTTTCAATCATTTTCCCACCTCTGACGTTAGGCTGACAGGCCTGTAATTACTCGGCCTATAACTTTTGTCCTTATTAAACAAGGGTACTACATTAGCAGTTCTCCAATCCTCCGGCACATTGCCCAGATCCAAAGAGGACTGGAAAATGATGGTCAAGGTCTCGGCTATTTCCTCTTTTAATTTGCTGGGATGCATTTCATCCGGGCCTGGGGACTTATCTACTTTCAAACCTGCTAACCCCTTTAATACTTCCTCTCTCAGTATATTTATTTCCTCCAGAATATTACACTCCTCCTCTATAGCAGTATCCAGATTACCTCTTTCCTTTGGATTGCTACCAGTGCCACGTGATAGTCAGAGTAGAAATCGCAGGATAGCTCAGATGAATACGTGGCTTGAGGAGTGGTTCAAATTCCTGGGACATTGGAACCGGTTCTGGGGGAGGTGGGACCAGTACAAACCGGATAGTCTGCACCTAGGGGGAGTGTTTGCTCGTGCTGTTGGGGAGGAGTTAAACTAATATGGCAGGGGGATGGGAACCTGTGCAGGGAGACAGAGGAGAGTAGAATGGGGGCAGAAGCAAAAGATAGAAAGAAGGAAAGTAAAAGTGGAGGATAGAGAAACCCAAGGCAAAAAGCAAAAAGGGCCACATTGCTGCAAAACTCTAAAGGGGCAAAGTGTGTTACAAAGACAAGCCTGAAGGTTCTGTGCCTGAAAGTGAGGAGTATTTGGAATAAGGTGGACGAATTAACTGCGCAGATAGCAGTTAATGGGTATGATGTAATTAGCATCACAGAGACGTGGCTCCAGGGTGACCAAGGCTGGGAACTCAACATCCAGGGGTATTCAACATTTTGGGAAGGATAGACAGAAAGGAAAAGGAGGTGGGGTGGCGTTGCTGGTTAAAGAGGAAATTAATGCAATAGTAAGGAAGGACATTAGCTTGGATGATGTGGAATCGGTATGGGTGGAGCTGCGGAATACCAAGGGGCAGAAAACACTAGTGGGAGTTGTGTACAGACCACCAAACAGTAGTAGTAAGGTTGGGGACAGCATCAAACAAGAAATTAGGGATGTGTGCAATAAAGGTACAGCAGTTATCATGGGTGACATTAATCTACATATTGATTGGGTTAACCAAACTGGTAGCAATGCGGTGGAGAAGGATTTCCTGGAGTGTATTAGGGATGGTTTTCTAGACCAATATGTGGAGGAACCAACCAGGGAGCTGGCCATCCTAGACTGGGTGGTGTGTAATGAAAAGGACTAATTAGCAGTCTTGTTGTGGGAGACCCCTTGGGGAATAGTGACCATAATATGGTCGAATTCTTTATTAGGATGGAGAGTGACACAGTTAATTCAGAAACTAGGGTCTTGAACTTAAGGAAAGGTAACTTCGATGGTTTGAGGCGTGAATTGGCTAGAATAGACTGGCAAATGATGCTTAAAGGGTTGACAGTGGATAGACAATAGCAAACATTTAAAGGTCACATGGATGAACTTCTGCAATTGTACAACACTGTCTGGAGTAAAAATAAAACGGGAAAGGTGGCTCAACCGTGACTAACAAGGGAAATTAAGGATAGTGTTAAATCTAAGGAAGAGGCATAGAAATTGGCCAGAAAAAGCAGCAAACCTGAGGACTGGGAGAAATTTAGGATTCAGCAGAGGAGGACAAAGGGTTTAATTAAGAGGGATGAAAATAGAGTACGAGAAGAGGCTTGCCGGGAACATAAAATCTGACTGCAAAAGCTTCTATAGATATGTGAAGAGAAAAAGATGAGTGAAGACAAACGTAGGTCCCTTGCGGTCGGAGTCAGGTGCATGTATAATTCCAAGTTGGCTCCAAAATTGGCTTGGAGGTAGGAAGCAAAGGGTAATGATTGATGGATGTTTTTGTGACTGGAAGGATGTTTCCAGTGGGGTTCTGCAGGGCTCAGTACTGGGTCCCTTGCTTTTTGCGGTATATATCAACAATTTAGATTTGAATATAGGGAGTATGATTAATGCTTTTGTTCTGCATCCTTTTTTAAATAGGGGCGTTACATTTGCGGTTTTGCAATCCACTGCGACCGCCTCAGAATCCAGGGAATTTTGGTCGATTACAACCAAAGCATCCACTATTGCTGCCGCTACTTCTCCGAAGATGTAGGTGTCAGGTCCAGGGTGTAGTGTCCCTGCACCTTACTACAAACTCACACATGGCATGGATATATCAGTCACGGTCACTCTGTGACCTTCACTTTATTCCCAGGACCAAGGAGTACTGACCCTGGGTGGGACCTCCCCTTTTATACCTGGAAACCCAGGTGAGGAGTGTCTCCCGCAAGTTCACCCCCCTGTGGTCAGGGTGTGCATTTCTAGGGTACAGGTACAGGGTGCATGAGTTACAGTTACATGACTATGTCATTGCAAGATGGTGAAATACATGACATCACCTCCCCCCTTTAGTCTTTTAGTTTCAGAGGTTAAGTCTATCGGGTGGTCTGCGCTCTCTCGTGGAGCGCTGCAGTTGTGACTCTGGTGGCTGAGCCTCAGCACGTGTCTCTGTCACTTGAGGTGATTCCGGCCTGTCCGGGCTGGCCGCAGGGACTGTGCATGCTGAGGGCTGTCTTTGTTGTTCGTGCGCTGGCAGTGGTGTGGGTGCTATCCCATCATGCTCTTCTTCAGGTTCCTCCGTGTCTGCACTGAACCTTGTCTTTACTTGGTCCAAGTGTTTGCGGCATATCTGCCCATTGTTTAGTCTGACCACCATGACCCTGTTTCCTTCTTTGCCAATTACGCTGCCCTCAAGCCACTTGGGTCCCAAAGCATGGTTAAGAACAAATACCGGGTCCTCTATTTCTATACACCTCCCCCTTGAGCCTCGATCATGGAGATCGGTTTGGGACTGGCGCTTGCCCTCAACAATGTTTGCCAGGGCTGGGTGAATGAGGGACAGCTGCGTCTTGAGCGTGCGTTTCATGAGGAGTTCCGCTGGCGGGACTCCCGTGAGCGAGTGCGGCCGGGACCTGTAGGCCAGCAGGAGGCGTGATAGGCGCTACTGAAGGGTGGGACCCTGGATACGTAGCATGCCCTGCTTTATGACTTGGACCACCCGTTCCGCCTGGCCATTGCAGGCCGGCTTGAAAGGCGCTGTCCAGGCGTGCTTGATACCATTGCCCGACATAAACTCCTGGAATTCATGACTGGTGAAACACGGGCCATTGTCGCTGACCAGGATATCCGGCAAACCGTGGGTCGCGAAAACCGTACGCAGACTCTCCACGGTGGTGGATGTCGTGCACGAGTTTAATATGATGCACTCGATCCACTTCGAGTACGCATCGACAACGATCAGGAACATTTTCCACATGAACGGGCCCACATAGTCTACGTGAATACGTGACCATGGGCTGGTGGGCCAGGGCCACGGGCTGAGTGGGGCCTCCCTGGGGGCATTGCCCAGCTGGGCACACGTCGTGCACCTGTGAACCCAGTGTTCCAGGTCTGAGTCAATCTCCGGCCACCACAAGTGTGACCGGGCAATGGCCTTCATTAACACGATGCCAGGGTGCTCGCTGTGGAGTTCCCTGATGAACGCTTCCCTTCCTTTCTGGGGCATGACTACCCGGCTGCCACATAACAGGCAGTCGGCTTGGATGGAGAGTTCATCCATCCGTCTCTGAAACGGTCTGACCTCCTCGGGGCACGCCCTGTGTGTGGGCGCACAATCCCCAGTCAGGACACATTTCTTTATCATGGATAGGACGGGGTCCCTGTTGGTCCAGAGTTTGATCTGGTGGGCTGTGATGGGGGAGCCCGCAGTGTCAAAAGCCTCAACGGCCATGACCATCTCAGCGCTCTGCTCCGACGCCCCCTCAGTGGTGGCCAGTGGGAGCCTGCTGAGTGCGTCAGCGCTGTTTTCGGTGCCTGGCCGGTGCTGTATGGTGTAGTCATACGCAGCCAGTGTGAGGGCCCAGCACTGTATGTGAGCTGATGCATTAGCATTGACAGCCTTGCTGTCTGACAACAGGGATGTTAACGGCTTGTGGTCCGTCTCTAGCTCGAACCGTCTACCGAAGAGGTACTGGTGCATCTTTTTCACACCGTACACACACGCGAGTGCCTCCTTCTCAACCGCGCTGTATCCACGCTCTGCCTGGGAGAGCGACCTGGAGGTGTAAGCCACTGGTTGGAGTCGGCCGTCATCGTTACCCTGCAACACACACCCAACCCCGTAGGATGACGCATCGCATGTTAAAACCAGTTTTTTACAGGCGTCATACAAAGTCAACAGTTTGTTGGAACACAGCAGTTCCTCGCCTTATTGAAAGCCCGTTCTTGACAGTCCCCACAAAACCATTCACAACCTTTCCGCAGGAACATGTGTAACGGCTCCAACAACATGCTTCAGTTCGGCAGAAAGTTCCCGAAATAGTTCAAAAGTCCCAGGAATGATCACAACTCTGACGTGTTTCCAGGCCTGGGTGCCCGGTGAATCACCTCAGTTTTTGATTCAGTGGGCCTGATCCCGTGTACAGCAACCCTCCTGCCCAAAAACTCGACCTCTGGGGTCAAAAACACACACTTGGCCTTTTTCAGCCGCAAGCCTACCCGATCCAATCGGCGTAGCACCTCCTCCAGGTTGTGGAGGTGTTCCTCGGTGTCTCGACCCGTTATGGGAATGTCGTCTTGGAACACAATCGTTCCAGGGATGGACTTGAGCAAACTTTCCATGTTTCTCTGAAAGATAGCTGCTGCCGAACGAATGCCAAACGGACACCTGTTGTAGATAAATAATCCCTTGTGTGTCGTGATGGTCAGAAGCTTGGGTTCTTCAGTCTGTTCCTGAGTCATGTCGGCCAAAGTGAGGTCCAGCTTCGTGAACAGCTTACCACCTGCCAGTGTGGCAAAAAGGTCCTCCGCTCTCGGGAGCGGGTATTGGTCTTGCAGCGACACTCGGTTGATGGTTGCTTTGTAGTCGCCACAAATCCTGACCGAGCCGTCTGCTTTAAACACAGGAACGATGGGACTGGCCCAGTCGCTGAATTCAACGGCCGAAATTATGCCCTCTCTGAGCCTGTCCAATTCATAATCAATATTTTTATGCATCACATACGGCACCGCTCTGGCCTTGTGGTGCACTGGTCTGGCGTCCGGTGTGATGTGTATCACTACTTTAGTGCCCTTGAACGTTCTGACACTGGGTTGAAACAGTGACCTGAATTTTTGCAGGACCTGTGAGCATGAACATCGCTCCACGGATGAAATGGCGTGCACTTCCCCCCATTTCCATTTCATCCCAGCTAACCAACTCCTCCCCAAAAGCACGGGACCATTTCCCGGAACGACCCAGAGTGGCAGCCGGTTCTGTGATCCATTATATGTTACCACCAGGTTTGCACTGCCCAGCACTGGGATGATCTCTTTGGTGTAAGTCCGTAGCTGCGTCTCAATGTGTTCCAGTTTGGGCCTGCTAGCTCTGTGTGGCCATAGTCTCTCAAATTGTTGGGCGCTCATGAGTGACTGGCTCACTCCCGTATCCAGCTCCATGTGCACCGGGATGCCATTCAGTAAGACTTTCATCATCATGGATGACGTTTAGTGTATGAGCTGTGGACGTCAGCCACGTGAACCCGCTGAACTTCAGCATCCATGGCTTTACCCCAGGCATCATCCTGCATTGCAGATCCCTCGTCTGGTTCCTCTGTCTCGCAGATTAGCCTCGCTACTGCCTTTTTGCACATCCTGGCCAAGTGTCCACTGACATTACAAATCCTACAGGTATATTGCTGGAACCTGCAGCTTCTTGCAGTGTGTCTACCCCCCACATCTCCAGCATGAGCTGAGATTGAGATTGTTGTTAACAAAGGGACTATTACCCGGCATTCCCCTTTGATTGCCCATTTGGCTGTTTCTAAGCACTCTGATGGTGGGTGTTAATGGTCCTATCGCGGGACACATTGTTCCTCGAGATGGCGTGAATTGCCGATCCCCTTTCCATTGTCCTTGTTGCAGGCCCACCCTAGAGCCTGTTGCTGCCTGGGTGGTTTCGAAATGCCCTTGCCTGCCTACGGGGTCCCGAGCAGTTTTCACCATGTTAACTCCCTGGTCCATCGCCACGTTGGGAGTAGGGCTGCGCCAGTAGATTAGCTTGGTCTCCTCTTCCCCTGCCATAAAGGTCTGAGCTTTCAACGCCGCCCCTTCTAAAGTCAAGTCCTTGGTCTCTATGAGCTTCCTGAAAATGCCGGCATGATTAATGCCCTCGATGGCAAAAGTCCCTCAATATCTCCCCCCTGCAGGCATCAGAGAACTTACAGAAACTGACCAAGCACTGCAGGTCCGCCACGAAGTCCGAGACGTTTTGTCCCTCCCGGTGCCGGTGAGAGTAGAACCGGTGCCGGGCCATGTGTACACTACTTGCCGGCTTGAGATGCTCACTGATCAGCTGGCTGAGCTCTTCAAAAGACTTGTCCGCCGGCTTTTGGGGTGCGAGCAGGTCTTTCATCAGCGCATACGTCTGTGGACCACAGCTGGTCAGTAGATGCATACGTCTGTGGACCACAGCTGGTCAGTAGATGCATACGTCTGTGGACCACAGCTGGTCAGTAGATGCATACGTCTGTGGACCACAGCTGGTCAGTAGGTGCATACGTCTGTGGACCACAGCTGGTCAGTAGATGCATACGTCTGTGGACCACAGCTGGTCAGTAGATGCATACGTCTGTGGACCACAGCTGGTCAGTAGATGCGCCCTCCGCTTGTCAGCCGCTGTCGCTTCCAGCCAGTCCTTTGTGACAAAGCTCTGCTGGAGTCTTTCCACAAAGTCATCCCAGTCCTCACCCACACAGTAACGTTCCTCTGTGCCACCGGTGGCCATCCTCGTGGTTTGGTGATTCCCATTTCTCATCGCCAAATGTAGTGTCCCTGCACCTTACTACAAACTCACATGAGGCATGGATATATCAGACACGGTCACTCTGTGACCTTCACCTTTATTGCCAGGACCAAGGAGTACTGACCCTGGGTGGGACCTGCCCTTTTATACCTGGAAACCCAGGTGAGGAGTGTCTCCCGCAAGTTGACCCCCTGTGGTCATGGTGTGCATTTCTAGGGTACAGTGTGCATGAGTTACAGTTACATGACTATATCATTACAAGAAGGTTAAATACATGACACAGGGGACTTGTACGCCTTTAGTCCCATTATTTTACTGAGTACTACTTCATTAGTGATAGTGATTGTATGAAGTTCCAACCTCCCTACAGCCCCTTGCTTATCCACTATTGGGGTGTTTCAGTGGCTTCTACAGTGAAGACGGATACAATATATTTGTTCAATGTATCGACCATTCCCCAGTCTCATCCTCCAGGGGAGGAACATTTACTTTAGCCACTCTTTTCCTTGTTATGTACCTGTAGAAACTCTTATTGTGTTTTTATATTTTGTGCTTGTTTACTTTCATACTCTATCTTCCCTCTCTTTGTCAATTTTGTATTTGTTCTTTGCTGGCTTTTAAAAGTTTCCCAATCCTCTGGTCTCCCACTGATCTTGGCCCATTGCAGGCCCTTGTTTTCAATGTGATGCCGACCCTTATTTCCTCAGTTAGGCACGGATGGTTATCCGTTCTCTTACAGTCTTTCCATCTCATTGGGATATATTTTAGTTGCGAGTTAAGAAATATCTCCTTAAATGTCTGCCACTGATCATCAACCATCCCGTACTTTAATCTATTTTCCCAGTCCACTTTAGCCAACTCTGCCCTCATACCTTTGTTTTCTCAATAATTTAAGCTTAGGACACTGGTTTGAGAACTAACTTACTCACCGCCCAACAGAATTTCAAATTGAACCATGTTATGGTCATTCATTTCACTGCACCAGATCTAAGATAGGCTGCTCGCTGGTTGGATCCGCAATATGCTGTTCAAGGAAACCATCCAGGATACACTCTATGAACTCTTCCTCGGGGCTACGCTGGCCAATTTGCTTTGTCCAATCAATATGTAGGTTAAAATCGCCCAGGATTCTTTCGGTGCATTTATTACAAGCCTCCACCTGCCACGATCTTGCATGGCAGAGCAGGCTCGAGGGGCTCAATGGACTAATCGTGCTCCTATTTACTGCAAAAGCTTCCACAGATATGTGAAGAGAAAACGATTAGTGAAGACAGACGTAGGTCTCTTGCAGTCAGATTCAGGCACTGATGGAAAGCCTGGCCGACAGGAGCTGCCATCGTACCTGGTGTTGGACCTCCTCCTTACCATGCTGGGTTGTGGGGATTGGTGCAGGGCCGGGCCGAGTGGCTTCCCCTAGCCACTCACTCACTGCTTTGGTGAAGAAACCTCTATCTGCTGCTGACCTCGACTCTCGCTGTAACTCACCTGGCCTCACTTCTGGGAAGGGGAAGGTCAGTGACATCAACCAGCCAATGGGAATAGATCCTGCCACCAGCTTTGTGCTGGGTACCAGAGCTGTATATGCTGTGCCGAGCGCGAGTGAGGACATCCATATGTGAGGCAGGGAGTGGTCCTGAGGAACACTACCCCATTGTCTAGGCAACGGATGTCGCCACCTTAGTGCAGGCGGGTGACCAGCTACTTTAGGTGGTACTTTAGGGGGTGCCATCCTTTTGCAGGTCACTGCTGACCTTGCAGAGGATCCTGACAGATTGTCACTCCCCGCCCAGGGAGCCCTGTGTAGACAGTGTGTGAGTGAGTGTGATAATATTAACCATGAGGGAGAGTGACTCGGACACAATGGGCCTTAAATTCCGGCCTCACCAGGTCAGGCCCAAGTGTACATGCCCCGGAAACCGGCTTTTCCGATCTGTCAAAGATTTCTCCATATGGATTCTCCATATCCCGGGGAGAAGACCATTTGTGTGGGTGAGATTGGGTCATTTGCCCAAATCATGCCCAGAGAATGTCCTTCAAACTCTTAAACCAGGTAAAAGCAGGTCGATACATTACTTTTACCAGTGTAAGAGTTCTAAAACATATCAAAAATAAACTTAAATACATATTTTTACAGTAAAAACCCTTTCCACCAAGGATCATTTATTTTAAACCTTATTGAAACATGTTAAAAAAATTCCAAAACATTTTTTTAACAAAACATTTAATTGACTTTAATTTCAATTAATTTTAAATATGCGATGTGTTTTTTAATTTATTCTGTTGCTTTTCAATATTGAGGTGTTTATTCACATTGATAATATTGGGAACTCTGAAAAAGCGAGTTGCCATTATTATCACTGAGAATACTGCAGCGTGATTGGTGCTTCAGGCCCATGTGACTCCAGCTTTACTGTACGTATGGGGAAGGCCATTTCCCTAACGCTACACATGGAATGAAGGTCTCGGATGGGAATCGAAGGTTTACGTAAAATATCCTCCGGTCGGAGGCATTTGTCCGAAGGAAGCCCCCAACCGGGATTTCCCCCCCATTATCTGGTGGCATTGAGTTCTGAGGCTGTAAAGTCTCTGCTGCTTCTTATCGTTTAATGCATTTTACAATTACAACAAAGGGATATTTCAGCACATTCTTCCACTGCTCCCGGAACTTAGTCTGTGTCACGGCGTAAATCCCAGTGTTTGTACAGCAACTCAGCTGTTGCAGCATGTATCCCAGTTCAGTTACAAACACAGGTATACCTACATGTCGTGTAATCCAACCAATCCGGTTTGCCACAAGAACCACCATATATATTGCCCATAACAGGATGAAATTCCCCGAGATAACAAACAATAAAATCATGGATTTCCTGCGACTCTCCATCTCGGGGTCTCTGGGACTCTCCCCACTGCTGTGACCCCGGAGTCTCCTGCGAGCTCTGCTGGCCATTAAAATGTGTCTGACAGTGAGAGCATTGAGCAGCAGGATCAGAATAAATGGGACACACGGGGTTAGAATATAATGAAGTAGTTCGAATACTGCCCAGCCCAATGATGCATAATTAGTGTAATACACATCACAAAACCAGGGGTTGTTACCAAGCACATACCAACCTGAGAACATAAAATACCAGGGTATGTTCTTTAAACAGCTCAGCACAGTCACTGTTCCCAGAACCACAGCCGCCGTTCTCTCGGTGCAATATTTAGTTTTCAGCTTCTGGCAACAAATGGCCACAAATCGATCGAAGGTGAAAGTGACGGTGAACCAGACAGAACAGTCTGTGGCTGCATAGAGCAGGACGGCGTGGATATTACACAGGGGGATGGAATACACAAAAATAAACTGTTCCTCATAACGAATCGGAATGTGCCTCAGTATCAGATCCAGGATCACGACCAGTAGATCCGCTGTTGCCATGGCCACCAGGTAACGAGTGACACATTTGGAGAGTCCACACTTTCCCCGGGACAGGATCATTATCGTCACTAAGTTCACTGTGAGGAAAGGAAATAACCAGTTAAATTAAACATCAGGCTGGGAGCAAGAGCAGAAGATTGATGGGATTCGGTCTGCAATCTGCAAATCATTAGTGACATGAAATGATATAATCTAATTCTCATACCTGAGGAAATGAATGCAGGGTTTATTGCAAAAATAATAAGGAATCAATAAATGAAATGGGGATAAAGACAACATGAAATGAACAGATGTTTGATCAATGAGACATTAAATGATAGATCTACCTTTAGCTCAGCAGGCAACAACACTGCCCAAGGTAACAGGGACACACGGGTCAAGAACCTCTCAGGAAGCCTTCGTGTCCCGGGATCAGTCAGCACCGAGAGCGGTGGGATTCGCTTCTGTGCCGCTGTGTTGGTGGGAGGGGGCGGTGATGGGGGGAGAGGGAGGGAGACCCTCATTGTATTCTTGCTCCTGCTGAGGATATGGATTCTAATTAGAACTGAAAGTGAGTGTAACAGAAATAAACATCGACTGCAATTTTGGCTTGCAATAATTACAGGTGGTTCTACTTAAAATGTATGAAGGTAATATGACGATGTTAGGTTATTAAATACAAATGTACAGCAGTTAGAAAGATAACTGGGCTGCAGGAAGTGTATTGAACAATGAGCTTTACACCTTTTTGTTGAAATTGTTGTTCATTGAAAGTAAGAATTTCCGAATAACATGGCAAAGAATGGACTCTGAATAAAATAAATGGTTATCATTGACCAGGGAATGTCCAACTAAATGCTTTGTTTTAGCATCGAAATCGGACGACTTATTCCACAGGTAAAGTGCTGCCCAATGTTTCTGTAAAGTATCTGAACACAAATGGATAAGAGTTATTCTTGTTTTCTTTCACATGTTGCTTTCCAACTTGTGCATCGTATATTGGATGGAAAAATATCAAAGGATTGTTTGATCATTAATACTTCAGTTACAATCAGCTGACATTCTTTATGCTGAATGAAAGCAGGGTACAACAGAGAATTACTCCGATTCTCACTGAGAGACCCACTGAGCTGTGGCAGACATACATGAGAGGCAATTGTAAACTCAAAACAAAGATTGCAAATAAATGTCTGGAAATCTGACTGAATGAGCATTTAGTGAGAATGAAAATGACTCTGATAAATCTGTTCCAACCATCAGAAGCAGTGGCAGTAATGCAGAACTGGAGAATGTGGAAAATGAGGCACAGGCTGGAACTGAATGATTCGAAACATGGAAACATAGAAAATAGGACCAGGAGTGGGCCATTCGGCCCTTCGAGTCTGCACCACCATTCAATATGATCAAGGCTGATCCTCTATCTCAACACCATACCCCGCTTTTCCCTCATACCCCTGGATAACCTTTATAGAAATATAGAAAATAGGAGAAACATAGAAAATAGGAGATATTTCAGTGATTTAAGAAGGTGTGTATGATCTGTCAGGATTTGTTCTTCGCACTGTGTGTAAGTAAACATGGCGAGCATTCGGTGAACACAACAGTAAAATACTGTGGATGATGAAAGTCTGAAATAAAAATAGAAAATCCGAGAGATAATCAACAGGTCAGGCAGCATCTGAGGAGAGAGAAACACAGTGACTGTTTCAGGTCAATCACCTGTCGTCATTTGGTGACAAGTTCCCGAAACGCAGTAAACCTGCTTCTGATCTGACACAAATGTGCAGTGTAGTGAGGATTCTGAAATTCAGGAAATAAAGTGTCTCTTCCAATATCTTTGCTTGAGTTCAATACAGAACATTTGAATCTAGATGGTCCAATATCATTTAAATAATCAATAGCCGACAGCACGGTGATGGACAGGGGTGAGTTAACAGATACACTAACAGTGAGGTACGAGGGACACTAACAGTGAGGTACAAGATATACTAACAGTGAGGGACCAGGGACACTAACAGTGAGGTACCAGATACACTAACAGCGAGGTACCAGGGACACTAACAGCGAGGTACCAGATACACTAACAGTGAGGTACCAGATACACTAACAGTGAGGTACCAGATAAACTAACAGCGAGGTACCAGATAAACTAACAGCGAGGTACAAAGGACACTAACTGTGAGGTACCAGATACACTAACAGTGAGGTACCAGATGCACGAACAGTGAGGTACCAGATACACTAACAGCGAGGTACCAGATACACTAACAGTGAGGTACCAGATACACTAACAGTGAGGTACCAGATACACTAACAGTGAGGTACCAGATACACTAACAGCGAGGTACCAGATACACTAACAGTGAGGTACCAGATACACTAACAGTGAGGTACCAGATACACTAACAGTGAGGTACCAGGGACACTAACAGCGAAGTACCAGATACACTAACAGTGAGGTACCAGATACCCTAACAGTGAGGTACCAGATACACTAACAGTGAGGTACCAGGGACACTAACAGCGAGGTACCAGATACACTAACAGTGAGGTACCAGATACACTAACAGTGAGGTACCAGATACACTAATAGTGAGGTACCAGATACACTAACAGTGAGGTACCAGATACACTAACAGTGAGGTACCAGATACACTAACAGCGAGGTACCAGATACACTAACAGTGATGTACCAGATACACTAACAGTGAGGTACCAGATACACTAACAGTGAGGTACCAGATACACTAACAGTGAGGTACCAGATACACTGACAGTGAGGTACCAGATACACTGACAGTGAGGTACCAGATACACTAACAGTGAGGTACCAGATACACTAACAGTGAGGTACCAGATACACTAACAGCGAGGTACCAGATACACTAACAGTGAGGTACCAGATACACTAACAGTGAGGTACCAGATACACTAACAGTGAGGTACCAGATACACTGACAGTGAGGTACCAGATACACTGACAGTGAGGTACCAGATACACTAACAGTGAGGTACCAGATACACTGACAGTGAGGTACCAGATACACTGACAGTGAGGTACCAGATACACTGACAGTGAGGTACCAGATGCACTGACTGTGAGGTACCAGATGCATTAACAGTGAGGTACCAGATACACTAACAGCGAGGTACCAGATACACTAACAGCGAGGTACCAGATACACTAACAGTGAGGTACCAGATACACTAACAGTGAGGTACCAGATACACTAACAGTGAGGTACCAGATACACTAACAGTGAGGTACCAGATACACTAACAGTGAGGTACTAGATACACTAACAGTGAGGTACCAGATACACTGACAGCGAGGTACCAGATACACTAACAGCGAGGTACCAGATACACTAACAGCGAGGTACCAGATACACTAACAGCGAGGTACCAGATACACTAACAGCGAGGTAATAGATACACTAACAGCGAGGTACCAGATACACTAACAGTGAGGTACCAGATACACTAACAGTGAGGTACCAGATACACTAACAGTGAGGTACCAGATACACTAACAGTGAGGTACCAGATACACTAACAGTGAGGTACCAGATATACTAACAGTGAGGTACCAGATACATTAACAGTGAGGTACCAGATACACTAAAAGTGAGGTACCAGATACACTAACAGTGAGGTACCAGATACACTAACAGTGCGGTACCAGATACACTAACAGTGAGGTACCAGATACACTAACAGTGAGGTACCAGATACACTAACAGTGAGGTACCAGATACACTAACAGCGAGTTACCAGATACACTAACAGTGAGGTACCAGATACACTAACAGTGAGGTACCAGATTAACTAACAGTGAGGTACCAGATACACTAACAGTGAGGTACCAAGGACACTAACAGCGAGGTACCAGATACACTAACAGTGAGGTACCAGATACACTAACAGCAAGGTACCAGGGACACTAACAGCGAGGTACCAGATACACTAACAGTGAGGTACCAGATACACTAACAGTGAGGTACCAGATACACTAACAGTGAGGTACCAGATACACTAAAAGTGAAGTACCAGATACACTAACAGTGAGGTATCAGATACACTAACAGTGAGGTACCAGATACACTAACAGTGAGGTACCAGATACACTAACAGTGAGGTACCAGATACACTAACAGCGAGGTACCAGGGACACTAACAGTGAGGTACCAGATACACTAACAGCGAGGTTCCAGATACACTAACAGCGAGGTACCAGATACACTAACAGTGAGGTACCAGGGACACTAACAGTGAGGTACCAGATACACTAACAGTGAGGTACCAGATACACTAACAGTGAGGTACCAGATACACTAACAGTGATGTACCAGATACACTAACAGTGAGGTACCAGATACACTAACAGTGAGGTACCAGATACACTGACAGTGAGGTACCAGATGCACTGACTGTGAGGTACCAGATACACTAACAGCGAGGTACCAGATACACTAACAGCGAGGTACCAGATACACTAACAGCGAGGTACCAAATACACTAACAGCGAGGTACCAGATACACTAACAGTGAGGTACCAGATACACTAACAGTGAGGTACCAGATACACTAACAGTGAGGTACCAGATACACTAACAGCGAGGTACCAGATACACTAACAGCGATGTACCAGATACACTAACAGCGAGGTACCAGATACACTAACAGTGAGGTACCAGCTACACTAACAGTGAGGTACCAGATACACTAACAGTGAGGTACGAGGGACACTAACAGTGAGGTACCAGATATACTAACAGTGACGGACCAGATACACTAACAGTGAGGTACCAGATACACTAACAGCGAGGTACCAGATACACTAACAGTGAGGTACCAGATACACTAACAGTGAGGTACCAGGGACACTAACAGTGAGGTACCAGATACACTAACAGCGAGGTACCAGGGACACTAACAGCGAGGTACCAGATACACTAACAGTGAGGTACCAGGGACACTAACAGTGAGGTAGCAGATACACTAACAGTGAGGTACCAGATACACTAACAGTGAGGTACCAGGGACACTAACAGCGAGGTACCAGATACACTAACAGTGAGGTACCAGATACACTAACAGTGAGGTACCAGATACACTCACAGTGAGGTACCAGATACACTAACAGTGAGGTACCAGATACACTAACAGCGAGGTACCAGATACACTAACAGTGAGGTACCAGATAAACTAACAGCGAGGTACCAGATAAACTAACAGCGAGGTACAAAGGACACTAACTGTGAGGTACCAGATACACTAACAGTGAGGTACCAGATACACTAACAGTGAGGTACCAGATACACTAACAGCGAGGTACCAGATACACTAACAGTGAGGTACCAGATACACTAACAGTGAGGTACCAGATACACTAACAGTGAGGTACCAGATACACTAACAGCGAGGTACCAGATACACTAACAGCGAGGTACCAGATACACTAACAGTGAGGTACCAGATACACTAACAGTGAGGTACCAGATACACTAACAGTGAGGTACCAGGGACACTAACAGCGAAGTACCAGATACACTAACAGTGAGGTACCAGATACCCTAACAGTGAGGTACCAGATACACTAACAGTGAGGTACCAGGGACACTAACAGTGAGGTACCAGATACACTAACAGTGAGGTACCAGATACACTAACAGTGAGGTACCAGATACACTAACAGTGAGGTAACAGATACACTAACAGCGAGGTACCAGATACACTAACAGTGAGGTACCAGATACACTAACAGCGAGGTACCAGATACACTAACAGCGAGGTACCAGATACACTAACAGCGAGGTACCAGATACACTAACTGCGATGTACCAGATACACTAACAGCGAGGTACCAGATACACTAACAGTGAGGTACCAGATACACTAACAGTGAGGTACCAGATACACTAACAGTGAGGTACCAGATACACTAACAGTGAGGTACCAGATACACTAACAGTGAGGTACCAGATACACTGACAGTGAGGTACCAGATACACTGACAGTGAGGTACCAGATACACTAACAGTGAGGTACCAGATACACTGACAGTGAGGTACCAGATACACTGGCAGTGAGGTACCAGATACACTGACAGTGAGGTACCAGATGCACTGACTGTGAGGTACCAGATGCATTAACAGTGAGGTACCAGATACACTAACAGCGAGGTACCAGATACACTAACAGCGAGGTACCAGATACACTAACAGTGAGGTACCAGATACACTAACAGCGAGGTACCAGATACACTAACAGCGAGGTACCAGATACACTAACAGCGAGGTACCAGATACACTAACAGCGAGGTACCAGATACACTAACAGCGAGGTAATAGATACACCAACAGCGAGGTACCAGATACACTAACAGTGAGGTACCAGATACACTAACAGTGAGGTACCAGATACTCTAACAGTGAGGTACCAGATACACTAACAGTGAGGTACCAGATACACTAACAGTGAGGTACCAGATATACTAACAGTGAGGTACCAGATACATTAACAGTGAGGTACCAGATACACTAACAGTGAGGTACCAGATACACTAACAGTGAGGTACCAGATACACTAACAGTGAGGTACCAGATACACTAACAGTGAGGTACCAGATACACTAACAGTAAGGTACCAGATACACTAACAGTGATGTACCAGATACACTAACAGTGAGGTACCAGATACACCAACAGTGAGGTACCAGATACACTGACAGTGAGGTACCAGATGCACTGACTGTGAGGTACCAGATACACTAACAGTGAGGTACCAGATACACTAACAGCGAGGTACCAGATACACTAACAGCGAGGTACCAGATACACTAACAGCGAGGTACCAGATACACTAACAGTGAGGTACCAGATATACTAACAGTGAGGTACCAGATACATTAACAGTGAGGTACCAGATACACTAAAAGTGAGGTACCAGATACACTAACAGTGAGGTACCAGATACACTAACAGTGCGGTACCAGATACACTAACAGTGAGGTACCAGATACACTAACAGTGAGGTACCAGATACACTAACAGTGAGGTACCAGATACACTAACAGCGAGTTACCAGATACACTAACAGTGAGGTACCAGATACACTAACAGTGAGGTACCAGATTAACTAACAGTGAGGTACCAGATACACTAACAGTGAGGTACCAAGGACACTAACAGCGAGGTACCAGATACACTAACAGTGAGGTACCAGATACACTAACAGCAAGGTACCAGGGACACTAACAGCGAGGTACCAGATACACTAACAGTGAGGTACCAGATACACTAACAGTGAGGTACCAGATACACTAACAGTGAGGTACCAGATACACTAAAAGTGAAGTACCAGATACACTAACAGTGAGGTATCAGATACACTAACAGTGAGGTACCAGATACACTAACAGTGAGGTACCAGATACACTAACAGTGAGGTACCAGATACACTAACAGCGAGGTACCAGGGACACTAACAGTGAGGTACCAGATACACTAACAGCGAGGTTCCAGATACACTAACAGCGAGGTACCAGATACACTAACAGTGAGGTACCAGGGACACTAACAGTGAGGTACCAGATACACTAACAGTGAGGTACCAGATACACTAACAGTGAGGTACCAGATACACTAACAGTGATGTACCAGATACACTAACAGTGAGGTACCAGATACACTAACAGTGAGGTACCAGATACACTGACAGTGAGGTACCAGATGCACTGACTGTGAGGTACCAGATACACTAACAGCGAGGTACCAGATACACTAACAGCGAGGTACCAGATACACTAACAGCGAGGTACCAAATACACTAACAGCGAGGTACCAGATACACTAACAGTGAGGTACCAGATACACTAACAGTGAGGTACCAGATACACTAACAGTGAGGTACCAGATACACTAACAGCGAGGTACCAGATACACTAACAGCGATGTACCAGATACACTAACAGCGAGGTACCAGATACACTAACAGTGAGGTACCAGCTACACTAACAGTGAGGTACCAGATACACTAACAGTGAGGTACGAGGGACACTAACAGTGAGGTACCAGATATACTAACAGTGACGGACCAGATACACTAACAGTGAGGTACCAGATACACTAACAGCGAGGTACCAGATACACTAACAGTGAGGTACCAGATACACTAACAGCGAGGTACCAGATACACTAACAGTGAGGTACCAGATACACTAACAGTGAGGTACCAGATACACTAACAGCGAGGTACCAGATACACTAACAGCGA
The DNA here is from genome assembly GCF_044704955.1 of Pristiophorus japonicus. Lineage (NCBI taxonomy): Eukaryota > Metazoa > Chordata > Chondrichthyes > Pristiophoridae > Pristiophorus > Pristiophorus japonicus. Next base: position 838,067 of record NW_027251082.1, read on the forward strand.
GGTACCAGATACACTAACAGTGAGGTACCAGATACACTAACAGTGAAGTACCAGATACACTAACAGCGAGGTACCAGATACACTAACAGCGAGGTACCAGATACACTAACAGCGAGGTACCAGATACACTAACAGCGATGTACCAGATACACTAACAGCGAGGTACCAGATACACTAACAGTGAGGTACCAGATACACTAACAGTGAGGTACCAGATACACTAACAGTGAGGTACCAGATACACTAACAGTGAGGTACCAGATACACTAACAGTGAGGTACCAGATACACTAACAGTGAGGTACCAGATACACTGACAGTGAGGTACCAGATACACTGACAGTGAGGTACCAGATACACTAACAGTGAGGTACCAGATACACTGACAGTGAGGTACCAGATACACTGACAGTGAGGTACCAGATACACTGACAGTGAGGTACCAGATGCACTGACTGTGAGGTACCAGATACACTAACAGTGAGGTACCAGATACACTAACAGTGAGGTACCAGATACACTAACAGCGAGGTACCTGATACACTAACAGCGAGGTACCAGATACACTAACAGTGAGGTACCAGATACACTAACAGTGAGGTACCAGATACACTAACAGTGAGGTACCAGATACACTAACAGTGAGGTACCAGATACACTAACAGTGAGGTACCAGATACACTAACAGTGAGGTACCAGATACACTAACAGCGAGGTACCAGATACACGAACAGTGAGGTACCAGATACACTAACAGTGAGGTACCAGATACACTAACAGCGAGGTACCAGATACACTAACAGCGAGGTACCAGATACACTAACAGTGAGGTACCAGATACACTAACAGTGAGGTACCAGATACACTAACAGTGAGGTACCAGATACACTAACAGCGAGGTACCAGATACACTAACAGTGAGGTACCAGATACACTAACAGCGAGGTACCAGATACACTAACAGCGAGGTACCAGATACACTAACAGTGAGGTACCAGATACACTAACAGTGAGGTACCAGATACACTAACAGCGAGGTACCAGATACACTAACAGCGAGGTACCAGATACACTAACAGCGAGGTACCAGATACACTAACAGCGAGGTACCAGATACACTAACAGTGAGGTACCAGATACACTAACAGTGAGGTACCAGATACACTAACAGCGAGGTACCAGATACACTAACAGCGAGGTACCAGATACACTAACAGTGAGGTACCAGATACACTAACAGTGAAGTACCAGATACACTAACAGCGAGGTACCAGATACACTAACAGCGAGGTACCAGATACACTAACAGCGAGGTACCAGATACACTAACAGCGATGTACCAGATACACTAACAGCGAGGTACCAGATACACTAACAGTGAGGTACCAGATACACTAACAGTGAGGTACCAGATACACTAACAGTGAGGTACCAGATACACTAACAGTGAGGTACCAGATACACTAACAGTGAGGTACCAGATACACTAACAGTGAGGTACCAGATACACTGACAGTGAGGTACCAGATACACTGACAGTGAGGTACCAGATACACTAACAGTGAGGTACCAGATACACTGACAGTGAGGTACCAGATACACTGACAGTGAGGTACCAGATACACTGACAGTGAGGTACCAGATGCACTGACTGTGAGGTACCAGATACACTAACAGTGAGGTACCAGATACACTAACAGTGAGGTACCAGATACACTAACAGCGAGGTACCTGATACACTAACAGCGAGGTACCAGATACACTAACAGTGAGGTACCAGATACACTAACAGTGAGGTACCAGATACACTAACAGTGAGGTACCAGATACACTAACAGTGAGGTACCAGATACACTAACAGTGAGGTACCAGATACACTAACAGTGAGGTACTAGATACACTAACAGCGAGGTACCAGATACACTAACAGCGAGGTACAAGATATACTAACAGCGAGGTACTAGATACACTAACAGCGAGGTACCAGATACACTAACAGCGAGGTACTAGATACACTAACAGCGAGGTAATAGATACACTAACAGCGAGGTACCAGATACACTAACAGTGAGGTAACAGATACACTAACAGTGAGGTACCAGATACACTAACAGTGAGGTACCAGATACACTAACAGTGAGGTACCAGATACACAAACAGTGAGGTACCAGATACACTAACAGCGAGGTACCAGATACACTAACAGCGAGGTACCAGATACACTAACAGTGAGGTACCAGATACACTAACAGCGAGGTACCAGATACACTAACAGTGAGGTACCAGATACACTAACAGTGAGGTACCAGATACACTAACAGTGAGGTACCAGATACACTAACAGTGAGGTACCAGATACACTAACAGTGAGGTACCAGATACACTAACAGTGAGGTACCAGATACACTAACAGCGAGTTACCAGATACACTAACAGTGAGGTACCAGATACACTAACAATGAGGTACCAGATAAACTAACAGTGAGGTACCAGATACACTAACAGTGAGGTACCAGGGACACTAACAGCGAGGTACCAGATACACTAACAGTGAGGTACCAGATACACTAACAGCAAGGTACCAGGGACACTAACAGTGAGGTACCAGATACACTAACAGTGAGGTACCAGATACACTAACAGTGAGGTACCAGATACACTAACAGTGAGGTACTAGATACACTAACAGTGAGGTACCAGATACACTAACAGTGAGGTACCAGATACACTAACAGCGAGGTACCAGATACACTAACAGTGAGGTACCAGATACACTAACAGCGAGGTACCAGATACACTAACAGCGAGGTACCAGATACACTAACAGTGAGGTACCAGATACACTAACAGCGAGGTACCAGATACACTAACAGCGAGGTACCAGATACACTAACAGCGAGGTACCAGATACACTAACAGCGAGGTACCAGATACACTAACAGCGAGGTACCAGATACACTAACAGTGAGGTACCAGATACACTAACAGTGAGGTACCAGATACACTAACAGCGAGGTACCAGATACACTAACAGCGAGGTACCAGATACACTAACAGTGAGGTACCAGATACACTAACAGTGAAGTTCCAGATACACTAACAGCGAGGTACCAGATACACTAACAGCGAGGTACCAGATACACTAACAGCGATGTACCAGATACACTAACAGCGAGGTACCAGATACACTAACAGTGAGGTACCAGATACACTAACAGTGAGGTACCAGATACACTAACAGTGAGGTACCAGATACACTAACAGTGAGGTACCAGATACACTAACAGTGAGGTACCAGATACACTAACAGTGAGGTACCAGATACACTGACAGTGAGGTACCAGATACACTGACAGTGAGGTACCAGATACACTAACAGTGAGGTACCAGATACACTGACAGTGAGGTACCAGATACACTGACAGTGAGGTACCAGATACACTGACAGTGAGGTACCAGATGCACTGACTGTGAGGTACCAGATACACTAACAGTGAGGTACCAGATACACTAACAGTGAGGTACCAGATACACTAACAGCGAGGTACCTGATACACTAACAGCGAGGTACCAGATACACTAACAGTGAGGTACCAGATACACTAACAGTGAGGTACCAGATACACTAACAGTGAGGTACCAGATACACTAACAGTGAGGTACCAGATACACTAACAGTGAGGTACCAGATACACTAACAGTGAGGTACTAGATACACTAACAGCGAGGTACCAGATACACTAACAGCGAGGTACAAGATACACTAACAGCGAGGTACTAGATACACTAACAGCGAGGTACCAGATACACTAACAGCGAGGTACTAGATACACTAACAGCGAGGTAATAGATACACTAACAGCGAGGTACCAGATACACTAACAGTGAGGTAACAGATACACTAACAGTGAGGTACCAGATACACTAACAGTGAGGTACCAGATACACTAACAGTGAGGTACCAGATACACAAACAGTGAGGTACCAGATACACTAACAGCGAGGTACCAGATACACTAACAGCGAGGTACCAGATACACTAACAGTGAGGTACCAGATACACTAACAGCGAGGTACCAGATACACTAACAGTGAGGTACCAGATACACTAACAGTGAGGTACCAGATACACTAACAGTGAGGTACCAGATACACTAACAGTGAGGTACCAGATACACTAACAGTGAGGTACCAGATACACTAACAGTGAGGTACCAGATACACTAACAGTGAGGTACCAGATACACTAACAGTGAGGTACCAGATACACTAACAGCGAGTTACCAGATACACTAACAGTGAGGTACCAGATACACTAACAGTGAGGTACCAGATAAACTAACAGTGAGGTACCAGATACACTAACAGTGAGGTACCAGGGACACTAACAGCGAGGTACCAGATACACTAACAGTGAGGTACCAGATACACTAACAGCAAGGTACCAGGGACACTAACAGCGAGGTACCAGATACACTAACAGTGAGGTACCAGATACACTCACAGTGAGGTACCAGATACACTAACAGTGAGGTACCAGATACACTAACAGTGAGGTACCAGATACACTAACAGTGAGGTACCAGATACACTGACAGTGAGGTACCAGATACACTGACAGTGAGGTACCAGATACACTAACAGTGAGGTACCAGATACACTGACAGTGAGGTACCAGATAGACTGACAGTGAGGTACCAGATACACTGACAGTGAGGTACCAGATGCACTGACTGTGAGGTACCAGATACACTAACAGTGAGGTACCAGATACACTAACAGTGAGGTACCAGATACACTAACAGCGAGGTACCAGATACACTAACAGCGAGGTACCAGATACACTAACAGAGAGGTACCAGATACACTAACAGTGAGGTACCAGATACACTAACAGTGAGGTACCAGATACACTAACAGTGAGGTACCAGATACACTAACAGTGAGGTACTAGATACACTAACAGTGAGGTACCAGATACACTAACAGCGAGGTACCAGATACACTAACAGCGAGGTACCAGATACACTAACAGCGAGGTACCAGATACACTAACAGCGAGGTACCAGATACACTAACAGCGAGGTAATAGATACACTAACAGCGAGGTACCAGATACACTAACAGTGAGGTACCAGATACACTAACAGTGAGGTACCAGATACACTAACAGTGAGGTACCATATACACTAACAGTGAGGTACCAGATACACTAACAGTGAGGTACCAGATACACTAACAGTGAGGTACCAGATACACTAACAGTGAGGTACCAGATACACTAACAGTGAGGTACCAGATACACTAACAGTGAGGTACCAGATACACTAACAGTGAGGTACCAGATACACTAACAGCGAGTTACCAAATACACTAACAGTGAGGTACCAGATACACTAACAGTGAGGTACCAGATTAACTAACAGTGAGGTACCAGATACACTAACAGTGAGGTACCAGGGACACTAACAGCGAGGTACCAGATACACTAACAGTGAGGTACCAGATACACTAACAGCAAGGTACCAGGGACACTAACAGCGAGGTACCAGATACACTAACAGTGAGGTACCAGATACACTAACAGTGAGGTACCAGATACACTAAAAGTGAGGTAACAGATACACTAACAGTGAGGTATCAGATACACTAACAGTGAGGTACCAGATACACTAACAGTGAGGTACCAGATACACTAACAGTGAGGTACCAGATACACTAACAGCGAGGTACCAGGGACACTAACAGTGAGGTACCAGATACACTAACAGCGAGGTACCAGATACACTAACAGTGAGGTACCAGATACACTAACAGTGAGGTACCAGATACACTAACAGTGAGGTACCAGATACACTAACAGTGAGGTACCAGATACACTAACAGTGAGGTACCAGATACACTGACAGTGAGGTACCAGATGCACTAACAGTGAGGTACCAGATACCCTAACAGTGAGGTACCAGATACACAAACAGTGAGGTACCAGCGACACTAACAGCGAGGTACCAGATACACTAACAGTGAGGTACCAGATACACTAACAGTGAGGTACCAGATACATTAACAGTGAGGTACCAGATACACTAACAGCGAGGTACCAGATACACTAACAGTGAGGTACCAGATACACTAACAGTGAGGTACCAGATACACTAACAGCGAGGTACCAGATACACTAACAGCGAGGTACCAGATACACTAACAGTGAGGTACCAGATACACTAACAGCGAAGTACCAGATACACTAACAGCGAGGTACCAGATACACTAACAGCGAGGTACCAGATACACTAACAGTGAGGTACCAGATACACTGACAGTGAGGTACCAGATACACTGACAGTGAGGTACCAGATACACTGACAGTGAGGTACCAGATACACTAACAGTGAGGTACCAGATACACTGACAGTGAGGTACCAGATACACTGACAGTGAGGTACCAGATACACTGACAGTGAGGTACCAGATGCACTGACTGTGAGGTACCAGATACACTAACAGTGAGGTACCAGATACACTAACAGTGAGGTACCAGATACACTAACAGCGAGGTACCAGATACACTAACAGCGAGGTACCAGATACACTAACAGTGAGGTACCAGATACACTAACAGTGAGGTACCAGATACACTAACAGTGAGGTACCAGATACACTAACAGTGAGGTACCAGATACACTAACAGTGAGGTACCAGATACACTAACAGTGAGGTACTAGATACACTAACAGCGAGGTACCAGATACACTAACAGCGAGGTACAAGATACACTAACAGCGAGGTACCAGATACACTAACAGCGAGGTACCAGATACACTAACAGCGAGGTAATAGATACACTAACAGCGAGGTACCAGATACACTAACAGTGAGGTACCAGATACACTAACAGTGAGGTACCAGATACACTAACAGTGAGGTACCAGATACACAAACAGTGAGGTACCAGATACACTAACAGCGAGGTACCAGATACACTAACAGCGAGGTATCAGATACACTAACAGTGAGGTACCAGATACACTAACAGCGAGGTACCAGATACACTAACAGTGAGGTACCAGATACACTAACAGTGAGGTACCAGATACACTAACAGTGAGGTACCAGATACACTAACAGTGAGGTACCAGATACACTAACAGTGATGTACCAGATACAATAACAGTGAGGTACCAGATACACTAACAGTGAGGTACCAGATACACTAACAGTGAGGTACCAGATACACTAACAGCGAGTTACCAGATACACTAACAGTGAGGTACCAGATACACTAACAGTGAGGTACCAGATACACTAACAGCAAGGTACCAGATACACTCACAGTGAGGTACCAGATACACTAACAGTGAGGTACCAGATACACTAAAAGTGAGGTACCAGATATACTAACAGTGAGGTATCAGATACACTAACAGTGAGGTACCAGATACACTAACAGTGAGGTACCAGGGACACTAACAGTGAGGTACCAGATACACTAACAGTGAGGTACCAGATACACTAACAGTGAGGTACCAGATACACTAACAGTGAGGTACCAGATACACTAACAGTGAGGTACCAGATAAACTAACAGTGAGGTACCAGATACATTAACAGTGAGGTACCAGGGACACTAACAGCGAGGTACCAGATACACTGACAGTGAGGTACCAGATACACTAAAAGTGAGGTACCAGATATACTAACAGTGAGGTATCAGATACACTAACAGTGAGGTACCAGATACACTAACAGCGAGGTACCAGATACACTAACAGCGAGGTACCAGATACACTAACAGTGAGGTACCAGATACACTAACAGCGAAGTACCAGATACACTAACAGCGAGGTACCAGATACACTAACAGCGAGGTACCAGATACACTAACAGTGAGGTACCAGATACACTGACAGTGAGGTACCAGATACACTGACAGTGAGGTACCAGATACACTGACAGTGAGGTACCAGATACACTAACAGTGAGGTACCAGATACACTGACAGTGAGGTACCAGATACACTGACAGTGAGGTACCAGATACACTGACAGTGAGGTACCAGATGCACTGACTGTGAGGTACCAGATACACTAACAGTGAGGTACCAGATACACTAACAGTGAGGTACCAGATACACTAACAGCGAGGTACCAGATACACTAACAGCGAGGTACCAGATACACTAACAGTGAGGTACCAGATACACTAACAGTGAGGTACCAGATACACTAACAGTGAGGTACCAGATACACTAACAGTGAGGTACCAGATACACTAACAGTGAGGTACCAGATACACTAACAGTGAGGTACTAGATACACTAACAGCGAGGTACCAGATACACTAACAGCGAGGTACAAGATACACTAACAGCGAGGTACCAGATACACTAACAGCGAGGTACCAGATACACTAACAGCGAGGTAATAGATACACTAACAGCGAGGTACCAGATACACTAACAGTGAGGTACCAGATACACTAACAGTGAGGTACCAGATACACTAACAGTGAGGTACCAGATACACAAACAGTGAGGTACCAGATACACTAACAGCGAGGTACCAGATACACTAACAGCGAGGTATCAGATACACTAACAGTGAGGTACCAGATACACTAACAGCGAGGTACCAGATACACTAACAGTGAGGTACCAGATACACTAACAGTGAGGTACCAGATACACTAACAGTGAGGTACCAGATACACTAACAGTGAGGTACCAGATACACTAACAGTGATGTACCAGATACAATAACAGTGAGGTACCAGATACACTAACAGTGAGGTACCAGATACACTAACAGTGAGGTACCAGATACACTAACAGCGAGTTACCAGATACACTAACAGTGAGGTACCAGATACACTAACAGTGAGGTACCAGATACACTAACAGCAAGGTACCAGATACACTCACAGTGAGGTACCAGATACACTAACAGTGAGGTACCAGATACACTAAAAGTGAGGTACCAGATATACTAACAGTGAGGTATCAGATACACTAACAGTGAGGTACCAGATACACTAACAGTGAGGTACCAGGGACACTAACAGTGAGGTACCAGATACACTAACAGTGAGGTACCAGATACACTAACAGTGAGGTACCAGATACACTAACAGTGAGGTACCAGATACACTAACAGTGAGGTACCAGATAAACTAACAGTGAGGTACCAGATACATTAACAGTGAGGTACCAGGGACACTAACAGCGAGGTACCAGATACACTAACAGTGAGGTACCAGATACACTAACAGCAAGGTACCAGGGACACTAACAGCGAGGTACGAGATACACTAACAGTGAGGTACCAGATACACTCACAGTGAGGTACCAGATACACTAACAGTGAGGTACCAGATACACTAAAAGTGAGGTACCAGATACACTAACAGTGAGGTATCAGATACACTAACAGTGAGGTACCAGATACACTAACAGTGAGGTACCAGGGACACTAACAGTGAGGTACCAGATACACTAACAGTGAGGTACCAGATACACTAACAGTGAGGTACCAGATACACTGACAGTGAGGTACCAGATGCACTGACTGTGAGGTACCAGATACACTAACAGTGAGGTACCAGATACACTAACAGTGAGGTACCAGATACACTAACAGCGAGGTACCAGATACACTAACAGCGAGGTACCAGATACACTAACAGTGAGGTACCAGATACACTAACAGTGAGGTACCAGATACACTAACAGTGAGGTACCAGATACACTAACAGTGAGGTACCAGATACACTAACAGTGAGGTACTAGATACACTAACAGCGAGGTACCAGATACACTAACAGCGAGGTACCAGATACACTAACAGCGAGGTACCAGATACACTAACAGCGAGGTACCAGATACACTAACAGCGAGGTAATAGATACACTAACAGCGAGGTACCAGATACACTAACAGTGAGGTACCAGATACACTAACAGTGAGGTACCAGATACACTAACAGTGAGGTACCTGATACACTAACAGTGAGGTACCAGATACACTAACAGTGAGGTACCAGATACACTAACAGTGAGGTACCAGATACACTAACAGTGAGGTACCAGATACACTAACAGTGAGGTACCAGATACACTAACAGCGAGTTACCAGATACACTAACAGTGAGGTACCAGATACACTAACAGTGAGGTACCAGATTAACTAACAGTGAGGTACCAGATACACTAACAGTGAGGTACCAGATACACTAACAGTGAGGTACCAGATACACTAACAGTGAGGTACCAGATACACTAACAGTGAGGTACCAGATACACTAACAGTGAGGTACCAGATACACTAACAGTGAGATACCAGATACATTAACAGTGAGGTACCAGATACACTAACAGTGAGGTACCAGATACACTAACAGTGAGGTACCAGATACACTGACAGTGAGGTACCAGATACACTGACAGTGAGGTACCAGATACACTAACAGTGAGGTACCAGATACACTGACAGTGAGGTACCAGATACACTGACAGTGAGGTACCAGATGCACTGACTGTGAGGTACCAGATACACTAACAGTGAGGTACCAGATACACTAACAGTGAGGTACCAGATACACTAACAGCGAGGTACCAGATACACTAACAGTGAGGTACCAGATACACTAACAGTGAGGTACCAGATACACTAACAGTGAGGTACCATATACACTAACAGTGAGGTACCAGATACACTAACAGTGAGGTACTAGATACACTAACAGCGAGGTACCAGATACACTAACAGCGAGGTACCAGATACACTAACAGCGAGGTACCAGATACACTAACAGCGAGGTACCAGATACACTAACAGGGAGGTAATAGATACACTAACAGCGACGTACCAGATACACTAACAGTGAGGTACCAGATACACTAACAGTGAGGTACCAGATACACTAACAGTGAGGTACCTGATACACTAACAGTGAGGTACCAGATACACTAACAGTGAGGTACCAGATACACTAACAGTGAGGTACCAGATACACTAACAGTGAGGTACCAGATACACTAACAGTGAGGTACCAGATACACTAACAGCGAGTTACCAGATACACTAACAGTGAGGTACCAGATACACTAACAGTGAGGTACCAGATTAACTAACAGTGAGGTACCAGATACACTAACAGTGAGGTACCAGATACACTAACAGTGAGGTACCAGATACACTAACAGTGAGGTACCAGATACACTAACAGAGAGGTACCAGATACACTAACAGCGAGTTACCAGATACACTAACAGTGAGGTACCAGATACACTAACAGTGAGGTACCAGATAAACTAACAGTGAGGTACCAGATACACTAACAGTGAGGTACCAGGGACACTAACAGCGAGGTACCAGATACACTAACAGTGAGGTACCAGATACACTAACAGCAAGGTACCAGGGACACTAACAGCGAGGTACCAGATACACTAACAGTGAGGTACCAGATACACTCACAGTGAGGTACCAGATACACTAACAGTGAGGTACCAGATACACTAACAGTGAGGTACCAGATACACTAACAGTGAGGTACCAGATACACTGACAGTGAGGTACCAGATACACTGACAGTGAGGTACCAGATACACTAACAGTGAGGTACCAGATACACTGACAGTGAGGTACCAGATACACTGACAGTGAGGTACCAGATACACTGACAGTGAGGTACCAGATGCACTGACTGTGAGGTACCAGATACACTAACAGTGAGGTACCAGATACACTAACAGTGAGGTACCAGATACACTAACAGCGAGGTACCAGATACACTAACAGCGAGGTACCAGATACACTAACAGTGAGGTACCAGATACACTAACAGTGAGGTACCAGATACACTAACAGTGAGGTACCAGATACACTAACAGTGAGGTACCAGATACACTAACAGTGAGGTACTAGATACACTAACAGTGAGGTACCAGATACACTAACAGCGAGGTACCAGATACACTAACAGTGAGGTACCAGATACACTAACAGTGAGGTACCAGATACACTAACAGTGAGGTACCAGATACACTAACAGTGAGGTACCAGATACACTAACAGTGAGGTACCAGATACACTGACAGTGAGGTACCAGATAAACTGACAGTGAGGTACCAGATACACTAACAGTGAGGTACCAGATACACTGACAGTGAGGTACCAGATACACTGGCAGTGAGGTACCAGATACACTGACAGTGAGGTACCAGATGCACTGACTGTGAGGTACCAGATGCATTAACAGTGAGGTACCAGATACACTAACAGCGAGGTACCAGATACACTAACAGCGAGGTACCAGATACACTAACAGTGAGGTACCAGATACACTAACAGCGAGGTACCAGATACACTAACAGCGAGGTACCAGATACACTAACAGCGAGGTACCAGATACACTAACAGCGAGGTACCAGATACACTAACAGCGAGGTAATAGATACACTAACAGCGAGGTACCAGATACACTAACAGTGAGGTACCAGATACACTAACAGTGAGGTACCAGATACTCTAACAGTGAGGTACCAGATACACTAACAGTGAGGTACCAGATATACTAACAGTGAGGTACCAGATACACTAACAGTGAGGTACCAGATACACTAACAGTGAGGTACCAGATACACTAACAGCAAGGTACCAGGGACACTAACAGCGAGGTACCAGATACACTAACAGTGAGGTACCAGATACACTCACAGTGAGGTACCAGATACACTAACAGTGAGGTACCAGATACACTAACAGTGAGGTACCAGATACACTAACAGTGAGGTACCAGATACACTGACAGTGAGGTACCAGATACACTGACAGTGAGGTACCAGATACACTAACAGTGAGGTACCAGATACACTGACAGTGAGGTACCAGATACACTGACAGTGAGGTACCAGATACACTGACAGTGAGGTACCAGATGCACTGACTGTGAGGTACCAGATACACTAACAGTGAGGTACCAGATACACTAACAGTGAGGTACCAGATACACTAACAGCGAGGTACCAGATACACTAACAGCGAGGTACCAGATACACTAACAGTGAGGTACCAGATACACTAACAGTGAGGTACCAGATACACTAACAGTGAGGTACCAGATACACTAACAGTGAGGTACCAGATACACTAACAGTGAGGTACTAGATACACTAACAGTGAGGTACCAGATACACTAACAGCGAGGTACCAGATACACTAACAGTGAGGTACCAGATACACTAACAGTGAGGTACCAGATACACTAACAGTGAGGTACCAGATACACTAACAGTGAGGTACCAGATACACTAACAGTGAGGTACCAGATACACTGACAGTGAGGTACCAGATAAACTGACAGTGAGGTACCAGATACACTAACAGTGAGGTACCAGATACACTGACAGTGAGGTACCAGATACACTGGCAGTGAGGTACCAGATACACTGACAGTGAGGTACCAGATGCACTGACTGTGAGGTACCAGATGCATTAACAGTGAGGTACCAGATACACTAACAGCGAGGTACCAGATACACTAACAGCGAGGTACCAGATACACTAACAGTGAGGTACCAGATACACTAACAGCGAGGTACCAGATACACTAACAGCGAGGTACCAGATACACTAACAGCGAGGTACCAGATACACTAACAGCGAGGTACCAGATACACTAACAGCGAGGTAATAGATACACTAACAGCGAGGTACCAGATACACTAACAGTGAGGTACCAGATACACTAACAGTGAGGTACCAGATACTCTAACAGTGAGGTACCAGATACACTAACAGTGAGGTACCAGATATACTAACAGTGAGGTACCAGATACATTAACAGTGAGGTACCAGATACACTAACAGTGAGGTACCAGATACACTAACAGTGAGGTACCAGATACACTAACAGTGAGGTACCAGATACACTAACAGTGAGGTACCAGATACACTAACAGTGAGGTACCAGATACACTAACAGTGAGGTACCAGATACACTAAAAGTGAGGTACCAGATACACTAACAGTGAGGTATCAGATACACTAACAGTGAGGTACCAGATACACTAACAGTGAGGTACCAGATACACTAACAGTGAGGTACCAGATACACTAACAGCGAGGTACCAGGGACACTAACAGTGAGGTACCAGATACACTAACAGCGAGGTACCAGATACACTAACAGCGAGGTACCAGATACACTAACAGTGAGGTACCAGGGACACTAACAGTGAGGTACCAGATACACTAACAGTGAGGTACCAGATACACTAACAGTAAGGTACCAGATACACTAACAGTGATGTACCAGATACACTAACAGTGAGGTACCAGATACACCAACAGTGAGGTACCAGATACACTGACAGTGAGGTACCAGATGCACTGACTGTGAGGTACCAGATACACTAACAGTGAGGTACCAGATACACTAACAGCGAGGTACCAGATACACTAACAGCGAGGTACCAGATACACTAACAGCGAGGTACCAGATACACTAACAGTGAGGTACCAGATACACTAACAGTGAGGTACCAGATACACTAACAGTGAGGTACCAGATACACTAACAGTGAGGTACCAGATACACTAACAGTGAGGTACCAGATACACTAACAGTGAGGTACCAGATACACTAACAGCGAGGTACCAGATACACGAACAGTGAGGTACCAGATACACTAACAGTGAGGTACCAGATACACTAACAGCGAGGTACCAGATACACTAACAGCGAGGTACCAGATACACTAACAGTGAGGTACCAGATACACTAACAGTGAGGTACCAGATACACTAACAGTGAGGTACCAGATACACTAACAGCGAGGTACCAGATACACTAACAGTGAGGTACCAGATACACTAACAGCGAGGTACCAGATACACTAACAGCGAGGTACCAGATACACTAACAGTGAGGTACCAGATACACTAACAGTGAGGTACCAGATACACTAACAGCGAGGTACCAGATACACTAACAGCGAGGTACCAGATACACTAACAGCGAGGTACCAGATACACTAACAGCGAGGTACCAGATACACTAACAGTGAGGTACCAGATACACTAACAGTGAGGTACCAGATACACTAACAGCGAGGTACCAGATACACTAACAGCGAGGTACCAGATACACTAACAGTGAGGTACCAGATACACTAACAGTGAAGTACCAGATACACTAACAGCGAGGTACCAGATACACTAACAGCGAGGTACCAGATACACTAACAGCGAGGTACCAGATACACTAACAGCGATGTACCAGATACACTAACAGCGAGGTACCAGATACACTAACAGTGAGGTACCAGATACACTAACAGTGAGGTACCAGATACACTAACAGTGAGGTACCAGATACACTAACAGTGAGGTACCAGATACACTAACAGTGAGGTACCAGATACACTAACAGTGAGGTACCAGATACACTGACAGTGAGGTACCAGATACACTGACAGTGAGGTACCAGATACACTAACAGTGAGGTACCAGATACACTGACAGTGAGGTACCAGATACACTGACAGTGAGGTACCAGATACACTGACAGTGAGGTACCAGATGCACTGACTGTGAGGTACCAGATACACTAACAGTGAGGTACCAGATACACTAACAGAGAGGTACCAGATACACTAACAGCGAGGTACCTGATACACTAAAAGCGAGGTACCAGATACACTAACAGTGAGGTACCAGATACACTAACAGTGAGGTACCAGATACACTAACAGTGAGGTACCAGATACACTAACAGTGAGGTACCAGATACACTAACAGTGAGGTACCAGATACACTAACACTGAGGTACTAGATACACTAACAGCGAGGTACCAGATACACTAACAGCGAGGTACAAGATATACTAACAGCGAGGTACTAGATACACTAACAGCGAGGTACCAGATACACTAACAGCGAGGTACTAGATACACTAACAGCGAGGTAATAGATACACTAACAGCGAGGTACCAGATACACTAACAGTGAGGTAACAGATACACTAACAGTGAGGTACCAGATACACTAACAGTGAGGTACCAGATACACTAACAGTGAGGTACCAGATACACAAACAGTGAGGTACCAGATACACTAACAGCGAGGTACCAGATACACTAACAGCGAGGTACCAGATACACTAACAGTGAGGTACCAGATACACTAACAGCGAGGTACCAGATACACTAACAGTGAGGTACCAGATACACTAACAGTGAGGTACCAGATACACTAACAGTGAGGTACCAGATACACTAACAGTGAGGTACCAGATACACTAACAGTGAGGTACCAGATACACTAACAGCGAGGTACCAGATACACTAACAGCGAGTTACCAGATACACTAACAGTGAGGTACCAGATACACTAACAATGAGGTACCAGATAAACTAACAGTGAGGTACCAGATACACTAACAGTGAGGTACCAGGGACACTAACAGCGAGGTACCAGATACACTAACAGTGAGGTACCAGATACACTAACAGCAAGGTACCAGGGACACTAACAGTGAGGTACCAGATACACTAACAGTGAGGTACCAGATACACTAACAGTGAGGTACCAGATACACTAACAGTGAGGTACTAGATACACTAACAGTGAGGTACCAGATACACTAACAGTGAGGTACCAGATACACTAACAGAGAGGTACCAGATACACTAACAGTGAGGTACCAGATACACTAACAGCGAGGTACCAGATACACTAACAGCGAGGTACCAGATACACTAACAGTGAGGTACCAGATACACTAACAGTGAGGTACCAGATACACTAACAGCGAGGTACCAGATACACTAACAGCGAGGTACCAGATACACTAACAGCGAGGTACCAGATACACTAACAGCGAGGTACCAGATACACTAACAGTGAGGTACCAGATACACTAACAGTGAGGTACCAGATACACTAACAGCGAGGTACCAGATACACTAACAGCGAGGTACCAGATACACGAACAGTGAGGTACCAGATACACTAACAGTGAAGTACCAGATACACTAACAGCGAGGTACCAGATACACTAACAGCGAGGTACCAGATACACTAACAGCGAGGTACCAGATACACTAACAGCGATGTACCAGATACACTAACAGCGAGGTACCAGATACACTAACAGTGAGGTACCAGATACACTAACAGTGAGGTACCAGATACACTAACAGTGAGGTACCAGATACACTAACAGTGAGGTACCAGATACACTAACAGTGAGGTACCAGATACACTAACAGTGAGGTACCAGATACACTGACAGTGAAGTACCAGATACACTGACAGTGAGGTACCAGATACACTAACAGTGAGGTACCAGATACACTGACAGTGAGGTACCAGATACACTGACAGTGAGGTACCAGATACACTGACAGTGAGGTACCAGATGCACTGACTGTGAGGTACCAGATACACGAACAGTGAGGTACCAGATACACTAACAGCGAGGTACCTGATACACTAACAGCGAGGTACCAGATACACTAACAGCGAGGTACCAGATACACTAACAGTGAGGTACCAGATACACTAACAGTGAGGTACCAGATACACTAACAGTGAGGTACCAGATACACTAACAGTGAGGTACCAGATACACTAACAGTGAGGTACCAGATACACTAACAGTGAGGTACTAGATACACTAACAGCGAGGTACCAGATACACTAACAGCGAGGTACAAGATACACTAACAGCGAGGTACTAGATACACTAACAGCGAGGTACCAGATACACTAACAGCGAGGTACTAGATACACTAACAGCGAGGTAATAGATACACTAACAGCGAGGTACTAGATACACTAACAGTGAGGTAACAGATACACTAACAGTGAGGTACCAGATACACTAACAGTGAGGTACCAGATACACTAACAGTGAGGTACCAGATACACAAACAGTGAGGTACCAGATACACTAACAGCGAGGTACCAGATACACTAACAGTGAGGTACCAGATACACTAACAGCGAGGTACCAGATACACTAACAGCGAGGTACCAGATACACTAACAGTGAGGTACCAGATACACTAACAGTGAGGTACCAGATACACTAACAGTGAGGTACCAGATACACTAACAGTGAGGTACCAGATACACTAACAGTGAGGTACCAGATACACTAACAGTGAGGTACCAGATACACTAACAGTGAGGTACCAGATACACTAACAGCGAGTTACCAGATACACTAACAGCGAGGTACCAGATACACTAACAGTGAGGTACCAGATAAACTAACAGTGAGGTACCAGATACACTAACAGTGAGGTACCAGGGACACTAACAGCGAGGTACCAGATACACTAACAGCGAGGTACCAGATACACTAACAGCAAGGTACCAGGGACACTAACAGCGAGGTACCAGATACACTAACAGCGAGGTACAAGATACACTCACAGTGAGGTACCAGATACACTCACAGTGAGGTACCAGATACACTAACAGTGAGGTACCAGATACACTAACAGTGAGGTACCAGATACACTGACAGTGAGGTACCAGATACACTGACAGTGAGGTACCAGATACACTGACAGTGAGGTACCAGATACACTAACAGTGAGGTACCAGATACACTGACAGTGAGGTACCAGATACACTGACAGTGAGGTACCAGATACACTGACAGTGAGGTACCAGATGCACTGACTGTGAGGTACCAGATACACTAACAGTGAGGTACCAGATACACTAACAGTGAGGTACCAGATACACTAACAGCGAGGTACCAGATACACTAACAGCGAGGTACCAGATACACTAACAGTGAGGTACCAGATACACTAACAGTGAGGTACCAGATACACTAACAGTGAGGTACCAGATACACTAACAGTGAGGTACCAGATACACTAACAGTGAGGTACTAGATACACTAACAGTGAGGTACCAGATACACTAACAGCGAGGTACCAGATACACTAACAGCGAGGTACCAGATACACTAACAGCGAGGTACCAGATACACTAACAGCGAGGTACCAGATACACTAACAGCGAGGTAATAGATACACTAACAGCGAGGTACCAGATACACTAACAGTGAGGTACCAGATACACTAACAGTGAGGTACCAGATACACTAACAGTGAGGTACCATATACACTAACAGTGAGGTACCAGATACACTAACAGTGAGGTACCAGATACACTAACAGTGAGGTACCAGATACACTAACAGTGAGGTACCAGATACACTAACAGTGAGGTACCAGATACACTAACAGTGAGGTACCAGATACACTAACAGTGAGGTACCAGATACACTAACAGCGAGTTACCAGATACACTAACAGTGAGGTACCAGATACACTAACAGTGAGGTACCAGATTAACTAACAGTGAGGTACCAGATACACTAACAGTGAGGTACCAGGGACACTAACAGCGAGGAACCAGATACACTAACAGTGAGGTACCAGATACACTAACAGCAAGGTACCAGGGACACTAACAGCGAGGTACCAGATACACTAACAGTGAGGTACCAGATACACTAACAGTGAGGTACCAGATACACTAAAAGTGAGGTAACAGATACACTAACAGTGAGGTATCAGATACACTAACAGTGAGGTACCAGATACACTAACAGTGAGGTACCAGATACACTAACAGTGAGGTACCAGATACACTAACAGCGAGGTACCAGGGACACTAACAGTGAGGTACCAGATACACTAACAGCGAGGTACCAGATACACTAACAGTGAGGTACCAGATACACTAACAGTGAGGTACCAGATACACTAACAGTGAGGTACCAGATACACTAACAGTGAGGTACCAGATACACTAACAGTGAGGTACCAGATACACTGACAGTGAGGTACCAGATGCACTAACAGTGAGGTACCAGATACCCTAACAGTGAGGTACCAGATACACTAACAGTGAGGTACCAGCGACACTAACAGCGAGGTACCAGATACACTAACAGTGAGGTACCAGATACACTAACAGTGAGGTACCAGATACACTAACAGTGAGGTACCAGATACACTAACAGTGAGGTACCAGATACACTAACAGCGAGGTACCAGATACACTAACAGTGAGGTACCAGATACACTAACAGTGAGGTACCAGATACACTAACAGCGAGGTACCAGATACACTAACAGCGAGGTACCAGATACACTAACAGTGAGGTACCAGATACACTAACAGCGAAGTACCAGATACACTAACAGCGAGGTACCAGATACACTAACAGCGAGGTACCAGATACACTAACAGTGAGGTACCAGATACAATGACAGTGAGGTACCAGATACACTGACAGTGAGGTACCAGATACACTGACAGTGAGGTACCAGATACACTAACAGTGAGGTACCAGATACACTGACAGTGAGGTACCAGATACACTGACAGTGAGGTACCAGATACACTGACAGTGAGGTACCAGATGCACTGACTGTGAGGTACCAGATACACTAACAGTGAGGTACCAGATACACTAACAGTGAGGTACCAGATACACTAACAGCGAGGTACCAGATACACTAACAGCGAGGTACCAGATACACTAACAGTGAGGTACCAGATACACTAACAGTGAGGTACCAGATACACTAACAGTGAGGTACCAGATACACTAACAGTGAGGTACCAGATACACTAACAGTGAGGTACCAGATACACTAACAGTGAGGTACTAGATACACTAACAGCGAGGTACCAGATACACTAACAGCGAGGTACAAGATACACTAACAGCGAGGTACCAGATACACTAACAGCGAGGTACCAGATACACTAACAGCGAGGTAATAGATACACTAACAGCGAGGTACCAGATACACTAACAGTGAGGTACCAGATACACTAACAGTGAGGTACCAGATACACTAACAGTGAGGTACCAGATACACAAACAGTGAGGTACCAGATACACTATCAGCGAGGTACCAGATACACTAACAGCGAGGTACCAGATACACTAACAGTGAGGTACCAGATACACTAACAGCGAGGTACCAGATACACTAACAGTGAGGTACCAGATACACTAACAGTGAGGTACCAGATACACTAACAGTGAGGTACCAGATACACTAACAGTGAGGTACCAGATACACTAACAGTGAGGTACCAGATACACTAACAGTGAGGTACCAGATACACTAACAGTGAGGTACCAGATACACTAACAGCGAGTTACCAGATACACTAACAGTGAGGTACCAGATACACTAACAGTGAGGTACCAGATACACTAACAGCAAGGTACCAGGGACACTAACAGCGAGGTACCAGATACACTAACAGTGAGGTACCAGATACACTCACAGTGAGGTACCAGATACACTAACAGTGAGGTACCAGATACACTAAAAGTGAGGTACCAGATATACTAACAGTGAGGTATCAGATACACTAACAGTGAGGTACCAGATACACTAACAGTGAGGTACCAGGGACACTAACAGTGAGGTACCAGATACACTAACAGTGAGGTACCAGATACACTAACAGTGAGGTACCAGATACACTAACAGTGAGGTACCAGATACACTAACAGTGAGGTACCAGATAAACTAACAGTGAGGTACCAGATACATTAACAGTGAGGTACCAGGGACACTAACAGCGAGGTACCAGATACACTAACAGTGAGGTACCAGATACACTAACAGCAAGGTACCAGGGACACTAACAGCGAGGTACGAGATACACTAACAGTGAGGTACCAGATACACTCACAGTGAGGTACCAGATACACTAACAGTGAGGTACCAGATACACTAAAAGTGAGGTACCAGATACACTAACAGTGAGGTATCAGATACACTAACAGTGAGGTACCAGATACACTAACAGTGAGGTACCAGGGACACTAACAGTGAGGTACCAGATACACTAACAGTGAGGTACCAGATACACTAACAGTGAGGTACCAGATACACTGACAGTGAGGTACCAGATGCACTGACTGTGAGGTACCAGATACACTAACAGTGAGGTACCAGATACACTAACAGTGAGGTACCAGATACACTAACAGCGAGGTACCAGATACACTAACAGTGAGGTACCAGATACACTAACAGTGAGGTACCAGATACACTAACAGTGAGGTACCAGATACACTAACAGTGAGGTACCAGATACACTAACAGTGAGGTACTAGATACACTAACAGCGAGGTACCAGATACACTAACAGCGAGGTACCAGATACACTAACAGCGAGGTACCAGATACACTAACAGCGAGGTACCAGATACACTAACAGCGAGGTAATAGATACACTAACAGCGAGGTACCAGATACACTAACAGTGAGGTACCAGATACACTAACAGTGAGGTACCAGATACACTAACAGTGAGGTACCTGATACACTAACAGTGAGGTACCAGATACACTAACAGTGAGGTACCAGATACACTAACAGTGAGGTACCAGATACACTAACAGTGAGGTACCAGATACACTAACAGTGAGGTACCAGATACACTAACAGCGAGTTACCAGATACACTAACAGTGAGGTACCAGATACACTAACAGTGAGGTACCAGATTAACTAACAGTGAGGTACCAGATACACTAACAGTGAGGTACCAGATACACTAACAGTGAGGTACCAGATACACTAACAGTGAGGTACCAGATACACTAACAGTGAGGTACCAGATACACTAACAGTGAGGTACCAGATACACTAACAGTGAGATACCAGATACATTAACAGTGAGGTACCAGATACACTAACAGTGAGGTACCAGATACACTAACAGTGAGGTACCAGATACACTGACAGTGAGGTACCAGATACACTGACAGTGAGGTACCAGATACACTAACAGTGAGGTACCAGATACACTGACAGTGAGGTACCAGATACACTGACAGTGAGGTACCAGATACACTGACAGTGAGGTACCAGATGCACTGACTGTGAGGTACCAGATACACTAACAGTGAGGTACCAGATACACTAACAGTGAGGTACCAGATACACTAACAGCGAGGTACCAGATACACTAACAGCGAGGTACCAGATACACTAACAGTGAGGTACCAGATACACTAACAGTGAGGTACCAGATACACTAACAGTGAGGTACCAGATACACTAACAGTGAGGTACCAGATACACTAACAGTGAGGTACTAGATACACTAACAGCGAGGTACCAGATACACTAACAGCGAGGTACCAGATACACTAACAGCGAGGTACCAGATACACTAACAGCGAGGTACCAGATACACTAACAGCGAGGTAATAGATACACTAACAGCGAGGTACCAGATACACTAACAGTGAGGTACCAGATACACTAACAGTGAGGTACCAGATACACTAACAGTGAGGTACCTGATACACTAACAGTGAGGTACCAGATACACTAACAGTGAGGTACCAGATACACTAACAGTGAGGTACCAGATACACTAACAGTGAGGTACCAGATACACTAACAGTGAGGTACCAGATACACTAACAGCGAGTTACCAGATACACTAACAGTGAGGTACCAGATACACTAACAGTGAGGTACCAGATTAACTAACAGTGAGGTACCAGATACACTAACAGTGAGGTACCAGATACACTAACAGTGAGGTACCAGATACACTAACAGTGAGGTACCAGATACACTAACAGTGAGGTACCAGATACACTAACAGCGAGTTACCAGATACACTAACAGTGAGGTACCAGATACACTAACAGTGAGGTACCAGATAAACTAACAGTGAGGTACCAGATACACTAACAGTGAGGTACCAGGGACACTAACAGCGAGGTACCAGATACACTAACAGTGAGGTACCAGATACACTAACAGCAAGGTACCAGGGACACTAACAGCGAGGTACCAGATACACTAACAGTGAGGTACCAGATACACTCACAGTGAGGTACCAGATACACTAACAGTGAGGTACCAGATACACTAACAGTGAGGTACCAGATACACTAACAGTGAGGTACCAGATACACTGACAGTGAGGTACCAGATACACTGACAGTGAGGTACCAGATACACTAACAGTGAGGTACCAGATACACTGACAGTGAGGTACCAGATACACTGACAGTGAGGTACCAGATACACTGACAGTGAGGTACCAGATGCACTGACTGTGAGGTACCAGATACACTAACAGTGAGGTACCAGATACACTAACAGTGAGGTACCAGATACACTAACAGCGAGGTACCAGATACACTAACAGCGAGGTACCAGATACACTAACAGTGAGGTACCAGATACACTAACAGTGAGGTACCAGATACACTAACAGTGAGGTACCAGATACACTAACAGTGAGGTACCAGATACACTAACAGTGAGGTACTAGATACACTAACAGTGAGGTACCAGATACACTAACAGCGAGGTCCGAGATACACTAACAGCGAGGTACCAGATACACTAACAGCGAGGTACCAGATACACTAACAGCGAGGTACCAGATACACTAACAGCGAGGTAATAGATACACTAACAGCGAGGTACCAGATACACTAACAGTGAGGTACCAGATACACTAACAGTGAGGTACCAGATACACTAACAGTGAGGTACCATATACACTAACAGTGAGGTACCAGATACACTAACAGTGAGGTACCAGATACACTAACAGTGAGGTACCAGATACACCAACAGTGAGGTAGCAGATACACTAACAGTGAGGTACCAGATACACTAACAGTGAGGTACCAGATACACTAACAGCGAGTTACCAGATACACTAACAGTGAGGTACCAGATACACTAACAGTGAGGTACCAGATTAACTAACAGTGAGGTACCAGATACACTAACAGTGAGGTACCAGGGACACTAACAGCGAGGTACCAGATACACTAACAGTGAGGTACCAGATACACTAACAGCAAGGTACCAGGGACACTAACAGCGAGGTACCAGATACACTAACAGTGAGGTACCAGATACACTAACAGTGAGGTACCAGATACACTAAAAGTGAGGTAACAGATACACTAACAGTGAGGTATCAGATACACTAACAGTGAGGTACCAGATACACTAACAGTGAGGTACCAGATACACTAACAGTGAGGTACCAGATACACTAACAGCGAGGTACCAGGGACACTAACAGTGAGGTACCAGATACACTAACAGTGAGGTACCAGATACACTAACAGTGAGGTACCAGATACACTAACAGTGAGGTACCAGATACACTAACAGTGAGGTACCAGATACACTAACAGTGAGGTACCAGATACACTGACAGTGAGGTACCAGATGCACTAACAGTGAGGTACCAGATACCCTAACAGTGAGGTACCAGATACACTAACAGTGAGGTACCAGCGACACTAACAGCGAGGTACCAGATACACTAACAGTGAGGTACCAGATACACTAACAGTGAGGTACCAGATACACTAACAGTGAGGTACCAGATACACTAACAGTGAGGTACCAGATACACTAACAGCGAGGTACCAGATACCCTAACAGTGAGGTACCAGATACACTAACAGTGAGGTACCAGATACACTAACAGCGAGGTACCAGATACACTAACAGCGAGGTACCAGATACACTAACAGTGAGGTACCAGATACACTAACAGCGAAGTACCAGATATACTAACAGCGAGGTACCAGATACACTAACAGCGAGGTACCAGATACACTAACAGCGATGTACCAGATACACTAACAGCGAGGTACCAGATACACTAACAGTGAGGTACCAGATACACTAACAGTGAGGTACCAGATACACTAACAGTGAGGTACCAGATACACTAACAGTGAGGTACCAGATACACTGACAGTGAGGTACCAGATACACTGACAGTGAGGTACCAGATACACTGACAGTGAGGTACCAGATACACTGACAGTGAGGTACCAGATACACTGACAGTGAGGTACCAGATACACTGACAGTGAGGTACCAGATGCACTGACTGTGAGGTACCAGATACACTAACAGTGAGGTACCAGATACACTAACAGTGAGGTACCAGATACACTAACAGCGAGGTACCAGATACACTAACAGCGAGGTACCAGATACACTAACAGTGAGGTACCAGATACACTAACAGTGAGGTACCAGATACACTAACAGTGAGGTACCAGATACACTAACAGTGAGGTACCAGATACACTAACAGTGAGGTACCAGATACACTAACAGTGAGGTACTAGATACACTAACAGCGAGGTACCAGATACACTAACAGCGAGGTACAAGATACACTAACAGCGAGGTACCAGATACACTAACAGCGAGGTACCAGATACACTAACAGCGAGGTACCAGATACACTAACAGCGAGGTAATAGATACACTAACAGCGAGGTACCAGATACACTAACAGTGAAGTACCAGATACACTAACAGTGAGCTACCAGATACACTAACAGTGAGGTACCAGATACACAAACAGTGAGGTACCAGATACACTAACAGCGAGGTACCAGATACACTAACAGCGAGGTACCAGATACACTAACAGTGAGGTACCAGATACACTAACAGCGAGGTACCAGATACATTAACAGTGAGGTACCAGATACACTAACAGTGAGGTACCAGATACACTAACAGTGAGGTACCAGATACACTAACAGTGAGGTACCAGATACACTAACAGTGAGGTACCAGATACACTAACAGTGAGGTACCAGATACACTAACAGTGAGGTACCAGATACACTAACAGCGAGTTACCAGATACACTAACAGTGAGGTACCAGATACACTAACAGTGAGGTACCAGATACACTAACAGTGAGGAACCAGATACACTAACAGTGAGGTACCAGATACACTAACAGTGAGGTACCAGATAAACTAACAGTGAGGTACCAGATACACTAACAGTGAGGTACCAGGGACACTAACAGCGAGGTACCAGATACACTAACAGTGAGGTACCAGATACACTAACAGCAAGGTACCAGGGACACTAACAGCGAGGTACCAGATACACTAACAGTGAGGTACCAGATACACTCACAGTGAGGTACCAGATACACTAACAGTGAGGTACCAGATACACTAAAAGTGAGGTACCAGATACACTAACAGTGAGGTATCAGATACACTAACAGTGAGGTACCAGATACACTAACAGTGAGGTACCAGGGACACTAACAGTGAGGTACCAGATACACTAACAGTGAGGTACCAGATACACTAACAGTGAGGTACCAGATACACTAACAGTGAGGTACCAGATACACTAACAGTGAGGTACCAGATACACTAACAGTGAGGTACCAGATACACTGACAGTGAGGTACCAGATGCACTGACTGTGAGGTACCAGATACACTAACAGTGAGGTACCAGATACACTAACAGCGAGGTACCAGATACACTAACAGTGAGGTACCAGATACACTAACAGCGAGGTACCAGATACACTAACAGCGAGGTACCAGATACACTAACAGCGATGTACCAGATACACTAACAGCTAGGTACCAGATACCCGAACAGTGAGGTACCAGATACACTAACAGTGAGGTACCAGATACACTAACAGTGAGATACCAGATACATTAACAGTGAGGTACCAGATACACTAACAGTGAGGTACCAGATACACTAACAGTGAGGTACCAGATACACTGACAGTGAGGTACCAGATACACTGACAGTGAGGTACCAGATACACTAACAGTGAGGTACCAGATACACTGACAGTGAGGTACCAGATACACTGACAGTGAGGTACCAGATACACTGACAGTGAGGTACCAGATGCACTGACTGTGAGGTACCAGATACACTAACAGTGAGGTACCAGATACACTAACAGTGAGGTACCAGATACACTAACAGCGAGGTACCAGATACACTAACAGCGAGGTACCAGAT
Organism: Pristiophorus japonicus; assembly: GCF_044704955.1. NCBI lineage: Eukaryota > Metazoa > Chordata > Chondrichthyes > Pristiophoridae > Pristiophorus > Pristiophorus japonicus. Next base: position 865,953 of record NW_027251082.1, read on the forward strand.
ACACTAACAGTGAGGTACCAGATACACTAACAGTGAGGTACCAGATACACTAACAGTGAGGTACCAGATACACTAACAGTGAGGTACCAGATACACTAACAGAGAGGTACTAGATACACTAACAGCGAGGTACCAGATACACTAACAGCGAGGTACCAGATACACTAACAGCGAGGTACCAGATACACTAACAGCGAGGTACCAGATACACTAACAGCGAGGTAATAGATACACTAACAGCGAGGTACCAGATACACTAACAGTGAGGTACCAGATACACTAACAGTGAGGTACCAGATACACTAACAGTGAGGTACCAGATACACTAACAGTGAGGTACCAGATACACTAACAGTGAGGTACCAGATACACTAACAGTGAGGTACCAGATACACTAACAGTGAGGTACCAGATACACTAACAGTGAGGTACCAGATACACTAACAGCGAGGTACCAGATACACTAACAGCGAGGTACCAGATACACTAACAGCGAGGTACCAGATACACTAACAGCGAGGTAATAGATACACTAACAGCGAGGTACCAGATACACTAACAGTGAGGTACCAGATACACTAACAGTGAGGTACCAGATACACTAACAGTGAGGTACCAGATACACTAACAGTGAGGTACCAGATACACTAACAGCGAGTTACCAGATACACTAACAGTGAGGTACCAGATACACTAACAGTGAGGTACCAGATTAACTAACAGTGAGGTACCAGATACACTAACAGTGAGGTACCAGGGACACTAACAGTGAGGTACCAGATACACTAACAGTGAGGTACCAGATACACTAACAGTGAGGTACCAGATACACTAACAGTGAGGTACCAGATACACTAACAGCGAGGTACCAGATACACTAACAGCGAGGTACCAGATACACTAACAGTGAGGTACCAGATACACTAACAGTGAGGTACCAGATACACTAACAGTGAGGTACCAGATACACTAACAGTGAGGTACCAGATACACTAACAGTGAGGTACTAGATACACTAACAGTGAGGTACCAGATACACTAACAGCGAGGTCCGAGATACACTAACAGCGAGGTACCAGATACACTAACAGCGAGGTACCAGATACACTAACAGCGAGGTACCAGATACACTAACAGCGAGGTAATAGATACACTAACAGCGAGGTACCAGATACACTAACAGTGAGGTACCAGATACACTAACAGTGAGGTACCAGATACACTAACAGTGAGGTACCATATACACTAACAGTGAGGTACCAGATACACTAACAGTGAGGTACCAGATACACTAACAGTGAGGTACCAGATACACCAACAGTGAGGTAGCAGATACACTAACAGTGAGGTACCAGATACACTAACAGTGAGGTACCAGATACACTAACAGCGAGTTACCAGATACACTAACAGTGAGGTACCAGATACACTAACAGTGAGGTACCAGATTAACTAACAGTGAGGTACCAGATACACTAACAGTGAGGTACCAGGGACACTAACAGCGAGGTACCAGATACACTAACAGTGAGGTACCAGATACACTAACAGCAAGGTACCAGGGACACTAACAGCGAGGTACCAGATACACTAACAGTGAGGTACCAGATACACTAACAGTGAGGTACCAGATACACTAAAAGTGAGGTAACAGATACACTAACAGTGAGGTATCAGATACACTAACAGTGAGGTACCAGATACACTAACAGTGAGGTACCAGATACACTAACAGTGAGGTACCAGATACACTAACAGCGAGGTACCAGGGACACTAACAGTGAGGTACCAGATACACTAACAGTGAGGTACCAGATACACTAACAGTGAGGTACCAGATACACTAACAGTGAGGTACCAGATACACTAACAGTGAGGTACCAGATACACTAACAGTGAGGTACCAGATACACTGACAGTGAGGTACCAGATGCACTAACAGTGAGGTACCAGATACCCTAACAGTGAGGTACCAGATACACTAACAGTGAGGTACCAGCGACACTAACAGCGAGGTACCAGATACACTAACAGTGAGGTACCAGATACACTAACAGTGAGGTACCAGATACAATAACAGTGAGGTACCAGATACACTAACAGTGAGGTACCAGATACACTAACAGCGAGGTACCAGATACACTAACAGTGAGGTACCAGATACACTAACAGTGAGGTACCAGATACACTAACAGCGAGGTACCAGATACACTAACAGCGAGGTACCAGATACACTAACAGCGAAGTACCAGATATACTAACAGCGAGGTACCAGATACACTAACAGCGAGGTACCAGATACACTAACAGCGATGTACCAGATACACTAACAGCGAGGTACCAGATACACTAACAGTGAGGTACCAGATACACTAACAGTGAGGTACCAGATACACTAACAGTGAGGTACCAGATACACTAACAGTGAGGTACCAGATACACTGACAGTGAGGTACCAGATACACTGACAGTGAGGTACCAGATACACTGACAGTGAGGTACCAGATACACTGACAGTGAGGTACCAGATACACTGACAGTGAGGTACCAGATACACTGACAGTGAGGTACCAGATGCACTGACTGTGAGGTACCAGATACACTAACAGTGAGGTACCAGATACACTAACAGTGAGGTACCAGATACACTAACAGCGAGGTACCAGATACACTAACAGCGAGGTACCAGATACACTAACAGTGAGGTACCAGATACACTAACAGTGAGGTACCAGATACACTAACAGTGAGGTACCAGATACACTAACAGTGAGGTACCAGATACACTAACAGTGAGGTACCAGATACACTAACAGTGAGGTACTAGATACACTAACAGCGAGGTACCAGATACACTAACAGCGAGGTACAAGATACACTAACAGCGAGGTACCAGATACACTAACAGCGAGGTACCAGATACACTAACAGCGAGGTACCAGATACACTAACAGCGAGGTAATAGATACACTAACAGCGAGGTACCAGATACACTAACAGTGAAGTACCAGATACACTAACAGTGAGGTACCAGATACACTAACAGTGAGGTACCAGATACACAAACAGTGAGGTACCAGATACACTAACAGCGAGGTACCAGATACACTAACAGCGAGGTACCAGATACACTAACAGTGAGGTACCAGATACACTAACAGCGAGGTACCAGATACATTAACATTGAGGTACCAGATACACTAACAGTGAGGTACCAGATACACTAACAGTGAGGTACCAGATACACTAACAGTGAGGTACCAGATACACTAACAGTGAGGTACCAGATACACTAACAGTGAGGTACCAGATACACTAACAGCGAGTTACCAGATACACTAACAGTGAGGTACCAGATACACTAACAGTGAGGTACCAGATACACTAACAGTGAGGTACCAGATACACTAACAGTGAGGTACCAGATACACTAACAGTGAGGTACCAGATAAACTAACAGTGAGGTACCAGATACACTAACAGTGAGGTACCAGGGACACTAACAGCGAGGTACCAGATACACTAACAGTGAGGTACCAGATACACTAACAGCAAGGTACCAGGGACACTAACAGCGAGGTACCAGATACACTAACAGTGAGGTACCAGATACACTCACAGTGAGGTACCAGATACACTAACAGTGAGGTACCAGATACACTAAAAGTGAGGTACCAGATACACTAACAGTGAGGTATCAGATACACTAACAGTGAGGTACCAGATACACTAACAGTGAGGTACCAGGGACACTAACAGTGAGGTACCAGATACACTAACAGTGAGGTACCAGATACACTAACAGTGAGGTACCAGATACACTAACAGTGAGGTACCAGATACACTAACAGTGAGGTACCAGATACACTAACAGTGAGGTACCAGATACACTGACAGTGAGGTACCAGATGCACTGACTGTGAGGTACCAGATACACTAACAGTGAGGTACCAGATACACTAACAGCGAGGTACCAGATACACTAACAGTGAGGTACCAGATACACTAACAGCGAGGTACCAGATACACTAACAGCGAGGTACCAGATACACTAACAGCGAGGTACCAGATACACTAACAGCGATGTACCAGATACACTAACAGCTAGGTACCAGATACACGAACAGTGAGGTACCAGATACACTAACAGTGAGGTACCAGATACACTAACAGTGAGATACCAGATACATTAACAGTGAGGTACCAGATACACTAACAGTGAGGTACCAGATACACTAACAGTGAGGTACCAGATACACTGACAGTGAGGTACCAGATACACTGACAGTGAGGTACCAGATACACTAACAGTGAGGTACCAGATACACTGACAGTGAGGTACCAGATACACTGACAGTGAGGTACCAGATACACTGACAGTGAGGTACCAGATGCACTGACTGTGAGGTACCAGATACACTAACAGTGAGGTACCAGATACACTAACAGTGAGGTACCAGATACACTAACAGCGAGGTACCAGATACACTAACAGCGAGGTACCAGATACACTAACAGTGAGGTACCAGATACACTAACAGTGAGGTACCAGATACACTAACAGTGAGGTACCAGATACACTAACAGTGAGGTACCAGATACACTAACAGAGAGGTACTAGATACACTAACAGCGAGGTACCAGATACACTAACAGCGAGGTACCAGATACACTAACAGCGAGGTACCAGATACACTAACAGCGAGGTACCAGATACACTAACAGCGAGGTAATAGATACACTAACAGCGAGGTACCAGATACACTAACAGTGAGGTACCAGATACACTAACAGTGAGGTACCAGATACACTAACAGTGAGGTACCAGATACACTAACAGTGAGGTACCAGATACACTAACAGTGAGGTACCAGATACACTAACAGTGAGGTACCAGATACACTAACAGTGAGGTACCAGATACACTAACAGTGAGGTACCAGATACACTAACAGCGAGGTACCAGATACACTAACAGCGAGGTACCAGATACACTAACAGCGAGGTACCAGATACACTAACAGCGAGGTAATAGATACACTAACAGCGAGGTACCAGATACACTAACAGTGAGGTACCAGATACACTAACAGTGAGGTACCAGATACACTAACAGTGAGGTACCAGATACACTAACAGTGAGGTACCAGATACACTAACAGCGAGTTACCAGATACACTAACAGTGAGGTACCAGATACACTAACAGTGAGGTACCAGATTAACTAACAGTGAGGTACCAGATACACTAACAGTGAGGTACCAGGGACACTAACAGCGAGGTACCAGATACACTAACAGTGAGGTACCAGATACACTAACAGCGAGGTACCAGGGACACTAACAGCGAGGTACCAGATACACTAACAGTGAGGTACCAGATACACTAACAGTGAGGTATCAGATACACTAACAGTGAGGTACCAGATACACTGACAGTGAGGTACCAGATACACTGACAGTGAGGTACCAGATGCACTGACTGTGAGGTACCAGATACACTAACAGTGAGGTACCAGATACACTAACAGTCAGGTACCAGATACACTAACAGCGAGGTACCAGATACACTAACAGCGAGGTACCAGATACACTAACAGTGAGGTACCAGATACACTAACAGTGAGGTACCAGATACACTAACAGTGAGGTACCAGATACACTAACAGTGAGGTACCAGATACACTAACAGAGAGGTACTAGATACACTAACAGCGAGGTACCAGATACACTAACAGCGAGGTACCAGATACACTAACAGCGAGGTACCAGATACACTAACAGCGAGGTACCAGATACACTAACAGCGAGGTAATAGATACACTAACAGCGAGGTACCAGATACACTAACAGTGAGGTACCAGATACACTAACAGTGAGGTACCAGATACACTAACAGTGAGGTACCAGATACACTAACAGTGAGGTACCAGATACACTAACAGTGAGGTACCAGATACACTAACAGCGAGTTACCAGATACACTAACAGTGAGGTACCAGATACACTAACAGTGAGGTACCAGATTAACTAACAGTGAGGTACCAGATACACTAACAGTGAGGTACCAGGGACACTAACAGCGAGGTACCAGATACACTAACAGTGAGGTACCAGATACACTAACAGCGAGGTACCAGGGACACTAACAGCGAGGTACCAGATACACTAACAGTGAGGTACCAGATACACTAACAGTGAGGTACCAGATACACTAAAAGTGAGGTAACAGATACACTAACAGTGAGGTATCAGATACACTAACAGTGAGGTACCAGATACACTAACAGTGAGGTACCAGATACACTAACAGCGAGGTACCAGGGACACTAACAGTGAGGTACCAGATACACTAACAGCGAGGTACCAGATACACTAACAGCGAGGTACCAGATACACTAACAGTGAGGTACCAGATACACTAACAGTGAGGTACCAGATACACTAACAGTGAGGTACCAGATACACTAACAGTGAGGTACCAGATACACTAACAGTGAGGTACCAGATACACTAACAGTGAGGTACCAGATACACTGACAGTGAGGTACCAGATGCACTGACTGTGAGGTACCAGATACACTAACAGTGAGGTACCAGATACACTAACAGCGAGGTACCAGATACACTAACAGCGAGGTACCAGATACACTAACAGTGAGGTACCAGATACACTAACAGTGAGGTACCAGATACACTAACAGTGAGGTACCAGATACACTAACAGTGAGGTAGTAGATACACTAACAGTGAGGTACCAGATACACTAACAGAGAGGTACCAGATACACTAACAGCGAGGTACCAGATACACTAACAGCGAGGTACCAGATACACTAACAGCGAGGTACCAGATACACTAACAGCGAGGTAATAGATACACTAACAGCGAGGTACCAGATACACTAACAGTGAGGTACCAGATACCCTAACAGTGAGGTACCAGATACACTAACAGTGAGGTACCAGGGACACTAACAGCGAGGTACCAGATACACTAACAGTGAGGTACCAGATACACTAACAGTGAGGTACCAGATACACTAACAGTAAGGTAGCAGATACACTAACAGCGAGGTACCAGATACACTAACAGTGAGGTACCAGATACACTAACAGCGAGGTACCAGATACACTAACAGTGAGGTACCAGATACACTAACAGTGAGGTACCAGATACACTAACAGCGAGGTACCAGATACACTAACAGCGAGGTACCAGATACACTAACAGTGAGGTACCAGATACACTAACAGTGAAGTACCAGATACACTAACAGCGAGGTACCAGATACACTAACAGCGAGGTACCAGATACACTAACAGCGAGGTACCAGATACACTAACAGCGATGTACCAGATACACTAACAGCGAGGTACCAGATACACTAACAGTGAGGTACCAGATACACTAACAGTGAGGTACCAGATACACTAACAGTGAGGTACCAGATACACTAACAGTGAGGTACCAGATACACTAACAGTGAGGTACCAGATACACTAACAGTGAGGTACCAGATACACTGACAGTGAGGTACCAGATACACTGACAGTGAGGTACCAGATACACTAACAGTGAGGTACCAGATACACTGACAGTGAGGTACCAGATACACTGACAGTGAGGTACCAGATACACTGACAGTGAGGTACCAGATGCACTGACTGTGAGGTACCAGATACACTAACAGTGAGGTACCAGATACACTAACAGTGAGGTACCAGATACACTAACAGCGAGGTACCAGATACACTAACAGCGAGGTACCAGATACACTAACAGTGAGGTACCAGATACACTAACAGTGAGGTACCAGATACACTAACAGTGAGGTACCAGATACACTAACAGAGAGGTACTAGATACACTAACAGCGAGGTACCAGATACACTAACAGCGAGGTACCAGATACACTAACAGCGAGGTACCAGATACACTAACAGCGAGGTACCAGATACACTAACAGCGAGGTAATAGATACACTAACAGCGAGGTACCAGATACACTAACAGTGAGGTACCAGATACACTAACAGTGAGGTACCAGATACACTAACAGTGAGGTACCAGATACACTAACAGTGAGGTACCAGATACACTAACAGTGAGGTACCAGATACACTAACAGTGAGGTACCAGATACACTAACAGTGAGGTACCAGATACACTAACAGCGAGGTACCAGATACACTAACAGCGAGGTACCAGATACACTAACAGCGAGGTACCAGATACACTAACAGCGAGGTAATAGATACACTAACAGCGAGGTACCAGATACACTAACAGTGAGGTACCAGATACACTAACAGTGAGGTACCAGATACACTAACAGTGAGGTACCAGATACACTAACAGTGAGGTACCAGATACACTAACAGCGAGTTACCAGATACACTAACAGTGAGGTACCAGATACACTAACAGTGAGGTACCAGATTAACTAACAGTGAGGTACCAGATACACTAACAGTGAGGTACCAGGGACACTAACAGCGAGGTACCAGATACACTAACAGTGAGGTACCAGATACACTAACAGCGAGGTACCAGGGACACTAACAGCGAGGTACCAGATACACTAACAGTGAGGTACCAGATACACTAACAGTGAGGTATCAGATACACTAACAGTGAGGTACCAGATACACTGACAGTGAGGTACCAGATACACTGACAGTGAGGTACCAGATGCACTGACTGTGAGGTACCAGATACACTAACAGTGAGGTACCAGATACACTAACAGTGAGGTACCAGATACACTAACAGCGAGGTACCAGATACACTAACAGCGAGGTACCAGATACACTAACAGTGAGGTACCAGATACACTAACAGTGAGGTACCAGATACACTAACAGTGAGGTACCAGATACACTAACAGTGAGGTACCAGATACACTAACAGAGAGGTACTAGATACACTAACAGCGAGGTACCAGATACACTAACAGCGAGGTACCAGATACACTAACAGCGAGGTACCAGATACACTAACAGCGAGGTACCAGATACACTAACAGCGAGGTAATAGATACACTAACAGCGAGGTACCAGATACACTAACAGTGAGGTACCAGATACACTAACAGTGAGGTACCAGATACACTAACAGTGAGGTACCAGATACACTAACAGTGAGGTACCAGATACACTAACAGTGAGGTACCAGATACACTAACAGCGAGTTACCAGATACACTAACAGTGAGGTACCAGATACACTAACAGTGAGGTACCAGATTAACTAACAGTGAGGTACCAGATACACTAACAGTGAGGTACCAGGGACACTAACAGCGAGGTACCAGATACACTAACAGTGAGGTACCAGATACACTAACAGCGAGGTACCAGGGACACTAACAGCGAGGTACCAGATACACTAACAGTGAGGTACCAGATACACTAACAGTGAGGTACCAGATACACTAAAAGTGAGGTAACAGATACACTAACAGTGAGGTATCAGATACACTAACAGTGAGGTACCAGATACACTAACAGTGAGGTACCAGATACACTAACAGCGAGGTACCAGATACACTAACAGTGAGGTACCAGATACACTAACAGTGAGGTACCAGATACACTAACAGTGAGGTACCAGATACACTAACAGTGAGGTACCAGATACACTAACAGTGAGGTACCAGATACACTAACAGTGAGGTACCAGATACACTGACAGTGAGGTACCAGATGCACTGACTGTGAGGTACCAGATACACTAACAGTGAGGTACCAGATACACTAACAGCGAGGTACCAGATACACTAACAGCGAGGTACCAGATACACTAACAGTGAGGTACCAGATACACTAACAGTGAGGTACCAGATACACTAACAGTGAGGTACCAGATACACTAACAGTGAGGTAGTAGATACACTAACAGTGAGGTACCAGATACACTAACAGAGAGGTACCAGATACACTAACAGCGAGGTACCAGATACACTAACAGCGAGGTACCAGATACACTAACAGCGAGGTACCAGATACACTAACAGCGAGGTAATAGATACACTAACAGCGAGGTACCAGATACACTAACAGTGAGGTACCAGATACCCTAACAGTGAGGTACCAGATACACTAACAGTGAGGTACCAGGGACACTAACAGCGAGGTACCAGATACACTAACAGTGAGGTACCAGATACACTAACAGTGAGGTACCAGATACACTAACAGTGAGGTAGCAGATACACTAACAGCGAGGTACCAGATACACTAACAGTGAGGTACCAGATACACTAACAGCGAGGTACCAGATACACTAACAGTGAGGTACCAGATACACTAACAGTGAGGTACCAGATACACTAACAGCGAGGTACCAGATACACTAACAGCGAGGTACCAGATACACTAACAGTGAGGTACCAGATACACTAACAGTGAAGTACCAGATACACTAACAGCGAGGTACCAGATACACTAACAGCGAGGTAATAGATACACTAACAGCGAGGTACCAGATACACTAACAGTGAGGTACCAGATACCCTAACAGTGAGGTACCAGATACACTAACAGTGAGGTACCAGGGACACTAACAGCGAGGTACCAGATACACTAACAGTGAGGTACCAGATACACTAACAGTGAGGTACCAGATACACTAACAGTAAGGTAGCAGATACACTAACAGCGAGGTACCAGATACACTAACAGTGAGGTACCAGATACACTAACAGCGAGGTACCAGATACACTAACAGTGAGGTACCAGATACACTAACAGTGAGGTACCAGATACACTAACAGCGAGGTACCAGATACACTAACAGCGAGGTACCAGATACACTAACAGTGAGGTACCAGATACACTAACAGTGAAGTACCAGATACACTAACAGCGAGGTACCAGATACACTAACAGCGAGGTACCAGATACACTAACAGCGAGGTACCAGATACACTAACAGCGATGTACCAGATACACTAACAGCGAGGTACCAGATACACTAACAGTGAGGTACCAGATACACTAACAGTGAGGTACCAGATACACTAACAGTGAGGTACCAGATACACTAACAGTGAGGTACCAGATACACTAACAGTGAGGTACCAGATACACTAACAGTGAGGTACCAGATACACTGACAGTGAGGTACCAGATACACTGACAGTGAGGTACCAGATACACTAACAGTGAGGTACCAGATACACTGACAGTGAGGTACCAGATACACTGACAGTGAGGTACCAGATACACTGACAGTGAGGTACCAGATGCACTGACTGTGAGGTACCAGATACACTAACAGTGAGGTACCAGATACACTAACAGTGAGGTACCAGATACACTAACAGCGAGGTACCAGATACACTAACAGCGAGGTACCAGATACACTAACAGTGAGGTACCAGATACACTAACAGTGAGGTACCAGATACACTAACAGTGAGGTACCAGATACACTAACAGAGAGGTACTAGATACACTAACAGCGAGGTACCAGATACACTAACAGCGAGGTACCAGATACACTAACAGCGAGGTACCAGATACACTAACAGCGAGGTACCAGATACACTAACAGCGAGGTAATAGATACACTAACAGCGAGGTACCAGATACACTAACAGTGAGGTACCAGATACACTAACAGTGAGGTACCAGATACACTAACAGTGAGGTACCAGATACACTAACAGTGAGGTACCAGATACACTAACAGTGAGGTACCAGATACACTAACAGTGAGGTACCAGATACACTAACAGTGAGGTACCAGATACACTAACAGTGAGGTACCAGATACACTAACAGCGAGGTACCAGATACACTAACAGCGAGGTACCAGATACACTAACAGCGAGGTACCAGATACACTAACAGCGAGGTAATAGATACACTAACAGCGAGGTACCAGATACACTAACAGTGAGGTACCAGATACACTAACAGTGAGGTACCAGATACACTAACAGTGAGGTACCAGATACACTAACAGTGAGGTACCAGATACACTAACAGCGAGTTACCAGATACACTAACAGTGAGGTACCAGATACACTAACAGTGAGGTACCAGATTAACTAACAGTGAGGTACCAGATACACTAACAGTGAGGTACCAGGGACACTAACAGCGAGGTACCAGATACACTAACAGTGAGGTACCAGATACACTAACAGCGAGGTACCAGGGACACTAACAGCGAGGTACCAGATACACTAACAGTGAGGTACCAGATACACTAACAGTGAGGTATCAGATACACTAACAGTGAGGTACCAGATACACTGACAGTGAGGTACCAGATACACTGACAGTGAGGTACCAGATGCACTGACTGTGAGGTACCAGATACACTAACAGTGAGGTACCAGATACACTAACAGTGAGGTACCAGATACACTAACAGCGAGGTACCAGATACACTAACAGCGAGGTACCAGATACACTAACAGTGAGGTACCAGATACACTAACAGTGAGGTACCAGATACACTAACAGTGAGGTACCAGATACACTAACAGTGAGGTACCAGATACACTAACAGAGAGGTACTAGATACACTAACAGCGAGGTACCAGATACACTAACAGCGAGGTACCAGATACACTAACAGCGAGGTACCAGATACACTAACAGCGAGGTACCAGATACACTAACAGCGAGGTACCAGATACACTAACAGTGAGGTACCAGATACACTAACAGTGAGGTACCAGATACACTAACAGTGAGGTACCAGATACACTAACAGTGAGGTACCAGATACACTAACAGTGAGGTACCAGATACACTAACAGCGAGTTACCAGATACACTAACAGTGAGGTACCAGATACACTAACAGTGAGGTACCAGATTAACTAACAGTGAGGTACCAGATACACTAACAGTGAGGTACCAGGGACACTAACAGCGAGGTACCAGATACACTAACAGTGAGGTACCAGATACACTAACAGCGAGGTACCAGGGACACTAACAGCGAGGTACCAGATACACTAACAGTGAGGTACCAGATACACTAACAGTGAGGTACCAGATACACTAAAAGTGAGGTAACAGATACACTAACAGTGAGGTATCAGATACACTAACAGTGAGGTACCAGATACACTAACAGTGAGGTACCAGATACACTAACAGCGAGGTACCAGGGACACTAACAGTGAGGTACCAGATACACTAACAGCGAGGTACCAGATACACTAACAGCGAGGTACCAGATACACTAACAGTGAGGTACCAGATACACTAACAGTGAGGTACCAGATACACTAACAGTGAGGTACAAGATACACTAACAGTGAGGTACCAGATACACTAACAGTGAGGTACCAGATACACTAACAGTGAGGTACCAGATACACTGACAGTGAGGTACCAGATGCACTGACTGTGAGGTACCAGATACACTAACAGTGAGGTACCAGATACACTAACAGCGAGGTACCAGATACACTAACAGCGAGGTACCAGATACACTAACAGTGAGGTACCAGATACACTAACAGTGAGGTACCAGATACACTAACAGTGAGGTACCAGATACACTAACAGTGAGGTAGTAGATACACTAACAGTGAGGTACCAGATACACTAACAGAGAGGTACCAGATACACTAACAGCGAGGTACCAGATACACTAACAGCGAGGTACCAGATACACTAACAGCGAGGTACCAGATACACTAACAGCGAGGTAATAGATACACTAACAGCGAGGTACCAGATACACTAACAGTGAGGTACCAGATACCCTAACAGTGAGGTACCAGATACACTAACAGTGAGGTACCAGGGACACTAACAGCGAGGTACCAGATACACTAACAGTGAGGTACCAGATACACTAACAGTGAGGTACCAGATACACTAACAGTGAGGTAGCAGATACACTAACAGCGAGGTACCAGATACACTAACAGTGAGGTACCAGATACACTAACAGCGAGGTACCAGATACACTAACAGTGAGGTACCAGATACACTAACAGTGAGGTACCAGATACACTAACAGCGAGGTACCAGATACACTAACAGCGAGGTACCAGATACACTAACAGTGAGGTACCAGATACACTAACAGTGAAGTACCAGATACACTAACAGCGAGGTACCAGATACACTAACAGCGAGGTAATAGATACACTAACAGCGAGGTACCAGATACACTAACAGTGAGGTACCAGATACCCTAACAGTGAGGTACCAGATACACTAACAGTGAGGTACCAGGGACACTAACAGCGAGGTACCAGATACACTAACAGTGAGGTACCAGATACACTAACAGTGAGGTACCAGATACACTAACAGTAAGGTAGCAGATACACTAACAGCGAGGTACCAGATACACTAACAGTGAGGTACCAGATACACTAACAGCGAGGTACCAGATACACTAACAGTGAGGTACCAGATACACTAACAGTGAGGTACCAGATACACTAACAGCGAGGTACCAGATACACTAACAGCGAGGTACCAGATACACTAACAGTGAGGTACCAGATACACTAACAGTGAAGTACCAGATACACTAACAGCGAGGTACCAGATACACTAACAGCGAGGTACCAGATACACTAACAGCGAGGTACCAGATACACTAACAGCGATGTACCAGATACACTAACAGCGAGGTACCAGATACACTAACAGTGAGGTACCAGATACACTAACAGTGAGGTACCAGATACACTAACAGTGAGGTACCAGATACACTAACAGTGAGGTACCAGATACACTAACAGTGAGGTACCAGATACACTAACAGTGAGGTACCAGATACACTGACAGTGAGGTACCAGATACACTGACAGTGAGGTACCAGATACACTAACAGTGAGGTACCAGATACACTGACAGTGAGGTACCAGATACACTGACAGTGAGGTACCAGATACACTGACAGTGAGGTACCAGATGCACTGACTGTGAGGTACCAGATACACTAACAGTGAGGTACCAGATACACTAACAGTGAGGTACCAGATACACTAACAGCGAGGTACCAGATACACTAACAGCGAGGTACCAGATACACTAACAGTGAGGTACCAGATACACTAACAGTGAGGTACCAGATACACTAACAGTGAGGTACCAGATACACTAACAGAGAGGTACTAGATACACTAACAGCGAGGTACCAGATACACTAACAGCGAGGTACCAGATACACTAACAGCGAGGTACCAGATACACTAACAGCGAGGTACCAGATACACTAACAGCGAGGTAATAGATACACTAACAGCGAGGTACCAGATACACTAACAGTGAGGTACCAGATACACTAACAGTGAGGTACCAGATACACTAACAGTGAGGTACCAGATACACTAACAGTGAGGTACCAGATACACTAACAGTGAGGTACCAGATACACTAACAGTGAGGTACCAGATACACTAACAGTGAGGTACCAGATACACTAACAGTGAGGTACCAGATACACTAACAGCGAGGTACCAGATACACTAACAGCGAGGTACCAGATACACGAACAGCGAGGTACCAGATACACTAACAGCGAGGTAATAGATACACTAACAGCGAGGTACCAGATACACTAACAGTGAGGTACCAGATACACTAACAGTGAGGTACCAGATACACTAACAGTGAGGTACCAGATACACTAACAGTGAGGTACCAGATACACTAACAGCGAGTTACCAGATACACTAACAGTGAGGTACCAGATACACTAACAGTGAGGTACCAGATTAACTAACAGTGAGGTACCAGATACACTAACAGTGAGGTACCAGGGACACTAACAGCGAGGTACCAGATACACTAACAGTGAGGTACCAGATACACTAACAGCGAGGTACCAGGGACACTAACAGCGAGGTACCAGATACACTAACAGTGAGGTACCAGATACACTAACAGTGAGGTATCAGATACACTAACAGTGAGGTACCAGATACACTGACAGTGAGGTACCAGATACACTGACAGTGAGGTACCAGATGCACTGACTGTGAGGTACCAGATACACTAACAGTGAGGTACCAGATACACTAACAGTGAGGTACCAGATACACTAACAGCGAGGTACCAGATACACTAACAGCGAGGTACCAGATACACTAACAGTGAGGTACCAGATACACTAACAGTGAGGTACCAGATACACTAACAGTGAGGTACCAGATACACTAACAGTGAGGTACCAGATACACTAACAGAGAGGTACTAGATACACTAACAGCGAGGTACCAGATACACTAACAGCGAGGTACCAGATACACTAACAGCGAGGTACCAGATACACTAACAGCGAGGTACCAGATACACTAACAGCGAGGTAATAGATACACTAACAGCGAGGTACCAGATACACTAACAGTGAGGTACCAGATACACTAACAGTGAGGTACCAGATACACTAACAGTGAGGTACCAGATACACTAACAGTGAGGTACCAGATACACTAACAGTGAGGTACCAGATACACTAACAGCGAGTTACCAGATACACTAACAGTGAGGTACCAGATACACTAACAGTGAGGTACCAGATTAACTAACAGTGAGGTACCAGATACACTAACAGTGAGGTACCAGGGACACTAACAGCGAGGTACCAGATACACTAACAGTGAGGTACCAGATACACTAACAGCGAGGTACCAGGGACACTAACAGCGAGGTACCAGATACACTAACAGTGAGGTACCAGATACACTAACAGTGAGGTACCAGATACACTAAAAGTGAGGTAACAGATACACTAACAGTGAGGTATCAGATACACTAACAGTGAGGTACCAGATACACTAACAGTGAGGTACCAGATACACTAACAGCGAGGTACCAGGGACACTAACAGTGAGGTACCAGATACACTAACAGCGAGGTACCAGATACACTAACAGCGAGGTACCAGATACACTAACAGTGAGGTACCAGATACACTAACAGTGAGGTACCAGATACACTAACAGTGAGGTACCAGATACACTAACAGTGAGGTACCAGATACACTAACAGTGAGGTACCAGATACACTAACAGTGAGGTACCAGATACACTGACAGTGAGGTACCAGATGCACTGACTGTGAGGTACCAGATACACTAACAGTGAGGTACCAGATACACTAACAGCGAGGTACCAGATACACTAACAGCGAGGTACCAGATACACTAACAGTGAGGTACCAGATACACTAACAGTGAGGTACCAGATACACTAACAGTGAGGTACCAGATACACTAACAGTGAGGTAGTAGATACACTAACAGTGAGGTACCAGATACACTAACAGAGAGGTACCAGATACACTAACAGCGAGGTACCAGATACACTAACAGCGAGGTACCAGATACACTAACAGCGAGGTACCAGATACACTAACAGCGAGGTAATAGATACACTAACAGCGAGGTACCAGATACACTAACAGTGAGGTACCAGATACCCTAACAGTGAGGTACCAGATACACTAACAGTGAGGTACCAGGGACACTAACAGCGAGGTACCAGATACACTAACAGTGAGGTACCAGATACACTAACAGTGAGGTACCAGATACACTAACAGTGAGGTAGCAGATACACTAACAGCGAGGTACCAGATACACTAACAGTGAGGTACCAGATACACTAACAGCGAGGTACCAGATACACTAACAGTGAGGTACCAGATACACTAACAGTGAGGTACCAGATACACTAACAGCGAGGTACCAGATACACTAACAGCGAGGTACCAGATACACTAACAGTGAGGTACCAGATACACTAACAGTGAAGTACCAGATACACTAACAGCGAGGTACCAGATACACTAACAGCGAGGTACCAGATACACTAACAGCGAGGTACCAGATACACTAACAGCGATGTACCAGATACACTAACAGCGAGGTACCAGATACACTAACAGTGAGGTAGCAGATACACTAACAGTGAGGTACCAGATACACTAACAGTGAGGTACCAGATACACTAACAGTGAGGTACCAGATACACTAACAGTGAGGTACCAGATACACTGACAGTGAGGTACCAGATACACTGACAGTGAGGTACCAGATACACTAACAGTGAGGTACCAGATACACTGACAGTGAGGTACCAGATACACTGACAGTGAGGTACCAGATACACTGGCAGTGAGGTACCAGATGCACTGACTGTGAGGTACCAGATACACTAACAGTGAGGTACCAGATACACTAACAGTGAGGTACCAGATACACTAACAGCGAGGTACCAGATACACTAACAGCGAGGTACCAGATACACTAACAGTGAGGTACCAGATACACTAACAGTGAGGTACCAGATACACTAACAGTGAGGTACCAGATACACTAACAGTGAGGTACCAGATACACTAACAGTGAGGTACCAGATACACTAACAGGGAGGTACTAGATACACTAACAGCGAGGTACCAGATACACTAACAGCGAGGTACCAGATACACTAACAGCGAGGTACCAGATACACTAACAGCGAGGTACCAGATACACTAACAGCGAGGTACCAGATACACTAACAGCGAGGTAATAGAGACACTAACAGCGAGGTACCAGATACACTAACAGTGAGGTACCAGATACACTAACAGTGAGGTATCAGATACACTAACAGTGAGGTACCAGATACACAATCAGTGAGGTACCAGATACACTAACAGTGAGGTACCAGATACACTAACAGCGAGGTACCAGATACACTAACAGCGAGGTACCAGATACACTAACAGCGAGGAACCAGATATACTAACAGTGAGGTACCAGATACACTAACAGTGAGGTACCAGATACACTAACAGTGAGGTACCAGATACACTAACAGTGAGGTACCAGATACACTAACAGTGAGGTACCAGATACACTAACAGTGAGGTACCAGATACACTAACAGTGAGGTACCAGATACACTAACAGCGAGTTACCAGATACACTAACAGTGAGGTACCAGATACACTAACAGTGAGGTACCAGATAAACTAACAGTGAGGTACCAGATACACTAACAGTGAGGTACCAGGGACACTAACAGCGAGGTACCAGATACACTAACAGTGAGGTACCAGATACACTAACAGCAAGGAACCAGGGACACTAACAGCGAGGTACCAGATACACTAACAGTGAGGTACCAGATACACTAACAGTGAGGTACCAGATACACTAACAGTGAGGTACCAGACACACTAAAAGTGAGGTACCAGATACACTAACAGTGAGGTATCAGATACACTAACAGTGAGGTACCAGATACACTAACAGTGAGGTACCAGATACACTAACAGCGAGGTACCAGGGACACTAACAGTGAGGTACCAGATACACTAACAGCGAGGTACCAGATACACTAACAGCGAGGTACCAGATACACTAACATTGAGGTACCAGGGACACTAACAGTGAGGTACCAGATACACTAACAGTGAGGTACCAGATACACTAACAGCGAGGTACCAGATACACTAACAGCGAGGTACCAGATACACTAACAGCGAGGTAATAGATACACTAACAGCGAGGTACCAGATACACTAACAGTGAGGTACCAGATACACTAACAGTGAGGTACCAGATACACTAACAGTGAGGTACCAGATACACTAACAGTGAGGTACCAGATACACTAACAGTGAGGTACCAGATACACAAACAGTGAGGTACCAGATACACTAACAGTGAGGTACCAGATACACTAACAGCGAGTTACCAGATACACTAACAGTGAGGTACCAGATACACTAACAGCGAGGTACCAGATACACTAACAGTGAGGTACCAGATACACTAACAGTGAGGTACCAGATACACTAACAGTGAGGTACCAGATACACTAACAGTGAGGTACCAGATACACTAACAGTGAGGTACCAGATACACTAACAGGGAGGTACCAGATACACTAACAGTGAGGTACCAGATACACTAACAGTGAGGTACCAGATACACTGACAGTGAGGTACCAGATGCACTGACTGTGAGGTACCAGATACACTAACAGTGAGGTACCAGATACACTAACAGTGAGGTACCAGATACACTAACAGCGAGGTACCAGATACACTAACAGCGAGGTACCAGATACACTAACAGTGAGGTACCAGATACACTAACAGTGAGGTACCAGATACACTAACAGTGAGGTACCAGATACACTAACAGTGAGGTACCAGATACACTAACAGTGAGGTACTAGATACACTAACAGTGAGGTACCAGATACACTAACAGCGAGGTACCAGATACACTAACAGTGAGGTACCAGATACCCTAACAGTGAGGTACCAGATACACTAACAGTGAGGTACCAGGGACACTAACAGCGAGGTACCAGATACACTAACAGTGAGGTACCAGATACACTAACAGTGAGGTACCAGATACACTAACAGCGAGGTAACAGATACACTAACAGTGAGGTACCAGATACACTAACAGTGAGGTACCAGATACACTAACAGTGAGGTACCAGATACACTAACAGTGAGGTACTAGATACACTAACAGTGAGGTACCAGATACACTAACAGCGAGGTACCAGATACACTAACAGCGAGGTACCAGATACACTAACAGCGAGTTACCAGATACACTAACAGTGAGGTACCAGATACACTAACAGTGAGGTACCAGATTAACTAACAGTGAGGTACCAGATACACTAACAGTGAGGTACCAGGGACACTAACAGCGAGGTACCAGATACACTAACAATGAGGTACCAGATACACTAACAGCGAGGTACCAGGGACACTAACAGCGAGGTACCAGATACACTAACAGTGAGGTACCAGATACACTAACAGTGAGGTACCAGATACACTAAAAGTGAGGTAACAGATACACTAACAGTGAGGTATCAGATACACTAACAGTGAGGTACCAGATACACTAACAGTGAGGTACCAGATACACTAACAGCGAGGTACCAGGGACACTAACAGTGAGGTACCAGATACACTAACAGCGAGGTACCAGATACACTAACAGCGAGGTACCAGATACACTAACAGTGAGGTACCAGATACACTAACAGTGAGGTACCAGATACACTAACAGTGAGGTACCAGATACACTAACAGTGAGGTACCAGATACACTAACAGTGAGGTACCAGATACACTAACAGTGAGGTACCAGATACACTGACAGTGAGGTACCAGATGCACTGACTGTGAGGTACCAGATACACTAACAGTGAGGTACCAGATACACTAACAGCGAGGTACCAGATACACTAACAGCGAGGTACCAGATACACTAACAGTGAGGTACCAGATACACTAACAGTGAGGTACCAGATACACTAACAGTGAGGTACCAGATACACTAACAGTGAGGTAGTAGATACACTAACAGTGAGGTACCAGATACACTAACAGAGAGGTACCAGATACACTAACAGCGAGGTACCAGATACACTAACAGCGAGGTACCAGATACACTAACAGCGAGGTACCAGATACACTAACAGCGAGGTAATAGATACACTAACAGCGAGGTACCAGATACACTAACAGTGAGGTACCAGATACCCTAACAGTGAGGTACCAGATACACTAACAGTGAGGTACCAGGGACACTAACAGCGAGGTACCAGATACACTAACAGTGAGGTACCAGATACACTAACAGTGAGGTACCAGATACACTAACAGTAAGGTAGCAGATACACTAACAGCGAGGTACCAGATACACTAACAGTGAGGTACCAGATACACTAACAGCGAGGTACCAGATACACTAACAGTGAGGTACCAGATACACTAACAGTGAGGTACCAGATACACTAACAGCGAGGTACCAGATACACTAACAGCGAGGTACCAGATACACTAACAGTGAGGTACCAGATACACTAACAGTGAAGTACCAGATACACTAACAGCGAGGTACCAGATACACTAACAGCGAGGTACCAGATACACTAACAGCGAGGTACCAGATACACTAACAGCGATGTACCAGATACACTAACAGCGAGGTACCAGATACACTAACAGTGAGGTACCAGATGCACTGACTGTGAGGTACCAGATACACTAACAGTGAGGTACCAGATACACTAACAGTGAGGTACCAGATACACTAACAGCGAGGTACCAGATGCACTAACAGCGAGGTACCAGATACACTAACAGTGAGGTACCAGATACACTAACAGTGAGGTACCAGATACACTAACAGTGAGGTACCAGATACACTAACAGAGAGGTACTAGATACACTAACAGCGAGGTACCAGATACACTAACAGCGAGGTACCAGATACACTAACAGCGAGGTACCAGATACACTAACAGCGAGGTACCAGATACACTAACAGCGAGGTAATAGATACACTAACAGCGAGGTACCAGATACACTAACAGTGAGGTACCAGATACACTAACAGTGAGGTACCAGATACACTAACAGTGAGGTACCAGATACACTAACAGTGAGGTACCAGATACACTAACAGTGAGGTACCAGATACACTAACAGTGAGGTACCAGATACACTAACAGTGAGGTACCAGATACACTAACAGCGAGGTACCAGATACACTAACAGCGAGGTACCAGATACACTAACAGCGAGGTACCAGATACACTAACAGCGAGGTAATAGATACACTAACAGCGAGGTACCAGATACACTAACAGTGAGGTACCAGATACACTAACAGTGAGGTACCAGATACACTAACAGTGAGGTACCAGATACACTAACAGTGAGGTACCAGATACACTAACAGCGAGTTACCAGATACACTAACAGTGAGGTACCAGATACACTAACAGTGAGGTACCAGATTAACTAACAGTGAGGTACCAGATACACTAACAGTGAGGTACCAGGGACACTAACAGCGAGGTACCAGATACACTAACAGTGAGGTACCAGATACACTAACAGCGAGGTACCAGGGACACTAACAGCGAGGTACCAGATACACTAACAGTGAGGTACCAGATACACTAACAGTGAGGTATCAGATACACTAACAGTGAGGTACCAGATACACTGACAGTGAGGTACCAGATACACTGACAGTGAGGTACCAGATGCACTGACTGTGAGGTACCAGATACACTAACAGTGAGGTACCAGATACACTAACAGTGAGGTACCAGATACACTAACAGCGAGGTACCAGATACACTAACAGCGAGGTACCAGATACACTAACAGTGAGGTACCAGATACACTAACAGTGAGGTACCAGATACACTAACAGTGAGGTACCAGATACACTAACAGTGAGGTACCAGATACACTAACAGAGAGGTACTAGATACACTAACAGCGAGGTACCAGATACACTAACAGCGAGGTACCAGATACACTAACAGCGAGGTACCAGATACACTAACAGCGAGGTACCAGATACACTAACAGCGAGGTAATAGATACACTAACAGCGAGGTACCAGATACACTAACAGTGAGGTACCAGATACACTAACAGTGAGGTACCAGATACACTAACAGTGAGGTACCAGATACACTAACAGTGAGGTACCAGATACACTAACAGCGAGTTACCAGATACACTAACAGTGAGGTACCAGATACACTAACAGTGAGGTACCAGATTAACTAACAGTGAGGTACCAGATACACTAACAGTGAGGTACCAGGGACACTAACAGCGAGGTACCAGATACACTAACAGTGAGGTACCAGATACACTAACAGCGAGGTACCAGGGACACTAACAGCGAGGTACCAGATACACTAACAGTGAGGTACCAGATACACTAACAGTGAGGTACCAGATACACTAAAAGTGAGGTAACAGATACACTAACAGTGAGGTATCAGATACACTAACAGTGAGGTACCAGATACACTAACAGTGAGGTACCAGATACACTAACAGCGAGGTACCAGGGACACTAACAGTGAGGTACCAGATACACTAACAGCGAGGTACCAGATACACTAACAGCGAGGTACCAGATACACTAACAGTGAGGTACCAGATACACTAACAGTGAGGTACCAGATACACTAACAGTGAGGTACCAGATACACTAACAGTGAGGTACCAGATACACTAACAGTGAGGTACCAGATACACTAACAGTGAGGTACCAGATACACTGACAGTGAGGTACCAGATGCACTGACTGTGAGGTACCAGATACACTAACAGTGAGGTACCAGATACACTAACAGCGAGGTACCAGATACACTAACAGCGAGGTACCAGATACACTAACAGTGAGGTACCAGATACACTAACAGTGAGGTACCAGATACACTAACAGTGAGGTACCAGATACACTAACAGTGAGGTAGTAGATACACTAACAGTGAGGTACCAGATACACTAACAGAGAGGTACCAGATACACTAACAGCGAGGTACCAGATACACTAACAGCGAGGTACCAGATACACTAACAGCGAGGTACCAGATACACTAACAGCGAGGTAATAGATACACTAACAGCGAGGTACCAGATACACTAACAGTGAGGTACCAGATACCCTAACAGTGAGGTACCAGATACACTAACAGTGAGGTACCAGGGACACTAACAGCGAGGTACCAGATACACTAACAGTGAGGTACCAGATACACTAACAGTGAGGTACCAGATACACTAACAGTGAGGTAGCAGATACACTAACAGCGAGGTACCAGATACACTAACAGTGAGGTACCAGATACACTAACAGCGAGGTACCAGATACACTAACAGTGAGGTACCAGATACACTAACAGTGAGGTACCAGATACACTAACAGCGAGGTACCAGATACACTAACAGCGAGGTACCAGATACACTAACAGTGAGGTACCAGATACACTAACAGTGAAGTACCAGATACACTAACAGCGAGGTACCAGATACACTAACAGCGAGGTACCAGATACACTAACAGCGAGGTACCAGATACACTAACAGCGATGTACCAGATACACTAACAGCGAGGTACCAGATACACTAACAGTGAGGTACCAGATACACTAACAGTGAGGTACCAGATACACTAACAGTGAGGTACCAGATACACTAACAGTGAGGTACCAGATACACTAACAGTGAGGTACCAGATACACTGACAGTGAGGTACCAGATACACTGACAGTGAGGTACCAGATACACTAACAGTGAGGTACCAGATACACTGACAGTGAGGTACCAGATACACTGACAGTGAGGTACCAGATACACTGGCAGTGAGGTACCAGATGCACTGACTGTGAGGTACCAGATACACTAACAGTGAGGTACCAGATACACTAACAGTGAGGTACCAGATACACTAACAGCGAGGTACCAGATACACTAACAGCGAGGTACCAGATACACTAACAGTGAGGTACCAGATACACTAACAGTGAGGTACCAGATACACTAACAGTGAGGTACCAGATACACTAACAGTGAGGTACCAGATACACTAACAGGGAGGTACTAGATACACTAACAGCGAGGTACCAGATACACTAACAGCGAGGTACCAGATACACTAACAGCGAGGTACCAGATACACTAACAGCGAGGTACCAGATACACTAACAGCGAGGTACCAGATACACTAACAGCGAGGTAATAGAGACACTAACAGCGAGGTACCAGATACACTAACAGTGAGGTACCAGATACACTAACAGTGAGGTATCAGATACACTAACAGTGAGGTACCAGATACACAATCAGTGAGGTACCAGATACACTAACAGTGAGGTACCAGATACACTAACAGCGAGGTACCAGATACACTAACAGCGAGGTACCAGATACACTAACAGCGAGGAACCAGATATACTAACAGTGAGGTACCAGATACACTAACAGTGAGGTACCAGATACACTAACAGTGAGGTACCAGATACACTAACAGTGAGGTACCAGATACACTAACAGTGAGGTACCAGATACACTAACAGTGAGGTACCAGATACACTAACAGTGAGGTACCAGATACACTAACAGCGAGTTACCAGATACACTAACAGTGAGGTACCAGATACACTAACAGTGAGGTACCAGATAAACTAACAGTGAGGTACCAGATACACTAACAGTGAGGTACCAGGGACACTAACAGCGAGGTACCAGATACACTAACAGTGAGGTACCAGATACACTAACAGCAAGGAACCAGGGACACTAACAGCGAGGTACCAGATACACTAACAGTGAGGTACCAGATACACTAACAGTGAGGTACCAGATACACTAACAGTGAGGTACCAGACACACTAAAAGTGAGGTACCAGATACACTAACAGTGAGGTATCAGATACACTAACAGTGAGGTACCAGATACACTAACAGTGAGGTACCAGATACACTAACAGCGAGGTACCAGGGACACTAACAGTGAGGTACCAGATACACTAACAGCGAGGTACCAGATACACTAACAGCGAGGTACCAGATACACTAACATTGAGGTACCAGGGACACTAACAGTGAGGTACCAGATACACTAACAGTGAGGTACCAGATACACTAACAGCGAGGTACCAGATACACTAACAGCGAGGTACCAGATACACTAACAGCGAGGTAATAGATACACTAACAGCGAGGTACCAGATACACTAACAGTGAGGTACCAGATACACTAACAGTGAGGTACCAGATACACTAACAGTGAGGTACCAGATACACTAACAGTGAGGTACCAGATACACTAACAGTGAGGTACCAGATACACAAACAGTGAGGTACCAGATACACTAACAGTGAGGTACCAGATACACTAACAGCGAGTTACCAGATACACTAACAGTGAGGTACCAGATACACTAACAGCGAGGTACCAGATACACTAACAGTGAGGTACCAGATACACTAACAGTGAGGTACCAGATACACTAACAGTGAGGTACCAGATACACTAACAGTGAGGTACCAGATACACTAACAGTGAGGTACCAGATACACTAACAGGGAGGTACCAGATACACTAACAGTGAGGTACCAGATACACTAACAGTGAGGTACCAGATACACTGACAGTGAGGTACCAGATGCACTGACTGTGAGGTACCAGATACACTAACAGTGAGGTACCAGATACACTAACAGTGAGGTACCAGATACACTAACAGCGAGGTACCAGATACACTAACAGCGAGGTACCAGATACACTAACAGTGAGGTACCAGATACACTAACAGTGAGGTACCAGATACACTAACAGTGAGGTACCAGATACACTAACAGTGAGGTACCAGATACACTAACAGTGAGGTACTAGATACACTAACAGTGAGGTACCAGATACACTAACAGCGAGGTACCAGATACACTAACAGTGAGGTACCAGATACCCTAACAGTGAGGTACCAGATACACTAACAGTGAGGTACCAGGGACACTAACAGCGAGGTACCAGATACACTAACAGTGAGGTACCAGATACACTAACAGTGAGGTACCAGATACACTAACAGCGAGGTAACAGATACACTAACAGTGAGGTACCAGATACACTAACAGTGAGGTACCAGATACACTAACAGTGAGGTACCAGATACACTAACAGTGAGGTACTAGATACACTAACAGTGAGGTACCAGATACACTAACAGCGAGGTACCAGATACACTAACAGCGAGGTACCAGATACACTAACAGCGAGGTACCAGATACACTAACAGCGAGGTACCAGATACACTAACAGCGAGGTAATAGATACACTAACAGTGAGGTACCAGATACCCTAACAGTGAGGTACCAGATACACTAACAGTGAGGTACCAGGGACACTAACAGCGAGGTACCAGATACACTAACAGTGAGGTACCAGATACACTAACAGTGAGGTACCAGATACACTAACAGTGAGGTACCAGATACACTAACAGTGAGGTACCAGATACACTAACAGCGAGGTACCAGATACACTAACAGTGAGGTACCAGATACACTAACAGTGAGGTACCAGATACACTAACAGCGAGGTACCAGGGACACTAACAGTGAGGTACCAGATACACTAACAGCGAGGTACCAGATACACTAACAGCGAGGTACCAGATACACTAACAGTGAGGTACCAGGGACACTAACAGTGAGGTACCAGATACACTAACAGTGAGGTACCAGATACACTAACAGTGAGGTACCAGATACACTAACAGTGAGGTACCAGATACACTAACAGTGAGGTGCCAGATACACTAACAGTGAGGTACCAGATACACTGACAGTGAGGTACCAGATGCACTGACTGTGAGGTACCAGATACACTAACAGTGAGGTACCAGATACACTAACAGTGAGGTACCAGGGACACTAACAGCGAGGTACCAGATACACTAACAGTGAGGTACCAGATACACTAACAGTGAGGTACCAGATACACTAAGAGTGAGGTACCAGATACATTAACAGTGAGGTACCAGATACACTAACAGCGAGGTACCAGATACACTAACAGTGAGGTACCAGATACACTAACAGTGAGGTACCAGATACACTAACAGCGAGGTACCAGGGACACTAACAGTGAGGTACCAGATACACTAACAGCGAGGTACCAGATACACTAACAGCGAGGTACCAGATACACTAACAGTGAGGTACCAGGGACACTAACAGTGAGGTACCAGATACACTAACAGTGAGGTACCAGATACACTAACAGTGAGGTACCAGATACACTAACAGTGAGGTACCAGATACACTAACAGTGAGGTACCAGATACACTAACAGTGAGGTACCAGATACACTGACAGTGAGGTACCAGATGCACTGACTGTGAGGTACCAGATACACTAACAGTGAGGTACCAGATACACTAACAGTGAGGTACCAGATACACTAACAGTGAGGTACCAGATACACTAACAGTGAGGTACCAGATACACTAACAGTGAGGTACCAGATACACTGACAGTGAGGTACCAGATGCACTGACTGTGAGGTACCAGATACACTAACAGTGAGGTACCAGATACACTAACAGTGAGGTACCAGGGACACTAACAGCGAGGTACCAGATACACTAACAGTGAGGTACCAGATACACTAACAGTGAGGTACCAGATACACTAACAGTGAGGTACCAGATACACTAACAGTGAGGTACCAGATACACTAACAGCGAGGTACCAGATACACTAACAGTGAGGTACCAGATACACTAACAGTGAGGTACCAGATACACTAACAGCGAGGTACCAGGGACACTAACAGTGAGGTACCAGATACACTAACAGCGAGGTACCAGATACACTAACAGCGAGGTACCAGATACACTAACAGTGAGGTACCAGGGACACTAACAGTGAGGTACCAGATACACTAACAGTGAGGTACCAGATACACTAACAGTGAGGTACCAGATACACTAACAGTGAGGTACCAGATACACTAACAGTGAGGTACCAGATACACTAACAGTGAGGTACCAGATACACTGACAGTGAGGTACCAGATGCACTGACTGTGAGGTACCAGATACACTAACAGTGAGGTACCAGATACACTAACAGTGAGGTACCAGATACACTAACAGCGAGGTACCAGATACACTAACAGCGAGGTACCAGATACACTAACAGTGAGGTACCAGATACACTAACAGTGAGGTACCAGATACACTAACAGTGAGGTACCAGATACACTAACAGTGAGGTACCAGATACACTAACAGTGAGGTACTAGATACACTAACAGTGAGGTACCAGATACACTAACAGCGAGGTACCAGATACACTAACAGCGAGGTACCAGATACACTAACAGCGAGGTACCAGATACATTTACAGCGAGGTACCAGATACACTAACAGTGAGGTACCAGATACACAAACAGTGAGGTACCAGATACACTAACAGTGAGGTACCAGATACACTAACAGCGACGTACCAGATACACTAACAGTGAGGTACCAGATACACTAACAGCGAGGTACCAGATACACTAACAGTGAGGTACCAGATACACTAACAGTGAGGTACCAGATACACTAACAGTGAGGTACCAGATACACTAACAGTGAGGTACCAGATACACTAACAGTGAGGTACCAGATACACTAACAGCGAGTTACCAGATACACTAACAGTGAGGTACCAGATACACTAACAGTGAGGTACCAGACAAACTAACAGTGAGGTACCAGATACACTAACAGTGAGGTACCAGGGACACAAACAGCGAGGTACCAGATACACTAACAGTGAGGTACCAGATACACTAACAGCAAGGTACCAAGGACACGAACAGCGAGGTACCAGATACACTAACAGCGAGGTAATAGATACACTAACAGCGAGGTACCAGATACACTAACAGTGAGGTACCAGATACACTAACAGTGAGGTACCAGATACATTAACAGTGAGGTACCAGATACACTAACAGTGAGGTACCAGATACACTAACAGTGAGGTACCAGATACACAAACAGTGAGGTACCAGATACACTAACAGTGAGGTACCAGATACACTAACAGCGAGGTACCAGATACACTAATAGTGAGGTACCAGATACACTAACAGCGAGGTACCAGATACACTAACAGTGAGGTACCAGATACACTAACAGTGAGGTACCAGATACACTAACAGTGAGGTACCAGATACACTAACAGTGAGGTACCAGATACACTAACAGTGAGGTACCAGATACACTAACAGTGAGGTACCAGGGACACTAACAGTGAGGTACCAGATACACTAACAGTGAGGTACCAGATACACTAACATTGAGGTACCAGATACACTAACAGTGAGGTACCAGATACACTAACAGTGAGGTACCAGATACACTAACAGTGAGATACCAGATACACTAACAGCGAGTTACCAGATACACTAACAGTGAGGTACCAGATACACTAACAGTGAGGTACCAGATAAACTAACAGTGAGGTACCAGATACACTAACAGTGAGGTACCAGGGACACTAACAGCGAGGTACCAGATACACTAACAGTGAGGTACCAGATACACTAACAGTGAGGTACCAGATACACTAACAGTGAGGTATCAGATACACTAAAAGTGAGGTACCAGATACACTAACAGTGAGGTATCAGATACACTAACAGTGAGGTACCAGATACACTAACAGTGAGGTACCAGATACACTAACAGTGAGGTACCAGATACACTAACAGCGAGGTACCAGCGACACTAACAGTGAGGTACCAGATACACTAACAGCGAGGTACCAGATACACTAACAGCGAGGTACCAGATACACTAACTGTGAGTTACCAGGGACACTAACAGTGAGGTACCAGATACACTAACAGTGAGGTACCAGATACACTAACAGTGAGGTACCAGATACACTAACAGTGAGGTACCAGATACACTAACAGTGAGGTACCAGATACACTAACAGTGAGGTACCAGATACACTGACAGTGAGGTACCAGATACACTAACAGTGAGGTACCAGATACACTAACAGTGAGGTACCAGATACACTAACAGCGAGGTACCAGATACACTAACAGCGAGGTACCAGATACACTAACAGCGAGGTACCAGTTACACTAACAGTGAGGTACCAGATACACTAACAGTGAGGTACTAGATACACTAACAGTGAGGTACCAGATACACTAACAGTGAGGTACCAGATACACT
The DNA here is from genome assembly GCF_044704955.1 of Pristiophorus japonicus. Classification (NCBI taxonomy): domain Eukaryota; kingdom Metazoa; phylum Chordata; class Chondrichthyes; family Pristiophoridae; genus Pristiophorus; species Pristiophorus japonicus. The sequence goes on from NW_027251082.1 coordinate 897,491, forward strand.
AACAGCGAGGTACCAGATACACTAACAGCGAGGTACCAGATACACTAACAGCGAGGTACCAGATACACTAACAGCGAGGTACCAGATACACTAACAGCGAGGTAATAGATACACTAACAGCGAGGTACCAGATACACTAACAGTGAGGTACCAGATACACTAACAGTGAGGTACCAGATACACTAACAGTGAGGTACCAGATACACAAACAGTGAGGTACCAGATACACTAACAGTGAGGTAACAGATACACTAACAGCGAGGTACCAGATACACTTACAGTGAGGTACCAGATACACTAACAGCTAGGTACCAGATACACTAACAGTGAGGTACCAGATACACTAACAGTGAGGTACCAGATACACTAACAGCGAGGTACCAAGGACACTAACAGCGAGGTACCAGATACACTAACAGTGAGGTACCAGATACACTAACAGTGAGGTACCAGATACACTAACAGTGAGGTACCAGATACACTAAAAGTGAGGTACCAGATACACTAACAGTGAGGTATCAGATACACTAACAGTGAGGTACCTAATACACTAACAGTGAGGTACCAGATACACTAACAGTGAGGTACCAGATACACTAACAGCGAGGTACCAGGGACACTAACAGTGAGGTACCAGATACACTAACAGCGAGGTACCAGATACATTAACAGCGAGGTACCAGATACACTAACAGTGAGGTCCCAGGGACACTAACAGTGAGGTACCAGATACACTAACAGTGAGGTACCAGATACACTAACAGTGAGGTACCAGATACACTAACAGTGAGGTAGCAGATGCACTAACAGTGAGGTACCAGATAGACTAACAGTGAGGCACCAGATACACAAACAGTGAGGTACCAGATGCACTAAAAGTGAGGTACCAGAGATACTAAAAGTGAGGTACCAGATACACTAACAGTGAGGTACCAGATACACTAACAGTGAGGTACCACATACAATAACAGTGAGGTACCTGATACACTAACAGTGAGGTACCAGATACACTAACAGTGAGGTACGAGATACACTAACAGCGAGGTACCAGATACACTAACAGCGAGGTACCAGATACACTAACAGTGAGGTACCAGATACACTAACAGCGAGGTACCAGATACACTAACAGCGAGGTACCAGATACACTAACAGCGAGGTACCAGATACACTAACAGCGAGGTACCAGATACACTAACAGCGAGGTACCAGATACACTAACAGCGAGGTAATAGATACACTAACAGCGAGGTACCAGATACACTAACAGTGAGGTACCAGATACACTAACAGAGAGGTACCAGATACACTAACAGTGAGGTACCAGATACACTAACAGTGAGGTACCAGATACACTAACAGGGAGGTACCAGATACACAAACAGTGAGGTACCAGATACACTAACAGTGAGGTACCAGATACACTAACAGCGAGGTACCAGATACACTAACAGTGAGGTACCAGATACACTAACAGCGAGGTACCAGATACACTAACAGTGAGGTACCAGATACACTAACAGTGAGGTACCAGATACACTAACAGTGAGGTACCAGATACACTAACAGTGAGGTACCAGATACACTAACAGTGAGGTACCAGATACACTAACAGTGAGGTACCAGATACACTAACAGCGAGGTACCAGATACACTGACAGTGAGGTACCAGATACACTAACAGTGAGGTACCAGATACACTAACAGTGAGGTACCAGATACACTAACAGCGAGGTACCAGATACACTAACAGCGAGGTACCAGATACACTAACAGCGAGGTACCAGATACACTAACAGTGAGGTACCAGTTACACTAACAGTGAGGTACCAGATACACTAACAGTGAGGTACTAGATACACTAACAGTGAGGTACCAGATACACTAACAGCGAGGTACCAGATACACTAACAGCGAGGTACCAGATACACTAACAGCGAGGTACCAGATACACTAACAGCGAGATAATAGATACACTAACAGTGAGGTACCAGATACACTAACAGTGAGGTACCAGATACACTAACAGTGAGGTACCAGATACACAAACAGTGAGGTACCAGATACACTAACAGTGAGGTACCAGATACACTAACAGCGAGGTACCAGATACACTTACAGTGAGGTACCAGATACACTAACAGCTAGGTACCAGATACACTAACAGTGAGGTACCAGATACACTAACAGTGAGGTACCAGATACACTAACAGCGAGGTACCAAGGACACTAACAGCGAGGTACCAGATACACTGACAGTGAGGTACCAGATACACTAACAGTGAGGTACCAGATACACTAACAGTGAGGTACCAGATACACTAAAAGTGAGGTACCAGATACACTAACAGTGAGGTATCAGATACACTAACAGTGAGGTACCTAATACACTAACAGTGAGGTACCAGGGACACTAACAGTGAGGTACCAGATACACTAACAGCGAGGTACCAGGGACACTAACAGTGAGGTACCAGATACACTAACAGCGAGGTACCAGATACACTAACAGTGAGGTACCAGATACACTAACAGTGATGTACCAGATACACTAACAGTGAGGTACCAGATACACTAACAGTGAGGTACCAGATACACTAACAGTGAGGTACCAGATACACTAACAGTGAGGTACCAGATACACTAACAGTGAGGTACCAGATACACTAACAGCGAGTTACCAGATACACTAACAGTGCGGTACCAGGGACACTAACAGCGAGGTACCAGATACACTAACAGTGAGGTAACAGATACACTAACAGCAAGGTACCAGGGACACTAACAGCGAGGTACCAGATACACTAACAGTGAGGTACCAGATACACTAACAGTGAGGTACCAGATACACTAACAGTGAGGTACCAGATACACTAAAAGTGAGGTACCAGATACACTAACAGTGAGGTATCAGATACACTAACAGTGAGGTACCAGATACACTAACAGTGAGGTACCAGATACACTAACAATGAGGTACCAGATAAACTAACAGCGAGGTACCAGGGACACTAACAGTGAGGTACCAGATACACGAACAGCGAGGTACCAGATACACTAACAGCGAGGTACCAGATACACTAACAGAGAGGTACCAGGGACACTAACAGTGAGGTACCAGATACACTAACAGTGAGGTACCAGATACACTAACAGTGAGGTACCAGATACACTAACAGTGAGGTACCAGATACATTAACAGTGAGGTACCAGATACACTAACAGTGAGGTACCAGATACACTGACAGTGAGGTACCAGATGCACTGACTGTGAGGTACCAGATACACTGACAGAGAGGTACCAGATACACTAACAGTGAGGTACCAGATACACTAACAGCGAGGTACCAGATACACTAACAGCGAGGTACCAGATACACTAACAGTGAGGTACCAGATACACTAACAGTGAGGTACCAGATACACTAACAGTGAGGTACTAGATACACTAACAGTGAGGTACCAGATACACTAACAGTGAGGTACTAGATACACTAACAGTGAGGTACCAGATACACTAACAGCGAGGTACCAGATACACTAACAGCGAGGTACCAGATACACTAACAGCGAGGTACCAGATACACTAACAGCGAGGTAATAGATACACTAACAGCGAGGTACCAGATACCCTAACAGTGAGGTACCAGATACACTAACAGTGAGGTACCAGATACACTAACAGTGAGGTACCAGATACATTAACAGTGAGGTACCAGATACACAAACAGTGAGGTACCAGATACACTTACAGTGAGGTACCAGATACAGTAACAGCGAGGTACCAAATACACTAACAGTGAGGTACCAGATACACTAACAGCGAGGTACCAGATACACTAACAGTGAGGTACCAGATACACTAACAGTGAGGTACCAGATACACTAACAGTGAGGTACCAGATACACTAACAGTGAGGTACCAGATACACTAACAGTGAGGTACCAGATACACTAACATTAAGTTGCCAGATACACTAACAGTGAGGTACCAGATAGACTAACAGTGAGGTACCAGATACACTAACAGTGAGGTACCAGATAAACTAACAGTGAGGTACCAGATACACTAACAGTGAGGTACCAGGGACACGAACAGCGAGGTACTAGATACACTAACAGTGAGGTACCAGATACACTAACAGCGAGGTACCAGATACACTAACAGCGAGGTACCAGATACACTAACAGCGAGGTACCAGATACACTAACAGCGAGGTACCAGATACACTAACTGTGAGGTACCAGATACACTAACAGTGAGGTACCAGATACACTAACAGTGATGTACCAGATACACTAAAAGTGAGGTACCAGATACACTAACAGTGAGGTACCAGATACACTAACAGTGAGGTACCAGATACACTAACATTAAGTTGCCAGATACACTAACAGTGAGGTACCAGATAGACTAACAGTGAGGTACCAGATACACTAACAGTGAGGTACCAGATAAACTAACAGTGAGGTACCAGATACACTAACAGTGAGGTACCAGGGACACGAACAGCGAGGTACTAGATACACTAACAGTGAGGTACCAGATACACTAACAGCGAGGTACCAGATACACTAACAGCGAGGTACCAGATACACTAACAGCGAGGTACCAGATACACTAACAGCGAGGTACCAGATACACTAACTGTGAGGTACCAGATACACTAACAGTGAGGTACCAGATACACTAACAGTGATGTACCAGATACACTAAAAGTGAGGTACCAGATACACTAACAGTGAGGTATCAGATACACTAACAGTGAGGTACCAGATACACTAACAGTGAGGTACCAGATACACTAACAATGAGGTACCAGATACACTAACAGCGAGGTACCAGGGACACTAACAGTGAGGTACCAGATACACGAACAGCGAGGTACCAGATACACTAACAGCGAGGTACCAGATACACTAACAGTGAGGTACCAGGGACACTAACAGTGAGGTGCCAGATACACTAACAGTGAGGTACCAGATACACTAACAGTGAGGTACCAGATACACTAACAGTGAGGTACCAGATACACTAACAGTGAGGTACCAGATACACTAACAGTGAGGTACCAGATACACTGACAGTGAGGTACCAGATGCACTGACTGTGAGGTACCAGATACACTGACAGTGAGGTACCAGATACACTAACAGTGAGGTACCAGATACACTAACAGCGAGGTACCAGATACACTAACAGCGAGGTACCAGATACACTAACAGTGAGGTACCAGATACACTAACAGTGAGGTACCAGATACACTAACAGTGAGGTACCAGATACACTAACAGTGAGGTACCAGATACACTAACAGTGAGGTACTAGATACACTAACAGCGAGGTACCAGATACACTAACAGCGAGGTACCAGATACACTAACAGCGAGGTACCAGATACACTAACAGCGAGGTACCAGATACACTAACAGCGTTGTACCAGATACACTAACAGCGAGGTACCAGATACACTAACAGTGAGGTACCAGATACACTAACAGTGAGGTACCAGATACACTAACAGTGAGGTACCAGATACACTAACAGTGAGGTACCAGATACACTAACAGTGAGGTACCAGATACACAAACAGTGAGGTACCAGATACACTAACAGTGAGGTACCAGATACACTAACAGCGAGGTACCAGGGACACTAACAGTGAGGTACCAGATACACTAACAGCGAGGTACCAGATACACTAACAGCGAGGTACCAGATACACTAACAGTGAGGTACCAGGGACACTAACAGTGAGGTACCAGATACACTAACAGCGAGGTACCAGATACACTAACAGTGAGGTACCAGATACACTAACAGCGAGGTACCAGATACACTAACAGTGAGGTACCAGATACACTAACAGTGAGGTACCAGATACACTAACAGTGAGGTACCAGATACACTAACAGTGAGGTACCAGATACACTAACAGTGAGGTACCAGATACACTAACAGTGAGGTACCAGATACACTAACAGCGAGTTACCAGATACACTAACAGTGCGGTACCAGGGACACTAACAGCGAGGTACCAGATACACTAACAGTGAGGTAACAGATACACTAACAGTGAGGTACCAGATACACTAACAATGAGGTACCAGATACACTAACAGCGAGGTACCAGGGACACTAACAGTGAGGTACCAGATACACGAACAGCGAGGTACCAGATACACTAACAGCGAGGTACCAGATACACTAACAGTGAGGTACCAGGGACACTAACAGTGAGGTGCCAGATACACTAACAGTGAGGTACCAGATACACTAACAGTGAGGTACCAGATACACTAACAGTGAGGTACCAGATACACTAACAGTGAGGTACCAGATACACTAACAGTGAGGTACCAGATACACTGACAGTGAGGTACCAGATGCACTGACTGTGAGGTACCAGATACACTGACAGTGAGGTACCAGATACACTAACAGTGAGGTACCAGATACACTAACAGCGAGGTACCAGATACACTAACAGCGAGGTACCAGATACACTAACAGTGAGGTACCAGATACACTAACAGTGAGGTACCAGATACACTAACAGTGAGGTACCAGATACACTAACAGTGAGGTACCAGATACACTAACAGTGAGGTACTAGATACACTAACAGCGAGGTACCAGATACACTAACAGCGAGGTACCAGATACACTAACAGCGAGGTACCAGATACACTAACAGCGAGGTACCAGATACACTAACAGCGTTGTACCAGATACACTAACAGCGAGGTACCAGATACACTAACAGTGAGGTACCAGATACACTAACAGTGAGGTACCAGATACACTAACAGTGAGGTACCAGATACACTAACAGTGAGGTACCAGATACACTAACAGTGAGGTACCAGATACACAAACAGTGAGGTACCAGATACACTAACAGTGAGGTACCAGATACACTAACAGCGAGGTACCAGGGACACTAACAGTGAGGTACCAGATACACTAACAGCGAGGTACCAGATACACTAACAGCGAGGTACCAGATACACTAACAGTGAGGTACCAGGGACACTAACAGTGAGGTACCAGATACACTAACAGCGAGGTACCAGATACACTAACAGTGAGGTACCAGATACACTAACAGCGAGGTACCAGATACACTAACAGTGAGGTACCAGATACACTAACAGTGAGGTACCAGATACACTAACAGTGAGGTACCAGATACACTAACAGTGAGGTACCAGATACACTAACAGTGAGGTACCAGATACACTAACAGTGAGGTACCAGATACACTAACAGCGAGTTACCAGATACACTAACAGTGCGGTACCAGGGACACTAACAGCGAGGTACCAGATACACTAACAGTGAGGTAACAGATACACTAACAGCAAGGTACCAGGGACACTAACAGCGAGGTACCAGATACACTAACAGTGAGGTACCAGATACACTAACAGTGAGGTACCAGATACACTAACAGTGAGGTACCAGATACACTAAAAGTGAGGTACCAGATACACTAACAGTGAGGTATCAGATACACTAACAGTGAGGTACCAGATACACTAACAGTGAGGTACCAGATACACTAACAATGAGGTACCAGATACACTAACAGCGAGGTACCAGGGACACTAACAGTGAGGTACCAGATACACGAACAGCGAGGTACCAGATACACTAACAGCGAGGTACCAGATACACTAACAGAGAGGTACCAGGGACACTAACAGTGAGGTACCAGATACACTAACAGTGAGGTACCAGATACACTAACAGTGAGGTACCAGATACACTAACAGTGAGGTACCAGATACACTAACAGTGAGGTACCAGATACACTGACAGTGAGGTACCAGATGCACTGACTGTGAGGTACCAGATACACTGACAGAGAGGTACCAGATACACTAACAGTGAGGTACCAGATACACTAACAGCGAGGTACCAGATACACTAACAGCGAGGTACCAGATACACTAACAGTGAGGTACCAGATACACTAACAGTGAGGTACCAGATACACTAACAGTGAGGTACCAGATACACTAACAGTGAGGTACCAGATATACTAACAGTGAGGTACTAGATACACTAACAGTGAGGTACCAGATACACTAACAGCGAGGTACCAGATACACTAACAGCGAGGTACCAGATACACTAACAGCGAGGTACCAGATACACTAACAGCGAGGTACCAGATACACTAACAGCGAGGTAATAGATACACTAACAGCGAGGTACCAGATACACTAACAGTGAGGTACCAGATACACTAACAGTGAGGTACCAGATACACTAACAGTGAGGTACCAGATACATTAACAGTGAGGTACCAGATACACAAACAGTGAGGTACCAGATACACTTACAGTGAGGTACCAGATACAGTAACAGCGAGGTACCAAATACACTAACAGTGAGGTACCAGATACACTAACAGCGAGGTACCAGATACACTAACAGTGAGGTACCAGATACACTAACAGTGAGGTACCAGATACACTAACAGTGAGGTACCAGATACACTAACAGTGAGGTACCAGATACACTAACAGTGAGGTACCAGATACACTAACAGTGAGGTACCAGATACACTAACATTAAGTTGCCAGATACACTAACAGTGAGGTACCAGATAGACTAACAGTGAGGTACCAGATACACTAACAGTGAGGTACCAGATAAACTAACAGTGAGGTACCAGATACACTAACAGTGAGGTACCAGGGACACGAACAGCGAGGTACTAGATACACTAACAGTGAGGTACCAGATACACTAACAGCGAGGTACCAGATACACTAACAGCGAGGTACCAGATACACTAACAGCGAGGTACCAGATACACTAACAGCGAGGTACCAGATACACTAACTGTGAGGTACCAGATACACTAACAGTGAGGTACCAGATACACTAACAGTGATGTACCAGATACACTAAAAGTGAGGTACCAGATACACTAACAGTGAGGTATCAGATACACTAACAGTGAGGTACCAGATACACTAACAGTGAGGTACCAGATACACTAACAATGAGGTACCAGATACACTAACAGCGAGGTACCAGGGACACTAACAGTGAGGTACCAGATACACGAACAGCGAGGTACCAGATACACTAACAGCGAGGTACCAGATACACTAACAGTGAGGTACCAGGGACACTAACAGTGAGGTGCCAGATACACTAACAGTGAGGTACCAGATACACTAACAGTGAGGTACCAGATACACTAACAGTGAGGTACCAGATACACTAACAGTGAGGTACCAGATACACTAACAGTGAGGTACCAGATACACTGACAGTGAGGTACCAGATGCACTGACTGTGAGGTACCAGATACACTGACAGTGAGGTACCAGATACACTAACAGTGAGGTACCAGATACACTAACAGCGAGGTACCAGATACACTAACAGCGAGGTACCAGATACACTAACAGTGAGGTACCAGATACACTAACAGTGAGGTACCAGATACACTAACAGTGAGGTACCAGATACACTAACAGTGAGGTACCAGATACACTAACAGCGAGGTACTAGATACACTAACAGCGAGGTACCAGATACACTAACAGCGAGGTACCAGATACACTAACAGCGAGGTACCAGATACACTAACAGCGAGGTACCAGATACACTAACAGCGAGGTACCAGATACACTAACAGCGAGGTACCAGATACACTAACAGTGAGGTACCAGATACACTAACAGTGAGGTACCAGATACACTAACAGTGAGGTACCAGATACACTAACAGTGAGGTACCAGATACACTAACAGTGAGGTACCAGATACACAAACAGTGAGGTACCAGATACACTAACAGTGAGGTACCAGATACACTAACAGCGAGGTACCAGGGACACTAACAGTGAGGTACCAGATACACTAACAGCGAGGTACCAGATACACTAACAGCGAGGTACCAGATACACTAACAGTGAGGTACCAGGGACACTAACAGTGAGGTACCAGATACACTAACAGCGAGGTACCAGATACACTAACAGTGAGGTACCAGATACACTAACAGCGAGGTACCAGATACACTAACAGTGAGGTACCAGATACACTAACAGTGAGGTACCAGATACACTAACAGTGAGGTACCAGATACACTAACAGTGAGGTACCAGATACACTAACAGTGAGGTACCAGATACACTAACAGTGAGGTACCAGATACACTAACAGCGAGTTACCAGATACACTAACAGTGCGGTACCAGGGACACTAACAGCGAGGTACCAGATACACTAACAGTGAGGTAACAGATACACTAACAGCAAGGTACCAGGGACACTAACAGCGAGGTACCAGATACACTAACAGTGAGGTACCAGATACACTAACAGTGAGGTACCAGATACACTAACAGTGAGGTACCAGATACACTAAAAGTGAGGTACCAGATACACTAACAGTGAGGTATCAGATACACTAACAGTGAGGTACCAGATACACTAACAGTGAGGTACCAGATACACTAACAATGAGGTACCAGATAAACTAACAGCGAGGTACCAGGGACACTAACAGTGAGGTACCAGATACACGAACAGCGAGGTACCAGATACACTAACAGCGAGGTACCAGATACACTAACAGAGAGGTACCAGGGACACTAACAGTGAGGTACCAGATACACTAACAGTGAGGTACCAGATACACTAACAGTGAGGTACCAGATACACTAACAGTGAGGTACCAGATACACTAACAGTGAGGTACCAGATACACTAACAGTGAGGTACCAGATACACTGACAGTGAGGTACCAGATGCACTGACTGTGAGGTACCAGATATACTGACAGAGAGGTACCAGATACACTAACAGTGAGGTACCAGATACACTAACAGCGAGGTACCAGATACACTAACAGCGAGGTACCAGATACACTAACAGTGAGGTACCAGATACACTAACAGTGAGGTACCAGATACACTAACAGTGAGGTACCAGATACACTAACAGTGAGGTACCAGATACACTAACAGTGAGGTACGAGATACACTAACAGTGAGGTACCAGATACACTAACAGCGAGGTACCAGATACACTAACAGCGAGGTACCAGATACACTAACAGCGAGGTACCAGATACACTAACAGCGAGGTAATAGATACACTAACAGCGAGGTACCAGATACACAAACAGTGAGGTACCAGATACACTAACAGTGAGGTACCAGATACACTAACAGTGAGGTACCAGATACATTAACAGTGAGGTACCAGATACACAAACAGTGAGGTACCAGATACACTTACAGTGAGGTACCAGATACAGTAACAGCGAGGTACCAAATACACTAACAGTGAGGTACCAGATACACTAACAGCGAGGTACCAGATACACTAACAGTGAGGTACCAGATACACTAACAGTGAGGTACCAGATACACTAACAGTGAGGTACCAGATACACTAACAGTGAGGTACCAGATACACTAACAGTGAGGTACCAGATACACTAACAGTGAGGTACCAGATACACTAACATTAAGTTGCCAGATACACTAACAGTGAGGTACCAGATAGACTAACAGTGAGGTACCAGATACACTAACAGTGAGGTACCAGATAAACTAACAGTGAGGTACCAGATACACTAACAGTGAGGTACCAGGGACACGAACAGCGAGGTACTAGATACACTAACAGTGAGGTACCAGATACACTAACAGCGAGGTACCAGATACACTAACAGCGAGGTACCAGATACACTAACAGCGAGGTACCAGATACACTAACAGCGAGGTACCAGATACACTAACTGTGAGGTACCAGATACACTAACAGTGAGGTACCAGATACACTAACAGTGATGTACCAGATACACTAAAAGTGAGGTACCAGATACACTAACAGTGAGGTATCAGATACACTAACAGTGAGGTACCAGATACACTAACAGTGAGGTACCAGATACACTAACAATGAGGTACCAGATACACTAACAGCGAGGTACCAGGGACACTAACAGTGAGGTACCAGATACACGAACAGCGAGGTACCAGATACACTAACAGCGAGGTACCAGATACACTAACAGTGAGGTACCAGGGACACTAACAGTGAGGTGCCAGATACACTAACAGTGAGGTACCAGATACACTAACAGTGAGGTACCAGATACACTAACAGTGAGGTACCAGATACACTAACAGTGAGGTACCAGATACACTAACAGTGAGGTACCAGATACACTGACAGTGAGGTACCAGATGCACTGACTGTGAGGTACCAGATACACTGACAGTGAGGTACCAGATACACTAACAGTGAGGTACCAGATACACTAACAGCGAGGTACCAGATACACTAACAGCGAGGTACCAGATACACTAACAGTGAGGTACCAGATACACTAACAGTGAGGTACCAGATACACTGACAGTGAGGTACCAGATGCACTGACTGTGAGGTACCAGATACACTGACAGTGAGGTACCAGATACACTAACAGTGAGGTACCAGATACACTAACAGCGAGGTACCAGATACACTAACAGCGAGGTACCAGATACACTAACAGTGAGGTACCAGATACACTAACAGTGAGGTACCAGATACACTAACAGTGAGGTACCAGATACACTAACAGTGAGGTACCAGATACACTAACAGCAAGGTACCAGGGACACTAACAGTGAGGTACCAGATACACTAACAGCGAGGTACCAGATACACTAACAGCGAGGTACCAGATACACTAACAGTGAGGTACCAGGGACACTAACAGTGAGGTACCAGATACACTAACAGTGACGTACCAGATACACTAACAGTGAGGAACCAGATACACTAACAGTGAGGTACCAGATACACTAACAGTGAGGTACCAGATACACTAACAGTGAGGTATCAGATACACTAACAGTGAGGTACCAGATAGACTAACAGTGAGGCACCAGATACACAAACAGTGAGGTACCAGATACACTAACAGTGAGGTACCAGAGACACTAAAAGTGAGGTACCAGATACACTAACAGTGAGGTACCAGATACACTAACTGAGGTACCACATACAATAACAGTGAGGTACCTGATACACTAACAGTGAGGTACCAGAGACACTAAAAGTGAGGTACCAGATACACTAACAGTGAGGTACCAGATACACTAACTGAGGTACCACATACAATAACAGTGAGGTACCTGATACACTAACAGTGAGGTACCAGATACACTAACAGTGAGGTACGAGATACACTAACAGTGAGGTACCAGGGTCAATAACAGAGAGGTACCAGATACACTAACAGTGAGGTACCAGATACACTAACAGTGAGGTACCAGATACACTAACAGCGAGGTACCAGATACACTAACAGCGATGTACCAGATACACTGACAGTGAGGTAAAAGATACACTGACAGTGAGGTACCAGATACACTGACAGTGAGGTACCAGATGCACTGACTGTGAGGTACCAGATACACTAACAGTGAGGTACCAGATACACTAACAGTGAGGTACCAGATACACTAACAGCGAGGTACCAGATACACTAACAGCGAGGTACCAGATACACTAACAGTGAGGTACCAGATACACTAACAGTGAGGTACCAGATACACTAACAGTGAGGTACCAGATACACTAACAGTGAGGTACCAGATACACTAACAGTGAGGTACTAGATACACTAACAGTGAGGTACCAGATACACTAACAGCGAGGTACCAGATACACTAACAGCGAGGTACCAGATACACTAACAGCGAGGTACCAGATACACTAACAGCGAGGTAATAGATACACTAACAGCGAGGTACCAGATACACTAACAGTGAGGTACCAGATACACTAACAGTGAGGTACCAGATACATTAACAGTGAGGTACCAGATACACTAACAGTGAGGTACCAGATACACTAACAGTGAGGTACCAGATACACAAACAGTGAGGTACCAGATACACTAACAGTGAGGTACCAGATACATTAACAGCGAGGTACCAGATACACTAATAGTGAGGTACCAGATACACTAACAGCGAGGTACCAGATACACTAACAGTGAGGTACCAGATACACTAACAGTGAGGTACCAGATACACTAACAGTGAGGTACCAGATACACTAACAGTGAGGTACCAGATACACTAACATTGAGGTACCAGATACACTAACAGTGAGGTACCAGATACACTAACAGTGAGGTACCAGATACACTAACAGTGAGATACCAGATACACTAACAGCGAGTTACCAGATACACTAACAGTGAGGTACCAGATACACTAACAGTGAGGTACCAGATAAACTAACAGTGAGGTACCAGATACACTAACAGTGAGGTACCAGGGACACTAACAGCGAGGTACCAGATACACTAACAGTGAGGTACCAGATACACTAACAGTGAGGTACCAGATACACTAACAGTGAGGTACCAGATACACTAAAAGTGATGTACCAGATACACTAACAGTGAGGTATCAGATACACTAACAGTGAGGTACCAGATACACTAACAGTGAGGTACCAGATACACTAACAGCGAAGTACCAGCGACACTAACAGTGAGGTACCAGATACACTAACAGCGAGGTACCAGATACACTAACAGCGAGGTACCAGATACACTAACAGTGAGTTACCAGGGACACTAACAGTGAGGTACCAGATACACTAACAGTGAGGTACCAGATACACTAACAGTGAGGTACCAGATACACTAACAGTGAGGTACCAGATACACTAACAGTGAGGTACCAGATACACTAACAGCGAGGTACCAGATACACTAACAGCGAGGTACCAGATACACTAACAGCGAGGTACCAGATACACTAACAGCGAGGTACCAGATACACTAACAGCGAGGTAATAGATACACTAACAGCGAGGTACCAGATACACTAACAGTGAGGTACCAGATACACTAACAGTGCGGTACCAGATACACTAACAGTGAGGTACCAGATACACAAACAGTGAGGTACCAGATACACTAACAGTGAGGTACCAATACACTAACAGCGAGGTACCAGATACACTTACAGTGAGGTACCAGATACACTAACAGCTAGGTACCAGATACACTAACAGTGAGGTACCAGATACACTAACAGTGAGGTACCAGATACACTAACAGCGAGGTACCAAGGACACTAACAGCGAGGTACCAGATACACTAACAGTGAGGTACCAGATACACTAACAGTGAGGTACCAGATACACTAACAGTGAGGTACCAGATACACTAAAAGTGAGGTACCAGATACACTAACAGTGAGGTATCAGATACACTAACAGTGAGGTACCTAATACACTAACAGTGAGGTACCAGATACACTAACAGTGAGGTACCAGATACACTAACAGCGAGGTACCAGGGACACTAACAGTGAGGTACCAGATACACTAACAGCGAGGTACCAGATACATTAACAGCGAGGTACCAGATACACTAACAGTGAGGTCCCAGGGACACTAACAGTGAGGTACCAGATACACTAACAGTGAGGTACCAGATACACTAACAGTGAGGTACCAGATACACTAACAGTGAGGTACCAGATGCACTAACAGTGAGGTACCAGATAGACTAACAGTGAGGCACCAGATACACAAACAGTGAGGTACCAGATGCACTAACAGTGAGGTACCAGAGATACTAAAAGTGAGGTACCAGATACACTAACAGTGAGGTACCAGATACACTAACAGTGAGGTACCACATACAATAACAGTGAGGTACCTGATACACTAACAGTGAGGTACCAGATACACTAACAGTGAGGTACGAGATACACTAACAGTGAGGTACCAGGGACAATAACAGAGAGGTACCAGATACACTAACAGTGAGGTAACAGATACACTAACAGTGAGGTACCAGATACACTAACAGCGAGGTACCAGATACACTAACAGCGAGGTACCAGATACACTAACAGTGAGGTACCAGATACACTAACAGCGAGGTACCAGATACACTAACAGCGAGGTACCAGATACACTAACAGCGAGGTACCAGATACACTAACAGCGAGGTACCAGATACACTAACAGCGAGGTACCAGATACACTAACAGCGAGGTAATAGATACACTAACAGCGAGGTACCAGATACACTAACAGTGAGGTACCAGATACACTAACAGAGAGGTACCAGATACACTAACAGTGAGGTACCAGATACACTAACAGTGAGGTACCAGATACACTAACAGGGAGGTACCAGATACACAAACAGTGAGGTACCAGATACACTAACAGTGAGGTACCAGATACACTAACAGCGAGGTACCAGATACACTAACAGTGAGGTACCAGATACACTAACAGCGAGGTACCAGATACACTAACAGTGAGGTACCAGATACACTAACAGTGAGGTACCAGATACACTAACAGTGAGGTACCAGATACACTAACAGTGAGGTACGAGATACACTAACAGTGAGGTACCAGGGACAATAACAGAGAGGTACCAGATACACTAACAGTGAGGTAACAGATACACTAACAGTGAGGTACCAGATACACTAACAGCGAGGTACCAGATACACTAACAGCGAGGTACCAGATACACTAACAGTGAGGTACCAGATACACTAACAGCGAGGTACCAGATACACTAACAGCGAGGTACCAGATACACTAACAGCGAGGTACCAGATACACTAACAGCGAGGTACCAGATACACTAACAGCGAGGTACCAGATACACTAACAGCGAGGTAATAGATACACTAACAGCGAGGTACCAGATACACTAACAGTGAGGTACCAGATACACTAACAGAGAGGTACCAGATACACTAACAGTGAGGTACCAGATACACTAACAGTGAGGTACCAGCTACACTAACAGGGAGGTACCAGATACACAAACAGTGAGGTACCAGATACACTAACAGTGAGGTACCAGATACACTAACAGCGAGGTACCAGATACACTAACAGTGAGGTACCAGATACACTAACAGCGAGGTACCAGATACACTAACAGTGAGGTACCAGATACACTAACAGTGAGGTACCAGATACACTAACAGTGAGGTACCAGATACACTAACAGTGAGGTACCAGATACACTAACAGTGAGGTACCAGATACACTAACAGCGAGGTACCAGATACACTGACAGTGAGGTACCAGATACACTAACAGTGAGGTACCAGATACACTAACAGGGAGGTACCAGATACACTAACAGCGAGGTACCAGATACACTAACAGCGAGGTACCAGATACACTAACAGCGAGGTACCAGATACACTAACAGTGAGGTACCAGTTACACTAACAGTGAGGTACCAGATACACTAACAGTGAGGTACTAGATACACTAACAGTGAGGTACCAGATACACTAACAGCGAGGTACCAGATACACTAACAGCGAGGTACCAGATACACTAACAGCGAGGTACCAGATACACTAACAGCGAGGTAATAGATACACTAACAGCGAGGTACCAGATACACTAACAGTGAGGTACCAGATACACCAACAGTGAGGTACCAGATACACTAACAGTGAGGTACCAGATACACAAACAGTGAGGTACCAGATACACTAACAGTGAGGTACCAGATACACTAACAGCGAGGTACCAGATACACTTACAGTGAGGTACCAGATACACTAACAGCTAGGTACCAGATACACTAACAGTGAGGTACCAGATACACTAACAGTGAGGTACCAGATACACTAACAGCGAGGTACCAAGGACACTAACAGCGAGGTACCAGATACACTGACAGTGAGGTACCAGATACACTAACAGTGAGGTACCAGATACACTAACAGTGAGGTACCAGATACACTAAAAGTGAGGTACCAGATACACTAACAGTGAGGTATCAGATACACTAACAGTGAGGTACCTAATACACTAACAGTGAGGTACCAGATACACTAACAGTGAGGTACCAGATACACTAACAGCGAGGTACCAGGGACACTAACAGTGAGGTACCAGATAAACTAACAGCGAGGTACCAGATACACTAACAGCGAGGTACCAGATACACTAACAGTGAGGTACCAGGGACACTAACAGTGAGGTACTAGATACACTAACAGTGAGGTACCAGATACACTAACAGTGAGGTACCAGATACACTAACAGTGAGGTACCAGATGCACTAACAGTGAGGTACCAGATAGACTAACAGTGAGGCACCAGATACACAAACAGTGAGGTACCAGATGCACTAACAGTGAGGTACCAGAGATACTAAAAGTGAGGTACCAGATACACTAACAGTGAGGTACCAGATACACTAACAGTGAGGTACCACATACAATAACAGTGAGGTACCTGATACACTAACAGTGAGGTACCAGATACACTAACAGTGAGGTACGAGATACACTAACAGTGAGGTACCAGGGACAATAACAGAGAGGTACCAGATTCACTAACAGTGAGGTAACAGATACACTAACAGTGAGGTACCAGATACACTAACAGCGAGGTACCAGATACACTAACAGCGAGGTACCAGATACACTAACAGTGAGGTACCAGATACACTAACAGCGAGGTACCAGATACACTAACAGCGAGGTACCAGATACACTAACAGCGAGGTACCAGATACACTAACAGCGAGGTACCAGATACACTAACAGCGAGGTACCAGATACACTAACAGCGAGGTAATAGATACACTAACAGCGAGGTACCAGATACACTAACAGTGAGGTACCAGATACACTAACAGTGAGGTACCAGATACACTAACAGTGAGGTACCAGATACACTAACAGTGAGGTACCAGATACACTAACAGGGAGGTACCAGATACACAAACAGTGAGGTACCAGATACACTAACAGTGAGGTACCAGATACACTAACAGCGAGGTACCAGATACACTCACAGTGAGGTACCAGATACACTAACAGCGAGGTACCAGATACACTAACAGTGAGGTACCAGATACACTAACAGTGAGGTACCAGATACACTAACAGTGAGGTACCAGATACACTAACAGTGAGGTACCAGATACACTAACAGTGAGGTACCAGATACACTAACAGTGAGGTACCAGATACACTAACAGTGAGGTACCAGATACACTAACAGCGAGTTACCAGATACACTAACAGTGCGGTACCAGGGACACTAACAGCGAGGTACCAGATACACTAACAGTGAGGTAACAGATACACTAACAGTGAGGTACCATATACACTAACAGTGAGGTACCAGATACACTAAAAGTGAGGTACCAGATACACTAACAGTGAGGTATCAGATACACTAACAGTGAGGTACCAGATACACTAACAGTGAGGTACCAGATACACTAACAATGAGGTACCAGATACACTAACAGCGAGGTACCAGGGACACTAACAGTGAGGTACCAGAGATACTAAAAGTGAGGTACCAGATACACTAACAGTGAGGTACCAGATACACTAACAGTGAGGTACCACATACAATAACAGTGAGGTACCTGATAAACTAACAGTGAGGTACCAGGGACACTAACAGTGAGGTACCAGATACACGAACAGCGAGGTACCAGATACAGTAACAGTGAGGTACCAGATACACTAACAGTGAGGTACCAGATACACTAACAGTGAGGTACCAGATACACTAACAGTGAGGTACCAGATACACTAACAGTGAGGTACCAGATACACTGACAGTGAGGTACCAGATGCACTGACTGTGAGGTACCAGATACACTGACAGAGAGGTACCAGATACACTAACAGTGAGGTACCAGATACACTAACAGCGAGGTACCAGATACACGAACAGCGAGGTACCAGATACACTAACAGTGAGGTACCAGATACACTAACAGTGAGGTACCAGATACACTAACAGTGAGGTACCAGATACACTAACAGTGAGGTACTAGATACACTAACAGTGAGGTACCAGATACACTAACAGCGAGGTACCAGATACACTAACAGCGAGGTACCAGATACACTAACAGCGAGGTACCAGATACACTAACAGCGAGGTACCAGATACACTAACAGCGAGGTAATAGATACACTAACAGCGAGGTACCAGATACACTAACAGTGAGGTACCAGATACACTAACAGTGATGTACCAGATACACTAACAGTGAGGTACCAGATACATTAACAGTGAGGTACCAGATACACAAACAGTGAGGTACCAGATACACTTACAGTGAGGTACCAGATACAGTAACAGCGAGGTACCAAATACACTAACAGTGAGGTACCAGATACACTAACAGCGAGGTACCAGATACACTAACAGTGAGGTACCAGATACACTAACAGTGAGGTACCAGATACACTAACAGTGAGGTACCAGATACACTAACAGTGAGGTACCAGATACACTAACAGTGAGGTACCAGATACACTAACAGTGAGGTACCAGATACACTAACATTAAGTTGCCAGATACACTAACAGTGAGGTACCAGATAGACTAACAGTGAGGTACCAGATACACTAACAGTGAGGTACCAGATAAACTAACAGTGAGGTACCAGATACACTAACAGTGAGGTACCAGGGACACGAACAGCGAGGTACTAGATACACTAACAGTGAGGTACCAGATACACTAACAGCGAGGTACCAGATACACTAACAGCGAGGTACCAGATACACTAACAGCGAGGTACCAGATACACTAACAGCGAGGTACCAGATACACTAACTGTGAGGTACCAGATACACTAACAGTGAGGTACCAGATACACTAACAGTGATGTACCAGATACACTAAAAGTGAGGTACCAGATACACTAACAGTGAGGTATCAGATACACTAACAGTGAGGTACCAGATACACTAACAGTGAGGTACCAGATACACTAACAATGAGGTACCAGATACACTAACAGCGAGGTACCAGGGACACTAACAGTGAGGTACCAGATACACGAACAGCGAGGTACCAGATACACTAACAGCGAGGTACCAGATACACTAACAGTGAGGTACCAGGGACACTAACAGTGAGGTGCCAGATACACTAACAGTGAGGTACCAGATACACTAACAGTGAGGTACCAGATACACTAACAGTGAGGTACCAGATACACTAACAGTGAGGTACCAGATACACTAACAGTGAGGTACCAGATACACTGACAGTGAGGTACCAGATGCACTGACTGTGAGGTACCAGATACACTGACAGTGAGGTACCAGATACACTAACAGTGAGGTACCAGATACACTAACAGCGAGGTACCAGATACACTAACAGCGAGGTACCAGATACACTAACAGTGAGGTACCAGATACACTAACAGTGAGGTACCAGATACACTAACAGTGAGGTACCAGATACACTAACAGTGAGGTACCAGATACACTAACAGTGAGGTACTAGATACACTAACAGCGAGGTACCAGATACACTAACAGCGAGGTACCAGATACACTAACAGCGAGGTACCAGATACACTAACAGCGAGGTACCAGATACACTAACAGCGAGGTACCAGATACACTAACAGTGAGGTACCAGATACACTAACAGTGAGGTACCAGATACACTAACAGTGAGGTACCAGATACACTAACAGTGAGGTACCAGATACACAAACAGTGAGGTACCAGATACACTAACAGTGAGGTACCAGATACAGTAACAGCGAGGTACCAGATACATTAACAGTGAGTTACCAGATACACTAACAGCGAGGTACCAGATACACTAACAGTGAGGTACCAGATACACTAACAGTGAGGTACCAGATACACTAACAGTGAGGTACCAGATACACTAACAGTGAGGTGCCAGATACACTAACAGTGAGGTACCAGATACACTAACAGTGAGGTACCAGATACACTAACAGTGAGGTACCAGATACACTAACAGTGAGGTACCAGATACACTAACAGCGAGGTAATAGATACACTAACAGCGAGGTACCAGATACACTAACAGTGAGGTACCAGATACACTAACAGTGAGGTACCAGATACACTAACAGTGAGGTACCAGATACACTAACAGTGAGGTACCAGATACACTAACAGGGAGGTACCAGATACACAAACAGTGAGGTACCAGATACACTAACAGTGAGGTACCAGATACACTAACAGTGAGGTACCAGATACACTAACAGTGATGTACCAGATACACTAACAGTGAGGTACCAGATACACTAACAGTGAGGTACCAGATACACTAACAGTGAGGTATTAGATACACTAACAGTGAGGTAACAGATACACTAACAGCGAGGTACCAGATACACTAACAGCGAGGTACCAGATACACTAACAGCGAGGTAATAGATACACTAACAGCGAGGTACCAGATACACTAACAGTGAGGTACCAGATACACTAACAGTGAGGTACCAGATACACTAACAGTGAGGTACCAGATACATTAACAGTGAGGTACCAGATACACAAACAGTGAGGTACCAGATACACTTACAGTGAGGTACCAGATACAGTAACAGCGAGGTACCAAATACACTAACAGTGAGGTACCAGATACACTAACAGCGAGGTACCAGATACACTAACAGTGAGGTACCAGATACACTAACAGTGAGGTACCAGATACACTAATAGTGAGGTACCAGATACACTAACAGTGAGGTACCAGATACACTAACAGTGAGGTACCAGATACACTAACAGTGAGGTACCAGATACACTAACATTAAGTTGCCAGATACACTAACAGTGAGGTACCAGATAGACTAACAGTGAGGTACCAGATACACTAACAGTGAGGTACCAGATAAACTAACAGTGAGGTACCAGATACACTAACAGTGAGGTACCAGGGACACGAACAGCGAGGTACTAGATACACTAACAGTGAGGTACCAGATACACTAACAGCGAGGTACCAGATACACTAACAGCGAGGTACCAGATACACTAACAGCGAGGTACCAGATACACTAACAGCGAGGTACCAGATACACTAACTGTGAGGTACCAGATACACTAACAGTGAGGTACCAGATACACTAACAGTGATGAACCAGATACACTAAAAGTGAGGTACCAGATACACTAACAGTGAGGTATCAGATACACTAACAGTGAGGTACCAGATACACTAACAGTGAGGTACCAGATACACTAACAATGAGGTACCAGATACACTAACAGCGAGGTACCAGGGACACTAACAGTGAGGTACCAGATACACGAACAGCGAGGTACCAGATACACTAACAGCGAGGTACCAGATACACTAACAGTGAGGTACCAGGGACACTAACAGTGAGGTGCCAGATACACTGACAGTGAGGTACCAGATGCACTGACTGTGAGGTACCAGATACACTGACAGTGAGGTACCAGATACACTAACAGTGAGGTACCAGATACACTAACAGCGAGGTACCAGATACACTAACAGCGAGGTACCAGATACACTAACAGTGAGGTACCAGATACACTAACAGTGAGGTACCAGATACACTGACAGTGAGGTACCAGATGCACTGACTGTGAGGTACCAGATACACTGACAGTGAGGTACCAGATACACTAACAGTGAGGTACCAGATACACTAACAGCGAGGTACCAGATACACTAACAGCGAGGTACCAGATACACTAACAGTGAGGTACCAGATACACTAACAGTGAGGTACCAGATACACTAACAGTGAGGTACCAGATACACTAACAGTGAGGTACCAGATACACTAACAGTGAGGTACTAGATACACTAACAGTGAGGTACCAGATACACTAACAGCGAGGTACCAGATACACTAACAGCGAGGTACCAGATACACTAACAGCGAGGTACCAGATACACTAACAGCGAGGTACCAGATACACTAACAGCGAGGTACCAGATACACTAACAGTGAGGTACCAGATACACTAACAGTGAGGTACCAGATACACTAACAGTGAGGTACCAGATACACTAACAGTGAGGTACCAGATACACTAACAGTGAGGTACCAGATACACAAACATTGAGGTACCAGATACACTAACAGTGAGGTACCAGATACAGTAACAGCGAGGTACCAGATACACTAACAGTGAGTTACCAGATACACTAACAGCGAGGTACCAGATACACTAACAGTGAGGTACCAGATACACTAACAGTGAGGTACCAGATACACTAACAGTGAGGTACCAGATACACTAACAGTGAGGTGCCAGATACACTAACAGTGAGGTACCAGATACACTAACAGTGAGGTACCAGATACACTAACTGTGAGGTACCAGATACACTAACAGTGAGGTACCAGATACACTAACAGTGAGGTACCAGATACACTAACAGTGAGGTACCAGATCCACTAACAGTGAGGTACCAGATAGACTAACAGTGAGGTACCAGATACACTAACAGTGAGGTACCAGATAAACTAACAGTGAGGTATCAGATACACTAACAGTGAGGTACCAGGGACACTAACAGCGAGGTACCAGATACACTAACAGTGAGGTACCAGATACACTAACAGCAAGGTACCAGGGACACTAACAGCGAGGTACCAGATACACTAACAGTGAGGTACCAGATACTCTAACAGTGAGGTACCATATACACTAACAGTGAGGTACCAGATACACTAAAAGTGAGGTACCAGATACACTAACAGTGAGGTATCAGGTACACTAACAGTGAGGTACCAGATACACTAACAGTGAGGTACCAGATACACTAACAGTGAGGTACCAGATACACTAACAGCGAGGTACCAGGGACACTAACAGTGAGGTACCAGATACACTAACAGCGAGGTACCAGATACACTAACAGCGAGGTACCAGATACACTAACAGTGAGGTACCAGGGACACTAACAGTGAGGTACCAGATACACTAACAGTGAGGTACCAGATACACTAACAGTGAGGTACCAGATACACTAACAGTGAGGTACCAGATACACTAACAGTGAGGTACCAGATACACTAACAGTGAGGTACCAGATAGACTAACAGTGAGGCACCAGATACACAAAGAGTGAGGTACCAGATACACTAACAGTGAGGTACCAGAGACACTAAAAGTGAGGTACCAGATACACTAAAAGTGAGGTACCAGATACACTAACAGTGAGGTACCACATACACTAACAGTGAGGTACCTGATACACTAACAGTGAGGTACCAGATACACTAACAGCGAGGTACCAGATACACTAACAGCGAGGTACCAGATACACTAACAGCCAGGTACCAGATACACTAACAGCGAGGTAGTAGATACACTAACAGCGAGGTACCAGATACACTAACAGTGAGGTACCAGATACACTAACAGTGAGGTACCAGATACACTAACAGTGAGGTACCAGATACACTAACAGTGAGGTACCAGATACACTAACAGTGAGGTACCAGATACACAAACAGTGAGGTACCAGATACACTAACAGTGAGGTACCAGATACACTAACAGCGAGGTACCAGATACACTAACAGTGAGGTACCAGATACACTAACAGCGAGGTACCAGATACACTAACAGTGAGGTACCAGATACTCTAACAGTGAGGTCCCAGATACACTAACAGTGAGGTCCCAGATACACTAACAGTGAGGTACCAGATACACTAACAGTGAGGTACCAGATACACTAACAGTGAGGTACCAGATACACTAACAGTGAGGTACCAGATACACTAACAGTGAGGTACCAGATACACAAACAGTGAGGTACCAGATACACTAACAGTGAGGTACCAGATACAGTAACAGTGAGGTACCAGATACACTAACAGTGAGGTACCACATACACTCACAGCGAGGTACCAGATACACTAACAGTGAGGTACCAGATACACTAACAGTGAGGTACCAGATACACTAAAAGTGAGGTACCAGATACACTAACAGTGAGGTATCAGATACACTAACAGTGAGGTACCAGATACACTAACAGTGAGGTACCAGATACACTGACAGTGAGGTACCAGATGCACTGACTGTGAGGTACCAGATACACTGACAGTGAGGTACCAGATACACTAACAGTGAGGTACCAGATACACTAACAGCGAGGTACCAGATACACTAACAGCGAGGTACCAGATACACTAACAGTGAGGTACCAGATACACTAACAGTGAGGTACCAGATACACTGACAGTGAGGTACCAGATGCACTGACTGTGAGGTACCAGATACACTGACAGTGAGGTACCAGATACACTAACAGTGAGGTACCAGATACACTAACAGCGAGGTACCAGATACACTAACAGCGAGGTACCAGATACACTAACAGTGAGGTACCAGATACACTAACAGTGAGGTACCAGATACACTAACAGTGAGGTACCAGATACACTAACAGTGATGTACCAGATACACTAACAGCGAGGTACCAGATACACTAACAGCGAGGTACCAGATACACTAACAGTGAGGTACCAGATACACTAACAGTGAGGTACCAGATACACTAACAGTGAGGTACCAGATACACTAACAGTGAGGTACCAGATACACTAACAGTGAGGTACCAGATACACTAACAGTGAGGTACCAGATACACTAACAGTGAGGTACCAGATAAACTAACAGTGAGGTACCAGATACACTAACAGTGAGGTACCAGGGAAACTAACAGCGAGGTACCAGATACACTAACAGTGACGTACCAGATACACTAACAGTGAGGTACCAGATACACTAACAGTGAGGTACCAGATACACTAACAGCAAGGTACCAGGGACACTAACAGCGAGGTACCAGATACACTAACAGTGAGGTACCAGATACACTAACAGTGAGGTACCATATACACTAACAGTGAGGTACCAGATACACTAAAAGTGAGGTACCAGATACACTAACAGTGAGGTATCAGGTACACTAACAGTGAGGCACCAGAACACTAACAGTGAGGTACCAGATACACTAACAGTGAGGTACCAGATACACTAACAGCGAGGTACCAGGGACACTAACAGTGAGGTACCAGATACACTAACAGCGAGGTACCAGATACACTAACAGCGAGGTACCAGATACACTAACAGTGAGGTACCAGGGACACGAACAGTGAGGTACCAGACACACTAACAGTGAGGTACCAGATACACTAACAGTGAGGTACCAGATACACTAACAGTGAGGTACCAGATACACTAACAGTGAGGTACCAGATACACTAACAGTGAGGTACCAGATACACTAACAGTGAGGCACCAGATACACAAACAGTGAGGTACCAGATACACTAACAGTGAGGTACCAGAGACACTAAAAGTGAGGTACCAGATACACTAAAAGTGAGGTACCAGATACACTAACAGTGAGGTACCACATACACTAACAGTGAGGTACCAGATACACTAACAGCGAGGTACCAGATACACTAACAGCGCGTTACCAGATACACTAACAGCGAGGTACCAGATACACTAACAGCGAGGTAATAGATACACTAACAGCGAGGTACCAGATACACTAACAGTGAGGTACCAGATACACTAACAGTGAGGTACCAGATACACTAACAGTGAGGTACCAGATACATTAACAGTGAGGTACCAGATACACAAACAGCGAGGTACCAGATACACTAACAGCGAGGTACCAGATACACTAACAGCGAGGTACCAGATACACTAACAGTGAGGTACCAGATACACTAACAGCGAGGTACCAGATACACTAACAGTGAGGTACCAGATACACTAACAGTGAGGTACCAGATACACTAACAGTGAGGTACCAGATACACTAACAGTGAGGTACCAGATACACTAACAGTGAGGTACCAGATACACTAACAGTGAGGTACCAGATACACTAACAGTGAGGTACCAGATACACTAACAGTGAGGTACCAGATACACTAACAGTGAGGTACCAGATACACAAACAGTGAGGTACCAGATACACTAACAGCGAGGTACCAGATACACTAACAGTGAGGTACCAGATACACGAACAGTGAGGTACCAGATAAACTAACAGTGAGGTACCAGATACACTAACAGTGAGGTACCAGGGACACTAACAGCGAGGTACCAGATACACTAACAGTGAGGTACCAGATACACTAACAGCAAGGTACCAGGGACACTAACAGCGAGGTACCAGATACACTAACAGTGAGGTACCAGATACACTAACAGTGAGGTACCAGATACACTAACAGTGAGGTACCAGATACACTAAAAGTGAGGTACCAGATACACTAACAGTGAGGTACCAGATACACTAACAGTGAGGTACCAGATACACTAACAGTGAGGTACCAGATACACTAACAGCAAGGTACCAGGGACACTAACAGCGAGGTACCAGATACACTAACAGTGAGGTACCATATACACTAACAGCAAGGTACCAGGGACACTAACAGCGAGGTACCAGATACACTAACAGTGAGGTACCAGATACACTAACAGTGAGGTACCAGATACACTAACAGTGAGGTACCAGATACACTAACAGTGAGGTACCAGATACACTAACAGTGAGGTACCAGATACACAAACAGTGAGGTACCAGATACACTAACAGTGAGGTACCAGATACAGTAACAGCGAGGTACCAGATACACTAACAGCGAGGTACCAGATACACTAACAGCGAGGTACCAGATACACTAACAGTGAGGTACCAGATACACTAACAGTGAGGTACCAGATACACTAAAAGTGAGGTACCAGATACACTAACAGTGAGGTATCAGATACACTAACAGTGAGGTACCAGATACACTAACAGTGAGGTACCAGATACACTAACAATGAGGTACCAGATACACTAACAGCGAGGTACCAGGGACACTAACAGTGAGGTACCAGATACACGAACAGCGAGGTACCAGATACACTAACAGCGAGGTACCAGATACACTAACAGTGAGGTACCAGGGACACTAACAGTGAGGTACCAGATACACTAACAGTGAGGTACCAGATAGACTAACAGTGAGGTACCAGATAGACTAACAGTGAGGTACCAGATACACGAACAGTGAGGTACCAGATAAACTAACAGTGAGGTACCAGATACACTAACAGTGAGGTACCAGGGACACTAACAGCGAGGTACCAGATACACTAACAGTGAGGTACCAGATACACTAACAGCAAGGTACCAGGGACACTGACAGCGAGGTACCAGATACACTAACAGTGAGGTACCAGATACACTAACAGTGAGGTACCAGATACACTAACAGTGAGGTACCAGATACACTAACAGTGAGGTACCAGATACACTAACAGTGAGGTACCAGATACACTAACAGTGAGGTACCAGATACACAAACAGTGAGGTACCAGATACACTAACAGTGAGGTACCAGATACAGTAACAGTGAGGTACCAGATACACTAACAGTGAGGTACCAGATACACTCACAGCGAGGTACCAGATACACTAACAGTGAGGTACCAGATACACTAACAGTGAGGTACCAGATACACTAAAAGTGAGGTACCAGATACACTAACAGTGAGGTATCAGATACACTAACAGTGAGGTACCAGATACACTAACAGTGAGGTACCAGATACACTGACAGTGAGGTACCAGATGCACTGACTGTGAGGTACCAGATACACTGACAGTGAGGTACCAGATACACTAACAGTGAGGTACCAGATACACTAACAGCGAGGTACCAGATACACTAACAGCGAGGTACCAGATACACTAACAGTGAGGTACCAGATACACTAACAGTGAGGTACCAGATACACTGACAGTGAGGTACCAGATGCACTGACTGTGAGGTACCAGATACACTGACAGTGAGGTACCAGATACACTAACAGTGAGGTACCAGATACACTAACAGCGAGGTACCAGATACACTAACAGCGAGGTACCAGATACACTAACAGTGAGGTACCAGATACACTAACAGTGAGGTACCAGATACACTAACAGCGAGGTACCAGATACACTAACAGTGATGTACCAGATACACTAACAGCGAGGTACCAGATACACTAACAGCGAGGTACCAGATACACTAACAGCGAGGTAATAGATACACTAACAGCGAGGTACCAGATACACTAACAGTGAGGTACCAGATACACTAACAGTGAGGTACCAGATACACTAACAGTGAGGTACCAGATACAGTAACAGCGAGGTACCAGATACACTAACAGTGAGGTACCAGATACACTAACAGCGAGGTACCTGATACACTAACAGTGAGGTACCAGATACACTAACAGTGAGGTACCAGATACACTAACAGTGAGGTACCAGATACACTAACAGTGAGGTACCAGATACACTAACAGTGAGGTACCAGATACACTAACAGGGAGGTACCAGATACACTAACAGTGAGGTACCAGATACACTAATAGCGAGGTACCAGATACACTAACAGTGAGGTACCAGATACACTAACAGTGAGGTACCAGATACACTAACAGCGAGGTACCAGATACACTAACAGTGAGGTACCAGATACACTAACAGCGAGGTACCAGATACACTAACAGTGAGGTACCAGATACACTAACAGTGAGGTACCAGATACACTAACAGCGAGGTACCAGATTCACTAACAGTGAGGTACCAGATACACTAACAGTGAGGTACCAGATACACTAACAGCGAGGTACCAGATACACTAACAGTGAGGTACCAGATACACTAACAGTGAGGTACCAGATATACGAACAGCGAGGTACCAGATACACTAACAGTGAGGTACCAGATACACTAACAGTGAGGTATCAGATACACTAACAGTGAGGTACCAGGGAAACTAACAGCGAGGTACCAGATACACTAACAGTGACGTACCAGATACACTAACAGTGAGGTACCAGATACACTAACAGTGAGGTACCAGATACACTAACAGCAAGGTACCAGGGACACTAACAGCGAGGTACCAGATACACTAACAGTGAGGTACCAGATACACTAACAGTGAGGTACCAGATACACTAACAGTGAGGTACCAGATACACTAACAGCGAGGTACCAGATACACTAACAGTGAGGTACCAGATACACTAACAGTGAGGTACCAGGGACACTAACAGTGAGGTGCCAGATACACTGACAGTGAGGTACCAGATGCACTGACTGTGAGGTACCAGATACACTGACAGTGAGGTACCAGATACACTAACAGTGAGGTACCAGATACACTAACAGCGAGGTACCAGATACACTAACAGCGAGGTACCAGATACACTAACAGTGAGGTACCAGATACACTAACAGTGAGGTACCAGATACACTGACAGTGAGGTACCAGATGCACTGACTGTGAGGTACCAGATACACTGACAGTGAGGTACCAGATACACTAACAGTGAGGTACCAGATACACTAACAGCGAGGTACCAGATACACTAACAGCGAGGTACCAGATACACTAACAGTGAGGTACCAGATACACTAACAGTGAGGTACCAGATACACTAACAGTGAGGTACCAGATACACTAACAGTGAGGTACCAGATACACTAACAGTGAGGTACTAGATACACTAACAGTGAGGTACCAGATACACTAACAGCGAGGTACCAGATACACTAACAGCGAGGTACCAGATACACTAACAGCGAGGTACCAGATACACTAACAGCGAGGTACCAGATACACTAACAGCGAGGTACCAGATACACTAACAGTGAGGTACCAGATACACTAACAGTGAGGTACCAGATACACTAACAGTGAGGTACCAGATACACTAACAGTGAGGTACCAGATACACTAACAGTGAGGTACCAGATACACAAACATTGAGGTACCAGATACACTAACAGTGAGGTACCAGATACAGTAACAGCGAGGTACCAGATACACTAACAGTGAGTTACCAGATACACTAACAGCGAGGTACCAGATACACTAACAGTGAGGTACCAGATACACTAACAGTGAGGTACCAGATACACTAACAGTGAGGTACCAGATACACTAACAGTGAGGTGCCAGATACACTAACAGTGAGGTACCAGATACACTAACAGTGAGGTACCAGATACACTAACTGTGAGGTACCAGATACACTAACAGTGAGGTACCAGATACACTAACAGTGAGGTACCAGATACACTAACAGTGAGGTACCAGATCCACTAACAGTGAGGTACCAGATAGACTAACAGTGAGGTACCAGATACACTAACAGTGAGGTACCAGATAAACTAACAGTGAGGTATCAGATACACTAACAGTGAGGTACCAGGGACACTAACAGCGAGGTACCAGATACACTAACAGTGAGGTACCAGATACACTAACAGCAAGGTACCAGGGACACTAACAGCGAGGTACCAGATACACTAACAGTGAGGTACCAGATACTCTAACAGTGAGGTACCATATACACTAACAGTGAGGTACCAGATACACTAAAAGTGAGGTACCAGATACACTAACAGTGAGGTATCAGGTACACTAACAGTGAGGTACCAGATACACTAACAGTGAGGTACCAGATACACTAACAGTGAGGTACCAGA
This sequence comes from Pristiophorus japonicus, assembly GCF_044704955.1. Taxonomy (NCBI): domain Eukaryota; kingdom Metazoa; phylum Chordata; class Chondrichthyes; family Pristiophoridae; genus Pristiophorus; species Pristiophorus japonicus. The sequence continues at coordinate 929,886 of NW_027251082.1, forward strand.
TACACTAACAGCGAGGTACCAGGGACACTAACAGTGAGGTACCAGATACACTAACAGCGAGGTACCAGATACACTAACAGCGAGGTACCAGATACACTAACAGTGAGGTACCAGGGACACTAACAGTGAGGTACCAGATACACTAACAGTGAGGTACCAGATACACTAACAGTGAGGTACCAGATACACTAACAGTGAGGTACCAGATACACTAACAGTGAGGTACCAGATACACTAACAGTGAGGTACCAGATAGACTAACAGTGAGGCACCAGATACACAAAGAGTGAGGTACCAGATACACTAACAGTGAGGTACCAGAGACACTAAAAGTGAGGTACCAGATACACTAAAAGTGAGGTACCAGATACACTAACAGTGAGGTACCACATACACTAACAGTGAGGTACCTGATACACTAACAGTGAGGTACCAGATACACTAACAGCGAGGTACCAGATACACTAACAGCGAGGTACCAGATACACTAACAGCCAGGTACCAGATACACTAACAGCGAGGTAGTAGATACACTAACAGCGAGGTACCAGATACACTAACAGTGAGGTACCAGATACACTAACAGTGAGGTACCAGATACACTAACAGTGAGGTACCAGATACACTAACAGTGAGGTACCAGATACACTAACAGTGAGGTACCAGATACACAAACAGTGAGGTACCAGATACACTAACAGTGAGGTACCAGATACACTAACAGCGAGGTACCAGATACACTAACAGTGAGGTACCAGATACACTAACAGCGAGGTACCAGATACACTAACAGTGAGGTACCAGATACTCTAACAGTGAGGTCCCAGATACACTAACAGTGAGGTCCCAGATACACTAACAGTGAGGTACCAGATACACTAACAGTGAGGTACCAGATACACTAACAGTGAGGTACCAGATACACTAACAGTGAGGTACCAGATACACTAACAGTGAGGTACCAGATACACAAACAGTGAGGTACCAGATACACTAACAGTGAGGTACCAGATACAGTAACAGTGAGGTACCAGATACACTAACAGTGAGGTACCACATACACTCACAGCGAGGTACCAGATACACTAACAGTGAGGTACCAGATACACTAACAGTGAGGTACCAGATACACTAAAAGTGAGGTACCAGATACACTAACAGTGAGGTATCAGATACACTAACAGTGAGGTACCAGATACACTAACAGTGAGGTACCAGATACACTGACAGTGAGGTACCAGATGCACTGACTGTGAGGTACCAGATACACTGACAGTGAGGTACCAGATACACTAACAGTGAGGTACCAGATACACTAACAGCGAGGTACCAGATACACTAACAGCGAGGTACCAGATACACTAACAGTGAGGTACCAGATACACTAACAGTGAGGTACCAGATACACTGACAGTGAGGTACCAGATGCACTGACTGTGAGGTACCAGATACACTGACAGTGAGGTACCAGATACACTAACAGTGAGGTACCAGATACACTAACAGCGAGGTACCAGATACACTAACAGCGAGGTACCAGATACACTAACAGTGAGGTACCAGATACACTAACAGTGAGGTACCAGATACACTAACAGTGAGGTACCAGATACACTAACAGTGATGTACCAGATACACTAACAGCGAGGTACCAGATACACTAACAGCGAGGTACCAGATACACTAACAGTGAGGTACCAGATACACTAACAGTGAGGTACCAGATACACTAACAGTGAGGTACCAGATACACTAACAGTGAGGTACCAGATACACTAACAGTGAGGTACCAGATACACTAACAGTGAGGTACCAGATACACTAACAGTGAGGTACCAGATAAACTAACAGTGAGGTACCAGATACACTAACAGTGAGGTACCAGGGAAACTAACAGCGAGGTACCAGATACACTAACAGTGACGTACCAGATACACTAACAGTGAGGTACCAGATACACTAACAGTGAGGTACCAGATACACTAACAGCAAGGTACCAGGGACACTAACAGCGAGGTACCAGATACACTAACAGTGAGGTACCAGATACACTAACAGTGAGGTACCATATACACTAACAGTGAGGTACCAGATACACTAAAAGTGAGGTACCAGATACACTAACAGTGAGGTATCAGGTACACTAACAGTGAGGCACCAGAACACTAACAGTGAGGTACCAGATACACTAACAGTGAGGTACCAGCTACACTAACAGCGAGGTACCAGGGACACTAACAGTGAGGTACCAGATACACTAACAGCGAGGTACCAGATACACTAACAGCGAGGTACCAGATACACTAACAGTGAGGTACCAGGGACACGAACAGTGAGGTACCAGACACACTAACAGTGAGGTACCAGATACACTAACAGTGAGGTACCAGATACACTAACAGTGAGGTACCAGATACACTAACAGTGAGGTACCAGATACACTAACAGTGAGGTACCAGATACACTAACAGTGAGGCACCAGATACACAAACAGCGAGGTACCAGATACACTAACAGTGAGGTACCAGAGACACTAAAAGTGAGGTACCAGATACACTAAAAGTGAGGTACCAGATACACTAACAGTGAGGTACCACATACACTAACAGTGAGGTACCTGATACACTAACAGTGAGGTACCAGATACACTAACAGCGAGGTACCAGATACACTAACAGCGCGTTACCAGATACACTAACAGCGAGGTACCAGATACACTAACAGCGAGGTAATAGATACACTAACAGCGAGGTACCAGATACACTAACAGTGAGGTACCAGATACACTAACAGTGAGGTACCAGATACACTAACAGTGAGGTACCAGATACATTAACAGTGAGGTACCAGATACACAAACAGCGAGGTACCAGATACACTAACAGCGAGGTACCAGATACACTAACAGCGAGGTACCAGATACACTAACAGTGAGGTACCAGATACACTAACAGCGAGGTACCAGATACACTAACAGTGAGGTACCAGATACACTAACAGTGAGGTACCAGATACACTAACAGTGAGGTACCAGATACACTAACAGTGAGGTACCAGATACACTAACAGTGAGGTACCAGATACACTAACAGTGAGGTACCAGATACACTAACAGTGAGGTACCAGATACACTAACAGTGAGGTACCAGATACACTAACAGTGAGGTACCAGATACACTAACAGCGAGGTACCAGATACACTAACAGTGAGGTACCAGATACACGAACAGTGAGGTACCAGATAAACTAACAGTGAGGTACCAGATACACTAACAGTGAGGTACCAGGGACACTAACAGCGAGGTACCAGATACACTAACAGTGAGGTACCAGATACACTAACAGCAAGGTACCAGGGACACTAACAGCGAGGTACCAGATACACTAACAGTGAGGTACCAGATACACTAACAGTGAGGTACCAGATACACTAACAGTGAGGTACCAGATACACTAAAAGTGAGGTACCAGATACACTAACAGTGAGGTACCAGATACACTAACAGTGAGGTACCAGATACACTAACAGTGAGGTACCAGATACACTAACAGCAAGGTACCAGGGACACTAACAGCGAGGTACCAGATACACTAACAGTGAGGTACCATATACACTAACAGCAAGGTACCAGGGACACTAACAGCGAGGTACCAGATACACTAACAGTGAGGTACCAGATACACTAACAGTGAGGTACCAGATACACTAACAGTGAGGTACCAGATACACTAACAGTGAGGTACCAGATACACTAACAGTGAGGTACCAGATACACAAACAGTGAGGTACCAGATACACTAACAGTGAGGTACCAGATACAGTAACAGCGAGGTACCAGATACACTAACAGCGAGGTACCAGATACACTAACAGCGAGGTACCAGATACACTAACAGTGAGGTACCAGATACACTAACAGTGAGGTACCAGATACACTAAAAGTGAGGTACCAGATACACTAACAGTGAGGTATCAGATACACTAACAGTGAGGTACCAGATACACTAACAGTGAGGTACCAGATACACTAACAATGAGGTACCAGATACACTAACAGCGAGGTACCAGGGACACTAACAGTGAGGTACCAGATACACGAACAGCGAGGTACCAGATACACTAACAGCGAGGTACCAGATACACTAACAGTGAGGTACCAGGGACACTAACAGTGAGGTACCAGATACACTAACAGTGAGGTACCAGATAGACTAACAGTGAGGTACCAGATAGACTAACAGTGAGGTACCAGATACACGAACAGTGAGGTACCAGATAAACTAACAGTGAGGTACCAGATACACTAACAGTGAGGTACCAGGGACACTAACAGCGAGGTACCAGATACACTAACAGTGAGGTACCAGATACACTAACAGCAAGGTACCAGGGACACTGACAGCGAGGTACCAGATACACTAACAGTGAGGTACCAGATACACTAACAGTGAGGTACCAGATACACTAACAGTGAGGTACCAGATACACTAACAGTGAGGTACCAGATACACTAACAGTGAGGTACCAGATACACTAACAGTGAGGTACCAGATACACAAACAGTGAGGTACCAGATACACTAACAGTGAGGTACCAGATACAGTAACAGTGAGGTACCAGATACACTAACAGTGAGGTACCAGATACACTCACAGCGAGGTACCAGATACACTAACAGTGAGGTACCAGATACACTAACAGTGAGGTACCAGATACACTAAAAGTGAGGTACCAGATACACTAACAGTGAGGTATCAGATACACTAACAGTGAGGTACCAGATACACTAACAGTGAGGTACCAGATACACTGACAGTGAGGTACCAGATGCACTGACTGTGAGGTACCAGATACACTGACAGTGAGGTACCAGATACACTAACAGTGAGGTACCAGATACACTAACAGCGAGGTACCAGATACACTAACAGCGAGGTACCAGATACACTAACAGTGAGGTACCAGATACACTAACAGTGAGGTACCAGATACACTGACAGTGAGGTACCAGATGCACTGACTGTGAGGTACCAGATACACTGACAGTGAGGTACCAGATACACTAACAGTGAGGTACCAGATACACTAACAGCGAGGTACCAGATACACTAACAGCGAGGTACCAGATACACTAACAGTGAGGTACCAGATACACTAACAGTGAGGTACCAGATACACTAACAGCGAGGTACCAGATACACTAACAGTGATGTACCAGATACACTAACAGCGAGGTACCAGATACACTAACAGCGAGGTACCAGATACACTAACAGCGAGGTAATAGATACACTAACAGCGAGGTACCAGATACACTAACAGTGAGGTACCAGATACACTAACAGTGAGGTACCAGATACACTAACAGTGAGGTACCAGATACAGTAACAGCGAGGTACCAGATACACTAACAGTGAGGTACCAGATACACTAACAGCGAGGTACCTGATACACTAACAGTGAGGTACCAGATACACTAACAGTGAGGTACCAGATACACTAACAGTGAGGTACCAGATACACTAACAGTGAGGTACCAGATACACTAACAGTGAGGTACCAGATACACTAACAGGGAGGTACCAGATACACTAACAGTGAGGTACCAGATACACTAATAGCGAGGTACCAGATACACTAACAGTGAGGTACCAGATACACTAACAGTGAGGTACCAGATACACTAACAGCGAGGTACCAGATACACTAACAGTGAGGTACCAGATACACTAACAGCGAGGTACCAGATACACTAACAGTGAGGTACCAGATACACTAACAGTGAGGTACCAGATACACTAACAGCGAGGTACCAGATTCACTAACAGTGAGGTACCAGATACACTAACAGTGAGGTACCAGATACACTAACAGCGAGGTACCAGATACACTAACAGTGAGGTACCAGATACACTAACAGTGAGGTACCAGATATACGAACAGCGAGGTACCAGATACACTAACAGTGAGGTACCAGATACACTAACAGTGAGGTATCAGATACACTAACAGTGAGGTACCAGGGAAACTAACAGCGAGGTACCAGATACACTAACAGTGACGTACCAGATACACTAACAGTGAGGTACCAGATACACTAACAGTGAGGTACCAGATACACTAACAGCAAGGTACCAGGGACACTAACAGCGAGGTACCAGATACACTAACAGTGAGGTACCAGATACACTAACAGTGAGGTACCATATACACTAACAGTGAGGTACCAGATACACTAAAAGTGAGGTACCAGATACACTAACAGTGAGGTATCAGGTACACTAACAGTGAGGCACCAGATACACTAACAGTGAGGTACCAGATACACTAACAGTGAGGTACCAGATACACTAACAGCGAGGTACCAGGGACACTAACAGTGAGGTACCAGATACACTAACAGCGAGGTACCAGATACACTAACAGCGAGGTACCAGATACACTAACAGTGAGGTACCAGGGACACGAACAGTGAGGTACCAGACACACTAACAGTGAGGTACCAGATACACTAAAAGTGAGGTACCACATACATTAACAGTGAGGTACCACATACACTAACAGTGAGGTACCTGATACACTAACAGCGAGGTACCAGATACACTAACAGCGAGGTACCAGATACACTAACAGCGAGGTACCAGATACACTAACAGCGAGGTACCAGTTACACTAACAGCGAGGTAATAGATACACTAACAGCGAGGTACCAGATACACTAACAGTGAGGTACCAGATACACTAACAGTGAGGTACCAGATACACTAACAGTGAGGTACCAGATACACTAACAGTGAGGTACCAGATACACTAACAGTGAGGTACCAGATACACAAACAGTGAGGTACCAGATACACTAACAGTGAGGTACCAGATACACTAACAGCGAGGTACCAGATACACTAACAGTGAGGTACCAGATACACTAACAGCGAGGTACCAGATATACTAACAGTGAGGTACCAGATACACTAACAGTGAGGTACCAGATACACTAACAGTGAGGTACCAGATACACTAACAGTGAGGTACCAGATACACTAACAGTGAGGTACCAGATACACTAACAGTGAGGTACCAGATACACTAACAGTGAGGTACCAGATACACTAACAGTGAGGTACCAGATACACGAACAGTGAGGTACCAGATAAACTAACAGTGAGGTACCAGATACACTAACAGTGAGGTACCAGGGACACTAACAGCGAGGTACCAGATATACTAACAGTGAGGTACCAGATACACTAACAGCAAGGTACCAGGGACACTAACAGCGAGGTACCAGATACACTAACAGTGAGGTACCAGATACACTAACAGTGAGGTACCAGATACACTAACAGTGAGGTACCAGATACACTAAAAGTGATGTACCAGATACACTAACAGTGAGGTATCAGGTACACTAACAGTGAGGTAACAGATACACTAACAGTGAGGTACCAGAGACACTAACAGTGAGGTACCAGATACACTAACAGCGAGGTACCAGGGACACTAACAGTGAGGTACCAGATACACTAACAGCGAGGTACCAGATACACTAACAGAGAGGTACCAGATACACTAACAGTGAGGTACCAGGGACACTAACAGTGAGGTACCAGATACACTAACAGTGAGGTACCAGATAGACTAACAGTGAGGCACCAGATAGACAAACAGTGAGGTACCAGATACACTAACAGTGAGGTACCAGAGACACTAAAAGTGAGGTACCAGATACACTAACAGTGAGGTACCACATACACTAACAGTGAGGTACCTGATACACTAACAGTGAGGTACCAGATACACTAACAGTGAGGTACGAGATACACTAACAGTGAGGTACCAGGGACAATAACAGAGAGGTACCAGATACAGTAACAGTGAGGTACCAGATACACTAACAGTGAGGTACCAGATACACTAACAGCGAGGTACCAGATACACTAACAGCGAGGTACCAGATACACTAACAGTGAGGTTCCAGATACACTAACAGTGAGGTACCAGATACACTAACAGTGAGGTACCAGATACACTAAGAGTGAGGTACCAGATACACTAACAGTGAGGTACCAGATACACTAACAGCGAGGTACCAGGGACACAAACAGTGAGGTACCAGATACACTAACAGCGAGGTACCAGATACACTAACAGTGAGGTACCAGATACACTAACAGTGAGGTACCAGATACAATAACAGTGAGGTACCAGATACACTAACAGTGAGGTACCAGATACACTAACAGTGAGGTACCAGATACACTAACAGTGAGGTACCAGATACACTAACAGGGAGGTACCAGATACACTAACAGTGAGGTACCAGATACACTAATAGCGAGGTACCAGATACACTAACAGTGAGGTACCAGATACACTAACAGTGAGGTACCAGATACACTAACAGCGAGGTACCAGATACACTAACAGTGAGGTACCAGATACACTAACAGCGAGGTACCAGATACACTAACAGTGAGGTACCAGATACACTAACAGTGAGGTACCAGATACACTAACAGCGAGGTACCAGATACACTAACAGTGAGGTACCAGATACACTAACAGTGAGGTACCAGATACACTAACAGCGAGGTACCAGATACACTAACAGTGAGGTACCAGATACACTAACAGTGAGGTACCAGATATACGAACAGCGAGGTACCAGATACACTAACAGTGAGGTACCAGATACACTAACAGTGAGTTATCAGATACACTAACAGTGAGGTACCAGGGAAACTAACAGCGAGGTACCAGATACACTAACAGTGACGTACCAGATACACTAACAGTGAGGTACCAGATACACTAACAGTGAGGTACCAGATACACTAACAGCAAGGTACCAGGGACACTAACAGCGAGGTACCAGATACACTAACAGTGAGGTACCAGATACACTAACAGTGAGGTACCATATACACTAACAGTGAGGTACCAGATACACTAAAAGTGAGGTACCAGATACACTAACAGTGAGGTATCAGGTACACTAACAGTGAGGCACCAGATACACTAACAGTGAGGTACCAGATACACTAACAGTGAGGTACCAGATACACTAACAGCGAGGTACCAGGGACACTAACAGTGAGGTACCAGATACACTAACAGCGAGGTACCAGATACACTAACAGCGAGGTACCAGATACACTAACAGTGAGGTACCAGGGACACGAACAGTGAGGTACCAGACACACTAACAGTGAGGTACCAGATACACTAAAAGTGAGGTACCAGATACATTAACAGTGAGGTACCACATACACTAACAGTGAGGTACCTGATACACTAACAGCGAGGTACCAGATACACTAACAGCGAGGTACCAGATACACTAACAGCGAGGTACCAGATACACTAACAGCGAGGTACCAGTTACACTAACAGCGAGGTAATAGATACACTAACAGCGAGGTACCAGATACACTAACAGTGAGTTACCAGATACACTAACAGTGAGGTACCAGATACACTAACAGTGAGGTACCAGATACACTAACAGTGAGGTACCAGATACACTAACAGTGAGGTACCAGATACACAAACAGTGAGGTACCAGATACACTAACAGCGAGGTACCAGATACACTAACAGTGAGGTACCAGATACACTAACAGCGAGGTACCAGATACACTCACAGTGAGGTACCAGATACACTAACAGTGAGGTACCAGATACACTAACAGTGAGGTACCAGATACACTAACAGTGAGGTACCAGATACACTAACAGTGAGGTACCAGATACACTAACAGTGAGGTACCAGATACACTAACAGTGAGGTACCAGATACACTAACAGTGAGGTACCAGATACACGAACAGTGAGGTACCAGATAAACTAACAGTGAGGTACCAGATACACTAACAGTGAGGTACCAGGGACACTAACAGCGAGGTACCAGATACACTAACAGTGAGGTACCAGATACACTAACAGCACGGTACCACGGACACTAACAGCGAGGTACCAGATACACTAACAGTGAGGTACCAGATACACTAACAGTGAGGTACCAGATACACTAACAGTGAGGTACCAGATACACTAAAAGTGATGTACCAGATACACTAACAGTGAGGTATCAGGTACACTAACAGTGAGGTACCAGATACACTAACAGTGAGGTACCAGAGACACTAACAGTGAGGTACCAGATACACTAACAGCGAGGTACCAGGGACACTAACAGTGAGGTACCAGATACACTAACAGCGAGGTACCAGATACACTAACAGAGAGGTACCAGATACACTAACAGTGAGGTACCAGGGACACTAACAGTGAGGTACCAGATACACTAACAGTGAGGTACCAGATAGACTAACAGTGAGGCACCAGATACACAAACAGTGAGGTACCAGATACACTAACAGTGAGGTACCAGAGACACTAAAAGTGAGGTACCAGATACACTAACAGTGAGGTACCACATACACTAACAGTGAGGTACCTGATACACTAACAGTGAGGTACCAGATACACTAACAGTGAGGTACGAGATACACTAACAGTGAGGTACCAGGGACAATAACAGAGAGGTACCAGATACAGTAACAGTGAGGTACCAGATACACTAACAGTGAGGTACCAGATACACTAACAGCGAGGTACCAGATACACTAACAGCGAGGTACCAGATACACTAACAGTGAGGTACCAGATACACTAACAGTGAGGTACTAGATACACTAACAGTGAGGTACCAGATACACTAAGAGTGAGGTACCAGATACACTAACAGTGAGGTACCAGATACACTAACAGCGAGGTACCAGGGACACAAACAGTGACGTACCAGATACACTAACAGTGAGGTACCAGATACACTAACAGTGAGGTACCAGATACACTAACAGTGAGGTACCAGATACACTAACAGTGAGGTACCAGATACATTAAAGTGAGGTACCAGATACACTAACAGCGAGGTACCAGATACACTAACAGTGAGATACCAGATACACTAACAGCGAGGTAACAGATACACTAACAGCGAGGTACTAGATACACTAACAGCGAGGTACCAGGTACACTAACAGTGAGGTACCAGATACACTAACAGTGATGTACCAGATACACTAACAGCGAGGTACCAGATACACTAACAGTGAGGTACCAGATACACTAACAGTGAGGTACCAGATACACTAACAGTGAGGTACCAGATACACTAAGAGTGAGGTACCAGATACACTAACAGTGAGGTACCAGAGACACTAACAGTGAGGTACCAGATACACTAACAGCGAGGTACCAGATACACTAACAGTGAGGTACCAGATACACTAAAAGTGAGGTACCAGATACACTAACAGTGAGGTACCAGATACACTAACAGCGAGGTACCAGATACACTCACAGTGAGGTACCAGATACACTAACAGTGAGGTACCAGATACACTAACAGTGAGGTACCAGATACACTAACAGTGAGGTACCAGATACACTAACAGTGAGGTACCAGATACACTAACAGTGAGGTACCAGATACACTAACAGTGAGGTACCAGATACACTAACAGTGAGGTACCAGATACACGAACAGTGAGGTACCAGATAAACTAACAGTGAGGTACCAGATACACTAACAGTGAGGTACCAGGGACACTAACAGCGAGGTACCAGATACACTAACAGTGAGGTACCAGATACACTAACAGCACGGTACCACGGACACTAACAGCGAGGTACCAGATACACTAACAGTGAGGTACCAGATACACTAACAGTGAGGTACCAGATACACTAACAGTGAGGTACCAGATACACTAAAAGTGATGTACCAGATACACTAACAGTGAGGTATCAGGTACACTAACAGTGAGGTACCAGATACACTAACAGTGAGGTACCAGAGACACTAACAGTGAGGTACCAGATACACTAACAGCGAGGTACCAGGGACACTAACAGTGAGGTACCAGATACACTAACAGCGAGGTACCAGATACACTAACAGAGAGGTACCAGATACACTAACAGTGAGGTACCAGGGACACTAACAGTGAGGTACCAGATACACTAACAGTGAGGTACCAGATAGACTAACAGTGAGGCACCAGATACACAAACAGTGAGGTACCAGATACACTAACAGTGAGGTACCAGAGACACTAAAAGTGAGGTACCAGATACACTAACAGTGAGGTACCACATACACTAACAGTGAGGTACCTGATACACTAACAGTGAGGTACCAGATACACTAACAGTGAGGTACGAGATACACTAACAGTGAGGTACCAGGGACAATAACAGAGAGGTACCAGATACAGTAACAGTGAGGTACCAGATACACTAACAGTGAGGTACCAGATACACTAACAGCGAGGTACCAGATACACTAACAGCGAGGTACCAGATACACTAACAGTGAGGTACCAGATACACTAACAGTGAGGTACTAGATACACTAACAGTGAGGTACCAGATACACTAAGAGTGAGGTACCAGATACACTAACAGTGAGGTACCAGATACACTAACAGCGAGGTACCAGGGACACAAACAGTGACGTACCAGATACACTAACAGTGAGGTACCAGATACACTAACAGTGAGGTACCAGATACACTAACAGTGAGGTACCAGATACACTAACAGTGAGGTACCAGATACATTAAAGTGAGGTACCAGATACACTAACAGCGAGGTACCAGATACACTAACAGTGAGATACCAGATACACTAACAGCGAGGTAACAGATACACTAACAGCGAGGTACTAGATACACTAACAGCGAGGTACCAGGTACACTAACAGTGAGGTACCAGATACACTAACAGTGATGTACCAGATACACTAACAGCGAGGTACCAGATACACTAACAGTGAGGTACCAGATACACTAACAGTGAGGTACCAGATACACTAACAGTGAGGTACCAGATACACTAAGAGTGAGGTACCAGATACACTAACAGTGAGGTACCAGAGACACTAACAGTGAGGTACCAGATACACTAACAGCGAGGTACCAGATACACTAACAGTGAGGTACCAGATACACTAAAAGTGAGGTACCAGATACACTAACAGTGAGGTACCAGATACACTAACAGTTAGGTACCAGATACACTAACAGTGAGGTACCAGATACACTAACAGCGAGGTACCAGATACACTAACAGCGAGGTACCAGATACACTAACAGTGAGGTACCAGATACACTAACAGTGAGGTACCAGATACACTAACAGTGAGGTACCAGATACACTAACAGCGAGGTACCAGATACACTAACAGTGAGGTACCAGATACACTAACAGGGAGGTACCAGATACACTAACAGTGAGGTACCAGATACACTAACAGCGAGGTACCAGATACACTAACAGCGAGGTACCAGATACACTAACAGTGAGGTACCAGATACACTAACAGCGAGGTACCAGATACACAAACAGTGAGGTACCAGATACACTAACAGCGAGGTACCAGATACACTAACAGTGAGGTACCAGATACACTAACAGTGAGGTACCAGACACACTAACAGTGAGGTACCAGATACACTAACAGTGAGGTACCAGATACACTAACAGTGAGGTACCAGATACACTAACAGCGAGTTACCAGATACACTAACAGTGAGGTACCAGATACACTAACAGTGAGGTACCAGGTAAACTAACAGTGAGGTACCAGATACACTAACAGTGAGGTACCAGGGACACTAACAGCGAGGTACCAGATACACTAACAGTGAGGTACCAGATACACTAACAGCAAGGTACCAGGGACACTAACAGCGAGGTACCAGATACACTAACAGTGAGGTACCAGATACACTAACAGTGAGGTACCAGATACACTAACAGTGAGGTACCAGATACACTGAAAGTGAGGTACCAGATACACTAACAGTGAGGTATCAGATACACTAACAGTGAGGTACCAGATACACTAACAGTGAGGTACCAGATACACTAACAGTGAGGTACCAGATACACTAACAGCGAGGTACCAGGGACACTAACAGTGAGGTACCAGATACACTAACAGCGAGGTACCGGATACACTAACAGCGAGGTACCAGATACACTAACAGTGAGGTACCAGATACACTAACAGTGAGGTACCAGATACACTAACAGTGAGGTACCAGATACACTAACAGTGAGGTAACAGATACACTAACAGTAAGGTACCAGATACACTAACAGCGAGGTACCAGATAGACTAACAGTGAGGCACCAGATACACAAACAGTGAGGTACCAGATACACTAACAGTGAGGTACCAGAGACGCTAAAAGTGAGGTACCAGATACACTAACAGTGAGGTACCAGATACACGAACAGTGAGGTACCACATACACTAACAGTGAGGTACCTGATACACTAACAGTGAGGTACCAGATACACTAACAGTGAGGTACGAGATACACTAACAGTGAGGTACCAGGGACAATAACAGAGAGGTACCAGATACACTAACAGTGAGGTACCAGATACACTAACAGTGAGGTACCAGATACACTAACAGCGAGGTACCAGATACACTAACAGCGAGGTACCAGATACACGAACAGTGAGGTACCAGATACACTAACAGTGAGGTACCAGATACACTAACAGTGAGGTACCAGATACACTAACAGCGAGGTACCAGATACACTAACAGTGAGGTACCAGATACACTAACAGTGAGTTACCAGATACACTAACAGTGAGGTATCAGATACACTAACAGTGAGCTACCAGATACACTAACAGCGAGATACCAGATACACTAACAGTGAGGTACCAGAGACACTAACAGTGAGGTACCAGAGACACTAAAAGTGAGGTACCAGATACACTAACAGTGAGGTACCAGATACACTAACAGTTAGGTACCAGATACACTAACAGTGAGGTACCAGAGACACTAACAGTGAGGTACCAGATACACTAACAGTGAGGTACCAGATAGACTAACGGTGAGGTACCAGATAGACTAACAGTGAGGTACCAGATACACTAACAGCGAGGTACCAGATAGGCTACAGTGAGGTACCAGATACACTAACAGTGAGGTACCAGATACACTAACAGTGAGGTACCAGATACACTAACAGTGAGGTACCAGATAGACTAACAGTGAGGTACCAGATACACTAACAGTGCGATACCAGATACACAAAGAGTGAGGTACCAGATACACTAACAGTGAGGTACCAGATACACTAACAGTGAGGTACCAGATACACTAAAAGTGAGGTACCACATACACTAACAGTGAGGTACCTGATACACTAACAGTGATGTACCAGATACACTAACAGTGAGGTACGAGATACACTAACAGTGAGGTACCAGGGACAATAACAGAGAGGTACCAGATACACTAACAGTGAGGTACCAGATACACGAACAGTGAGGTACCAGATACACTAACAGCGAGGTACCAGATACACTAACAGCGAGGTACCAGATACACTAACAGTGAGTTACCAGATACACTAACAGTGAGGTACCAGATACACTAACAGTGAGGTACCAGATACACTAACAGTGAGGTACCAGATACACTAACAGTGAGGTACCAGAGACACTAACAGAGAGGTACCAGCTACACTAACAGTGAGGTACCAGATAAACTAACAGGGAGGTACCAGATACACGAAGAGTGAGGTACCAGATATACTAACAGTGAGGTACCAGATACACTAACAGTGAGGTACCAGATACAATAACAGTGAGGTATCAGATACACTAACAGTGAGAAACCAGATACATTAACAGTGAGCTACAAGATAAACTAACAGTGAGGTACCAGATACACGAACAGTGAGGTACCAGATATACTAACAGTGAGGTACCAGATACACTAACAGTGAGGTACCAGATACACTAACAGTGAGGTACCAGATACACTAACAGTGAGAAACCAGATACATTAACAGTGAGGTACCAGATACACTAACAGTGAGGTACCAGATACACTAACAGTGAGGTACCAGATACACTAACAGTGAGGTACCAGATACACTAACAGCGAGGTACCAGATACACTAACAGTGAGGTACCAGATACACTAACAGTGAGATACCAGATACACTAACAGTGAGGTACCAGATACACTAACAGTGAGGTACCAGATACACTAACAGTTAGGTACCAGATACACTAACAGCGAGGTACCAGATATACTAACAGTGAGGTACCAGATACACTAACAGTGAGATACCAGATACACTAACAGTGAGGTACCAGATACACTAACAGTGAGGTACCAGATACACTAACAGTGAGGTACCAGATAGACTAACAGTGAGGTACCAGATAGACTAACAGTGAGGTACCAGATACACTAACAGCGAGGTACCAGATACACTAACAGCGAGGTACCAGATACACTAACAGTGAGGTACCAGATACACTAACAGTGAGGTACTAGATACACTAACAGTGAGGTACCAGATACACTAAGAGTGAGGTACCAGATACACTAACAGTGAGGTACCAGATACACTAACAGCGAGGTACCAGGGACACAAACAGTGACGTACCAGATACACTAACAGTGAGGTACCAGATACACTAACAGTGAGGTACCAGATACACTAACAGTGAGGTACCAGATACACTAACAGTGAGGTACCAGATACATTAAAGTGAGGTACC
Source organism: Pristiophorus japonicus (assembly GCF_044704955.1). Taxonomy (NCBI): domain Eukaryota; kingdom Metazoa; phylum Chordata; class Chondrichthyes; family Pristiophoridae; genus Pristiophorus; species Pristiophorus japonicus. Next base: position 946,507 of record NW_027251082.1, read on the forward strand.
AGATACACTAACAGCGAGGTACCAGATACACTAACAGTGAGATACCAGATACACTAACAGCGAGGTAACAGATACACTAACAGCGAGGTACTAGATACACTAACAGCGAGGTACCAGGTACACTAACAGTGAGGTACCAGATACACTAACAGTGATGTACCAGATACACTAACAGCGAGGTACCAGATACACTAACAGTGAGGTACCAGATACACTAACAGTGAGGTACCAGATACACTAACAGTGAGGTACCAGATACACTAAGAGTGAGGTACCAGATACACTAACAGTGAGGTACCAGAGACACTAACAGTGAGGTACCAGATACACTAACAGCGAGGTACCAGATACACTAACAGTGAGGTACCAGATACACTAAAAGTGAGGTACCAGATACACTAACAGTGAGGTACCAGATACACTAACAGTTAGGTACCAGATACACTAACAGTGAGGTACCAGATACACTAACAGCGAGGTACCAGATACACTAACAGCGAGGTACCAGATACACTAACAGTGAGGTACCAGATACACTAACAGTGAGGTACCAGATACACTAACAGTGAGGTACCAGATACACTAACAGCGAGGTACCAGATACACTAACAGTGAGGTACCAGATACACTAACAGGGAGGTACCAGATACACTAACAGTGAGGTACCAGATACACTAACAGCGAGGTACCAGATACACTAACAGCGAGGTACCAGATACACTAACAGTGAGGTACCAGATACACTAACAGCGAGGTACCAGATACACAAACAGTGAGGTACCAGATACACTAACAGCGAGGTACCAGATACACTAACAGTGAGGTACCAGATACACTAACAGTGAGGTACCAGACACACTAACAGTGAGGTACCAGATACACTAACAGTGAGGTACCAGATACACTAACAGTGAGGTACCAGATACACTAACAGCGAGTTACCAGATACACTAACAGTGAGGTACCAGATACACTAACAGTGAGGTACCAGGTAAACTAACAGTGAGGTACCAGATACACTAACAGTGAGGTACCAGGGACACTAACAGCGAGGTACCAGATACACTAACAGTGAGGTACCAGATACACTAACAGCAAGGTACCAGGGACACTAACAGCGAGGTACCAGATACACTAACAGTGAGGTACCAGATACACTAACAGTGAGGTACCAGATACACTAACAGTGAGGTACCAGATACACTGAAAGTGAGGTACCAGATACACTAACAGTGAGGTATCAGATACACTAACAGTGAGGTACCAGATACACTAACAGTGAGGTACCAGATACACTAACAGTGAGGTACCAGATACACTAACAGCGAGGTACCAGGGACACTAACAGTGAGGTACCAGATACACTAACAGCGAGGTACCGGATACACTAACAGCGAGGTACCAGATACACTAACAGTGAGGTACCAGATACACTAACAGTGAGGTACCAGATACACTAACAGTGAGGTACCAGATACACTAACAGTGAGGTAACAGATACACTAACAGTAAGGTACCAGATACACTAACAGCGAGGTACCAGATAGACTAACAGTGAGGCACCAGATACACAAACAGTGAGGTACCAGATACACTAACAGTGAGGTACCAGAGACGCTAAAAGTGAGGTACCAGATACACTAACAGTGAGGTACCAGATACACGAACAGTGAGGTACCACATACACTAACAGTGAGGTACCTGATACACTAACAGTGAGGTACCAGATACACTAACAGTGAGGTACGAGATACACTAACAGTGAGGTACCAGGGACAATAACAGAGAGGTACCAGATACACTAACAGTGAGGTACCAGATACACTAACAGTGAGGTACCAGATACACTAACAGCGAGGTACCAGATACACTAACAGCGAGGTACCAGATACACGAACAGTGAGGTACCAGATACACTAACAGTGAGGTACCAGATACACTAACAGTGAGGTACCAGATACACTAACAGCGAGGTACCAGATACACTAACAGTGAGGTACCAGATACACTAACAGTGAGTTACCAGATACACTAACAGTGAGGTATCAGATACACTAACAGTGAGCTACCAGATACACTAACAGCGAGATACCAGATACACTAACAGTGAGGTACCAGAGACACTAACAGTGAGGTACCAGAGACACTAAAAGTGAGGTACCAGATACACTAACAGTGAGGTACCAGATACACTAACAGTTAGGTACCAGATACACTAACAGTGAGGTACCAGAGACACTAACAGTGAGGTACCAGATACACTAACAGTGAGGTACCAGATAGACTAACGGTGAGGTACCAGATAGACTAACAGTGAGGTACCAGATACACTAACAGCGAGGTACCAGATAGGCTACAGTGAGGTACCAGATACACTAACAGTGAGGTACCAGATACACTAACAGTGAGGTACCAGATACACTAACAGTGAGGTACCAGATAGACTAACAGTGAGGTACCAGATACACTAACAGTGCGATACCAGATACACAAAGAGTGAGGTACCAGATACACTAACAGTGAGGTACCAGATACACTAACAGTGAGGTACCAGATACACTAAAAGTGAGGTACCACATACACTAACAGTGAGGTACCTGATACACTAACAGTGATGTACCAGATACACTAACAGTGAGGTACGAGATACACTAACAGTGAGGTACCAGGGACAATAACAGAGAGGTACCAGATACACTAACAGTGAGGTACCAGATACACGAACAGTGAGGTACCAGATACACTAACAGCGAGGTACCAGATACACTAACAGCGAGGTACCAGATACACTAACAGTGAGTTACCAGATACACTAACAGTGAGGTACCAGATACACTAACAGTGAGGTACCAGATACACTAACAGTGAGGTACCAGATACACTAACAGTGAGGTACCAGAGACACTAACAGAGAGGTACCAGCTACACTAACAGTGAGGTACCAGATAAACTAACAGGGAGGTACCAGATACACGAAGAGTGAGGTACCAGATATACTAACAGTGAGGTACCAGATACACTAACAGTGAGGTACCAGATACAATAACAGTGAGGTATCAGATACACTAACAGTGAGAAACCAGATACATTAACAGTGAGCTACAAGATAAACTAACAGTGAGGTACCAGATACACGAACAGTGAGGTACCAGATATACTAACAGTGAGGTACCAGATACACTAACAGTGAGGTACCAGATACACTAACAGTGAGGTACCAGATACACTAACAGTGAGAAACCAGATACATTAACAGTGAGGTACCAGATACACTAACAGTGAGGTACCAGATACACTAACAGTGAGGTACCAGATACACTAACAGTGAGGTACCAGATACACTAACAGCGAGGTACCAGATACACTAACAGTGAGGTACCAGATACACTAACAGTGAGATACCAGATACACTAACAGTGAGGTACCAGATACACTAACAGTGAGGTACCAGATACACTAACAGTTAGGTACCAGATACACTAACAGTGAGGTACCAGATACACTAACAGCGAGGTAACAGATACACTAACAGCGAGGTACCAGATACACTAACAGTGAGGTACCAGATACACTAACAGTGAGATACCAGATACACTAACAGTGAGGTACCAGATACACTAACAGTGAGGTACCAGATACACTAACAGTTAGGTACCAGATACACTAACAGTGAGGTACCAGATACACTAACAGCGAGGTAACAGATACACTAACAGCGAGGTACCAGATACACTAACAGTGAGGTACCAGATACACTAACAGTGAGGTACCAGATACACTAACAGCGAGGTACCAGATACACTAACAGCGAGGTACCAGATACACTAACAGTGAGGTACCAGATACACTAACAGTGAGGTACAAGAGACACTAACAGTGAGGTACCAGATACACTAACAGTGAGGTACCAGATAGACTAACAGTGAGGTACCAGATAGACTAACAGTGAGGTACCAGATACACTAACAGCGAGGTACCAGATAGACTAACAGTGAGGTACCAGATACACTAACAGTGAGGTACCAGATACACTAACAGTGAGGCACCAGATACACTAACAGTGAGGTACCAGATACACTAACAGCGAGGTACCAGATAGGCTACAGTGAGGTACCAGATACACTAACAGTGAGGTACCAGATACACTAAGAGTGAGGTACCAGATAGACGAACAGTGAGGTACCAGATACACTAACAGTGAGGTACCAGATACACTAACAGTGAGGTACCAGATACACTAACAGTGAGGTACCAGATAGACTAACAGTGAGGTACCAGATACACAAACAGTGAGGTACCAGATACACTAACAGTGAGGTACCAGGGACACTAACAGTGATGTACCAGAGACACTAAAAGTGAGGTACCAGATACACTAACAGTGAGGTACCAGATACACTAACAGTGAGGTACCACATACACTAACAGTGAGGTACCTGATACACTAACAGTGAGGTACCAGATACACTAACAGTGAGGTACGAGATACACTAACAGTGAGGTACCAGGGACAATAACAGAGAGGTACCAGATACACTAACAGTGAGGCACCAGATACACGAACAGTGAGGTACCAGATACACTAACAGCGAGGTACCAGATACACTAACAGCGAGGTACCAGATACACTAACAGTGAGTTACCAGATACACTAACAGTGAGGTACCAGATACACTAACAGTGAGGTACCAGATACACTAACAGTGAGGTACCAGATACACTAACAGTGAGGTACCAGAGACACTAACAGAGAGGTACCAGCTACACTAACAGTGAGGTACCAGATAAACTAACAGTGAGGTGCCAGATACACGAACAGTGAGGTACCAGATATACTAACAGTGAGGTACCAGATACACTAACAGTGAGGTACCAGATACAATAACAGTGAGGTATCAGATACACTAACAGTGAGAAACCAGATACATTAACAGTGAGCTACAAGATAAACTAACAGTGAGGTACCAGATACACGAACAGTGAGGTACCAGATATACTAACAGTGAGGTACCAGATACACTAACAGTGAGGTACCAGATACACTAACAGTGAGGTACCAGATACACTAACAGTGAGAAACCAGATACATTAACAGTGAGGTACCAGATGCACTAACAGTGCGGTACCAGATACACTAACAGTGAGGTACCAGATACACTAACAGTGAGGTACCAGATACACTAACAGCGAGGTACCAGATATACTAACAGTGAGGTACCAGATACACTAACAGTGAGATACCAGATACACTAACAGTGAGGTACCAGATACACTAACAGTGAGGTACCAGATACACTAACAGTGAGGTACCAGATAGACTAACAGTGAGGTACCAGATAGACTAACAGTGAGGTACCAGATACACTAACAGCGAGGTACCAGATAGACTAACAGTGAGGTACCAGATACACTAACAGTGAGGTACCAGATACACTAACAGTGAGGCACCAGATACACTAACAGCGAGGTACCAGATACACTAACAGCGAGGTACCAGATACACTAACAGTGAGGTACCAGATACACTAACAGTGAAGTACCAGAGACACTAACAGTGAGGTACCAGATACACTAACAGTGAGGTACCAGATAGACTAACAGTGAGGTACCAGATAGACTAACAGTGAGGTACCAGATACACTAACAGCGAGGTACCAGATAGGCTACAGTGAGGTACCAGATACATTAACAGTGAGGTACCAGATACACTAAGAATGAGGTACCAGATAGACGAACAGTGAGGTACCAGATACACTAACAGTGAGGTACCAGATACACTAACAGTGAGGTACCAGATACACTAACAGTGAGGTACCAGATAGACTAACAGTGAGGTACCAGATACACAAACAGTGAGGTACCAGATACACTAACAGTGAGGTAGGCAGGGACACTAACAGTGAGGTACCAGAGACACTAAATTGAGGTACCAGATACACTAACAGTGAGGTACCAGATACACTAACAGTGAGGTACCACATACACTAACAGTGAGGTACCTGATACACTAACAGTGACGTACCAGATACACTAACAGTGAGGTACGAGATACACTAACAGTGAGTTACCAGGGACAATAACAGAGAGGTACCAGATACACTAACAGTGAGGTACCAGATACACGAACAGTGAGGTACCAGATACACTAACAGCGAGGTACCAGATACACTAACATCGAGGTACCAGATACACTAACAGTGAGTTACCAGATACACTAACAGTGAGGTACCAGATACACTAACAGTGAGGTACCAGATACACTAACAGTGAGGTACCAGATACACTAACAGTGAGGTACCAGAGAAACTAACAGAGAGGTACCAGCTACACTAACAATGAGGGACCAGATAAACTAACAGTGAGGTACCAGATACACCAACAGTGAGGTACCAGATATACTAACAGTGAGGTACCAGATACACTAACAGTGAGGTACCAGATACAATAACAGTGAGGTATCAGATACACTAACAGTGAGAAACCAGATACATTAACAGTGAGGTACAAGATAAACTAACAGTGAGGTACCAGATACACGAACAGTGAGGTACCAGATATACTAACAGTGAGGTACCAGATACACTAACAGTGAGGTACCAGATACACTAACAGCGAGGTACCAGATACACTAACAGAGAGGTACCAGCTACACTAACAGTGAGGTACCAGATAAACTAACAGTGAGGTACCAGATACACCAACAGTGAGGTACCAGATATACTAACAGTGAGGTACCAGATACACGAAGAGTGAGGTACCAGATATACTAACAGTGAGGTACCAGATACACTAACAGTGAGGTACCAGATACACTAACAGTGAGAAACCAGATACATTAACAGTGAGGTACCAAAACACTAACAGTGAGGTACCAGATACACTAACAGTGAGGTACCAGATACATTAACAGTGAGGTACCAGATACACTAACAGCGAGGTACCAGATACACTAACAGTGAGGTACCAGATACACTAACAGTGAGATACCAGATACACTAACAGTGAGGTACCAGATACACTAACAGCGAGGTACCAGAGACACTAACAGAGAGGTACCAGCTACACTAACAGTGAGGTACCAGATAAACTAACAGTGAGGTACCAGATACACTAACAGTGAGGTACCAGATACACTAACAGCGAGGTACCAGATACACGAACAGCGAGGTACCAGATAAACTAAGAGCGAGGTATCAGATACACTGACAGCGAGGTACCAGATACACTAACAGCGAGGTACCAGATACACTAACAGCGAGGTACCAGATTCACTAGCAGTGAGGTACCAGATACACTAACAGTGAGGTATCAGATACACTAACAGTGAGGTACCAGATACACTAACAGCGAGGTACCAGATACACTAACAGTGAGGTACCAGATACACTAACAACGAGGTACCAGATACACTAACAATGAGGTACCAGATACACTAACAGCGAGGTACCAGATACACTAACAGTGAGGTACCAGATACACTAACAGTGAGGTACCAGATACACTAACAGTGAGGTATCAGATACACTAACAGTGAGGTACCAGATACACTAACAGCGAGTTACGAGATACACTAACAGTGAGGTACCAGATACACTAACAGTGAGGTACCAGATACACTAACAGTGAGGTATCAGATACACTAACAGTGAGGTACCAGATACACTAACAGCGAGGTACCAGATACACTAACAGCGAGGTACCCGATACACTAACAGTGAGGTACCAGATACACTAACAGTGAGGTACCAGATACACGAACAGTGAGGTACCAGATACACGAACAGCGAGGTACCAGATACACTAACAGCGAGGTACCAGATATACTAACAGTGAGGTACCAGATACACTAACAGTGAGGTACCAGATACACTAACAGTGAGGTACCAGATACACTAACAGTGAGAAACCAGATACATTAACAGTGAGGTACCAGATACACTCACAGTGAGGTACCAGATACACTAACAGTGAGGTACCAGGGACACTAACAGTGAGGTGCCAGATACACTGACAGTGAGGTACCAGATACACTAACAGCGAGGTACCAGATACACTAACAGTGAGGTACCAGATACACTAACAGCGAGGTACCAGATACACTAACAGTGAGGTACCAGATACACCAACAGTGAGGTACCAGATATACTAACAGTGAGGTACCAGATACACTAACAGTGAGGTACCAGATACAATAACAGTGAGGTATCAGATACACTAACAGTGAGAAACCAGATACACTAACAGTGAGGTACCAGATACACTAACAGTGAGGTACCAGATAGACTAACAGTGAGGTACCAGATACATTAACAGCGAGGTACCAGATAGGCTACAGTGAGGTACCAGATACACTAACAGTGAGGTACCAGATACACTAACAGTGAGATACCAGATACACTAACAGTGAGGTACCAGATACACTAACAGTGAGGTACCAGATACACTAACAGTTAGGTACCAGATACACTAACAGTGAGGTACCAGATACACTAACAGCGAGGTAACAGATACACTAACAGCGAGGTACCAGATACACTAACAGTGAGGTACCAGATACACTAACAGTGAGGTACCAGATACACTAACAGCGAGGTACCAGATACACTAACAGCGAGGTACCAGATACACTAACAGTGAGGTACCAGATACACTAACAGCGAGGTACCAGATACACTAACAGTGAGGTACCAGATACACTAACAGTGAGGTACCAGATACACTAACAGCGAGGTACCAGATACACTAACAGCGAGGTACCAGATACACTAACAGTGAGGTACCAGATACACTAACAGTGAGGTACAAGAGACACTAACAGTGAGGTACCAGATACACTAACAGTGAGGTACCAGATAGACTAACAGTGAGGTACCAGATAGACTAACAGTGAGGTACCAGATACACTAACAGCGAGGTACCAGATAGACTAACAGTGAGGTACCAGATACACTAACAGTGAGGTACCAGATACACTAACAGTGAGGCACCAGATACACTAACAGTGAGGTACCAGATACACTAACAGCGAGGTACCAGATAGGCTACAGTGAGGTACCAGATACACTAACAGTGAGGTACCAGATACACTAAGAGTGAGGTACCAGATAGACGAACAGTGAGGTACCAGATACACTAACAGTGAGGTACCAGATACACTAACAGTGAGGTACCAGATACACTAACAGTGAGGTACCAGATAGACTAACAGTGAGGTACCAGATACACAAACAGTGAGGTACCAGATACACTAACAGTGAGGTACCAGGGACACTAACAGTGATGTACCAGAGACACTAAAAGTGAGGTACCAGATACACTAACAGTGAGGTACCAGATACACTAACAGTGAGGTACCACATACACTAACAGTGAGGTACCTGATACACTAACAGTGAGGTACCAGATACACTAACAGTGAGGTACGAGATACACTAACAGTGAGGTACCAGGGACAATAACAGAGAGGTACCAGATACACTAACAGTGAGGCACCAGATACACGAACAGTGAGGTACCAGATACACTAACAGCGAGGTACCAGATACACTAACAGCGAGGTACCAGATACACTAACAGTGAGTTACCAGATACACTAACAGTGAGGTACCAGATACACTAACAGTGAGGTACCAGATACACTAACAGTGAGGTACCAGATACACTAACAGTGAGGTACCAGAGACACTAACAGAGAGGTACCAGCTACACTAACAGTGAGGTACCAGATAAACTAACAGTGAGGTGCCAGATACACGAACAGTGAGGTACCAGATATACTAACAGTGAGGTACCAGATACACTAACAGTGAGGTACCAGATACAATAACAGTGAGGTATCAGATACACTAACAGTGAGAAACCAGATACATTAACAGTGAGCTACAAGATAAACTAACAGTGAGGTACCAGATACACGAACAGTGAGGTACCAGATATACTAACAGTGAGGTACCAGATACACTAACAGTGAGGTACCAGATACACTAACAGTGAGGTACCAGATACACTAACAGTGAGAAACCAGATACATTAACAGTGAGGTACCAGATGCACTAACAGTGCGGTACCAGATACACTAACAGTGAGGTACCAGATACACTAACAGTGAGGTACCAGATACACTAACAGCGAGGTACCAGATATACTAACAGTGAGGTACCAGATACACTAACAGTGAGATACCAGATACACTAACAGTGAGGTACCAGATACACTAACAGTGAGGTACCAGATACACTAACAGTGAGGTACCAGATAGACTAACAGTGAGGTACCAGATAGACTAACAGTGAGGTACCAGATACACTAACAGCGAGGTACCAGATAGACTAACAGTGAGGTACCAGATACACTAACAGTGAGGTACCAGATACACTAACAGTGAGGCACCAGATACACTAACAGCGAGGTACCAGATACACTAACAGCGAGGTACCAGATACACTAACAGTGAGGTACCAGATACACTAACAGTGAAGTACCAGAGACACTAACAGTGAGGTACCAGATACACTAACAGTGAGGTACCAGATAGACTAACAGTGAGGTACCAGATAGACTAACAGTGAGGTACCAGATACACTAACAGCGAGGTACCAGATAGGCTACAGTGAGGTACCAGATACATTAACAGTGAGGTACCAGATACACTAAGAATGAGGTACCAGATAGACGAACAGTGAGGTACCAGATACACTAACAGTGAGGTACCAGATACACTAACAGTGAGGTACCAGATACACTAACAGTGAGGTACCAGATAGACTAACAGTGAGGTACCAGATACACAAACAGTGAGGTACCAGATACACTAACAGTGAGGTAGGCAGGGACACTAACAGTGAGGTACCAGAGACACTAAATTGAGGTACCAGATACACTAACAGTGAGGTACCAGATACACTAACAGTGAGGTACCACATACACTAACAGTGAGGTACCTGATACACTAACAGTGACGTACCAGATACACTAACAGTGAGGTACGAGATACACTAACAGTGAGTTACCAGGGACAATAACAGAGAGGTACCAGATACACTAACAGTGAGGTACCAGATACACGAACAGTGAGGTACCAGATACACTAACAGCGAGGTACCAGATACACTAACATCGAGGTACCAGATACACTAACAGTGAGTTACCAGATACACTAACAGTGAGGTACCAGATACACTAACAGTGAGGTACCAGATACACTAACAGTGAGGTACCAGATACACTAACAGTGAGGTACCAGAGAAACTAACAGAGAGGTACCAGCTACACTAACAATGAGGGACCAGATAAACTAACAGTGAGGTACCAGATACACCAACAGTGAGGTACCAGATATACTAACAGTGAGGTACCAGATACACTAACAGTGAGGTACCAGATACAATAACAGTGAGGTATCAGATACACTAACAGTGAGAAACCAGATACATTAACAGTGAGGTACAAGATAAACTAACAGTGAGGTACCAGATACACGAACAGTGAGGTACCAGATATACTAACAGTGAGGTACCAGATACACTAACAGTGAGGTACCAGATACACTAACAGCGAGGTACCAGATACACTAACAGAGAGGTACCAGCTACACTAACAGTGAGGTACCAGATAAACTAACAGTGAGGTACCAGATACACCAACAGTGAGGTACCAGATATACTAACAGTGAGGTACCAGATACACGAAGAGTGAGGTACCAGATATACTAACAGTGAGGTACCAGATACACTAACAGTGAGGTACCAGATACACTAACAGTGAGAAACCAGATACATTAACAGTGAGGTACCAAAACACTAACAGTGAGGTACCAGATACACTAACAGTGAGGTACCAGATACATTAACAGTGAGGTACCAGATACACTAACAGCGAGGTACCAGATACACTAACAGTGAGGTACCAGATACACTAACAGTGAGATACCAGATACACTAACAGTGAGGTACCAGATACACTAACAGCGAGGTACCAGAGACACTAACAGAGAGGTACCAGCTACACTAACAGTGAGGTACCAGATAAACTAACAGTGAGGTACCAGATACACTAACAGTGAGGTACCAGATACACTAACAGCGAGGTACCAGATACACGAACAGCGAGGTACCAGATAAACTAAGAGCGAGGTATCAGATACACTGACAGCGAGGTACCAGATACACTAACAGCGAGGTACCAGATACACTAACAGCGAGGTACCAGATTCACTAGCAGTGAGGTACCAGATACACTAACAGTGAGGTATCAGATACACTAACAGTGAGGTACCAGATACACTAACAGCGAGGTACCAGATACACTAACAGTGAGGTACCAGATACACTAACAACGAGGTACCAGATACACTAACAATGAGGTACCAGATACACTAACAGCGAGGTACCAGATACACTAACAGTGAGGTACCAGATACACTAACAGTGAGGTACCAGATACACTAACAGTGAGGTATCAGATACACTAACAGTGAGGTACCAGATACACTAACAGCGAGTTACGAGATACACTAACAGTGAGGTACCAGATACACTAACAGTGAGGTACCAGATACACTAACAGTGAGGTATCAGATACACTAACAGTGAGGTACCAGATACACTAACAGCGAGGTACCAGATACACTAACAGCGAGGTACCCGATACACTAACAGTGAGGTACCAGATACACTAACAGTGAGGTATCAGATACACTAACAGTGAGGTACCAGATACACTAACAGCGAGGTACCAGATACACTAACAGTGAGCCAACAGGGACACTAACAGTGAGGAACCAGATACACTAACAGTGAGGTACCAGATACACTGACAGTGAGTTACCAGATACACTAACAGCGAGGTACCAGATACACTAACAGCGAGGTACCAGATACACTAACAGTGAGGTACCAGATACACGAACAGTGAGGTACCAGATACACTAACAGCGAGGTACCAAATACACTAACAGTGAGGTACCAGAGACACTAACAGTGAGGTACCAGATACACTAACAGTGAGGTACCAGATACACTAACAGTGAGGTACCAGATACACTAACAGTGAGGTACCAGATACACTAACAGTGAGGTACCAGATACACTAACAGCGAGGTACCAGATACACTAACAGCGATGTACCAGATACACTAACAGTGAGGTACCAGATACACTAACAGTGAGGTACCAGATACACTAACAGTGAGGTACCAGATACACTAACAGCGAGGTACCAGATACACTAACAGTGAGGTACCAGATACACTAACAGCGAGGTACCAGATACACTAACAATGAGGTACCAGATACACTAACAGCGAGGTACCAGATACACTAACAGTGAGGTACCAGATACACTAAAAGTGAGGTACCAGATATACTAACAGTGAGGTATCAGATACACTAACAGTGAGGTACCAGATACACTAACAGCGAGGTACCAGATACACTAACAGTGAGGTACCAGATACACTAACAGTGAGGTACCAGATATACTAACAGTGAGGTACCAGATACACTAACAGTGAGGTACCAGATGCACTAACAGTGAGGTACCAGATACACTAACAGCGAGGTACCAGATACACTAACAGCGAGGTTCCAGATTCACTAACAGTGAGGTACCAGATACACTAACAGTGAGGTACCAGATACACTAACAGTGAGGAAACAGATACACTAACAGCGAGGTACCAGATACACTAACATTGAGGTACCAGATACACTAACAGCGAGGTACCAGATACACTAACAATGAGTTACCAGATACACTAACAGCGAGGTACCAGATACACTAACAGTGAGGTACCAGATACACTAACAGTGAGGTACCAGATACACTAACAGTGAGGTATCAGATACACTAACAGTGAGGTACCAGATACACTAACAGCGAGGTACCAGATACACTAACAGTGAGGTACCAGATACACCAACAGTGAGGTACCAGATATACTAACAGTGAGGTACCAGATACACTAACAGTGAGGTACCAGATACAATAACAGTGAGGTATCAGATACACTAACAGTGAGAAACCAGATACACTAACAGTGAGGTACCAGATACACTAACAGTGAGGTACCAGATAGACTAACAGTGAGGTACCAGATACATTAACAGCGAGGTACCAGATAGGCTACAGTGAGGTACCAGATACACTAACAGTGAGGTACCAGATACACTAAGAGTGAGGTACCAGATAGACGAACAGTGAGGTACCAGATACACTAACAGTGAGTTACCAGGGACAATAACAGAGAGGTACCAGATACACTAACAGTGAGGTACCAGATACACGAACAGTGAGGTACCAGATACACTAACAGCGAGGTACCAGATACACTAACAGCGAGGTACCAGATACACTAACAGTGAGTTACCAGATACACTAACAGTGAGGTACCAGATACACTAACAGTGAGGTACCAGATACACTAACAGTGAGGTACCAGATACACTAAAAGTGAGGTACCAGAGACACTAACAGAGAGGTACCAGCTACACTAACAGTGAGGTACCAGATAAACTAACAGTGAGGTACCAGATACACCAACAGTGAGGTACCAGATATACTAACAGTGAGGTACCAGATACACTAACAGTGAGGTACCAGATACAATAACAGTGAGGTATCAGATACACTAACAGTGAGAAACCAGATACACTAACAGTGAGGTACCAGATACACTAACAGTGAGGTACCAGATAGACTAACAGTGAGGTACCAGATACATTAACAGCGAGGTACCAGATAGGCTACAGTGAGGTACCAGATACACTAACAGTGAGGTACCAGATACACTAACAGTGAGATACCAGATACACTAACAGTGAGGTACCAGATACACTAACAGTGAGGTACCAGATACACTAACAGTTAGGTACCAGATACACTAACAGTGAGGTACCAGATACACTAACAGCGAGGTAACAGATACACTAACAGCGAGGTACCAGATACACTAACAGTGAGGTACCAGATACACTAACAGTGAGGTACCAGATACACTAACAGCGAGGTACCAGATACACTAACAGCGAGGTACCAGATACACTAACAGTGAGGTACCAGATACACTAACAGCGAGGTACCAGATACACTAACAGTGAGGTACCAGATACACTAACAGTGAGGTACCAGATACACTAACAGCGAGGTACCAGATACACTAACAGCGAGGTACCAGATACACTAACAGTGAGGTACCAGATACACTAACAGTGAGGTACAAGAGACACTAACAGTGAGGTACCAGATACACTAACAGTGAGGTACCAGATAGACTAACAGTGAGGTACCAGATAGACTAACAGTGAGGTACCAGATACACTAACAGCGAGGTACCAGATAGACTAACAGTGAGGTACCAGATACACTAACAGTGAGGTACCAGATACACTAACAGTGAGGCACCAGATACACTAACAGTGAGGTACCAGATACACTAACAGCGAGGTACCAGATAGGCTACAGTGAGGTACCAGATACACTAACAGTGAGGTACCAGATACACTAAGAGTGAGGTACCAGATAGACGAACAGTGAGGTACCAGATACACTAACAGTGAGGTACCAGATACACTAACAGTGAGGTACCAGATACACTAACAGTGAGGTACCAGATAGACTAACAGTGAGGTACCAGATACACAAACAGTGAGGTACCAGATACACTAACAGTGAGGTACCAGGGACACTAACAGTGATGTACCAGAGACACTAAAAGTGAGGTACCAGATACACTAACAGTGAGGTACCAGATACACTAACAGTGAGGTACCACATACACTAACAGTGAGGTACCTGATACACTAACAGTGAGGTACCAGATACACTAACAGTGAGGTACGAGATACACTAACAGTGAGGTACCAGGGACAATAACAGAGAGGTACCAGATACACTAACAGTGAGGCACCAGATACACGAACAGTGAGGTACCAGATACACTAACAGCGAGGTACCAGATACACTAACAGCGAGGTACCAGATACACTAACAGTGAGTTACCAGATACAGTAACAGTGAGGTACCAGATACACTAACAGTGAGGTACCAGATACACTAACAGTGAGGTACCAGATACACTAACAGTGAGGTACCAGAGACACTAACAGAGAGGTACCAGCTACACTAACAGTGAGGTACCAGATAAACTAACAGTGAGGTGCCAGATACACGAACAGTGAGGTACCAGATATACTAACAGTGAGGTACCAGATACACTAACAGTGAGGTACCAGATACAATAACAGTGAGGTATCAGATACACTAACAGTGAGAAACCAGATACATTAACAGTGAGCTACAAGATAAACTAACAGTGAGGTACCAGATACACGAACAGTGAGGTACCAGATATACTAACAGTGAGGTACCAGATACACTAACAGTGAGGTACCAGATACACTAACAGTGAGGTACCAGATACACTAACAGTGAGAAACCAGATACATTAACAGTGAGGTACCAGATGCACTAACAGTGCGGTACCAGATACACTAACAGTGAGGTACCAGATACACTAACAGTGAGGTACCAGATACACTAACAGCGAGGTACCAGATATACTAACAGTGAGGTACCAGATACACTAACAGTGAGATACCAGATACACTAACAGTGAGGTACCAGATACACTAACAGTGAGGTACCAGATACACTAACAGTGAGGTACCAGATAGACTAACAGTGAGGTACCAGATAGACTAACAGTGAGGTACCAGATACACTAACAGCGAGGTACCAGATAGACTAACAGTGAGGTACCAGATACACTAACAGTGAGGTACCAGATACACTAACAGTGAGGCACCAGATACACTAACAGCGAGGTACCAGATACACTAACAGCGAGGTACCAGATACACTAACAGTGAGGTACCAGATACACTAACAGTGAAGTACCAGAGACACTAACAGTGAGGTACCAGATACACTAACAGTGAGGTACCAGATAGACTAACAGTGAGGTACCAGATAGACTAACAGTGAGGTACCAGATACACTAACAGCGAGGTACCAGATAGGCTACAGTGAGGTACCAGATACATTAACAGTGAGGTACCAGATACACTAAGAATGAGGTACCAGATAGACGAACAGTGAGGTACCAGATACACTAACAGAGAGGTACCAGCTACACTAACAGTGAGGTACCAGATAAACTAACAGTGAGGTACCAGATACACCAACAGTGAGGTACCAGATATACTAACAGTGAGGTACCAGATACACGAACAGTGAGGTACCAGATATACTAACAGTGAGGTACCAGATACACTAACAGTGAGGTACCAGATACACTAACAGTGAGAAACCAGATACATTAACAGTGAGGTACCAAAACACTAACAGTGAGGTACCAGATACACTAACAGTGAGGTACCAGATACACTAACAGTGAGGTACCAGATACACTAACAGCGAGGTACCAGATACACTAACAGTGAGGTACCAGATACACTAACAGTGAGATACCAGATACACTAACAGTGAGGTACCAGATACACTAACAGCGAGGTACCAGAGACACTAACAGAGAGGTAGCAGCTACACTAACAGTGAGGTACCAGATAAACTAACAGTGAGGTACCAGATACACTAACAGTGAGGTACCAGATACACTAACAGCGAGGTACCAGATACACTAACAGCGAGGTACCAGATAAACTAACAGTGAGGTACCAGATACACCAACAGTGAGGTACCAGATATACTAACAGTGAGGTACCAGATACACTAACAGTGAGGTACCAGATACAATAACAGTGAGGTATCAGATACACTAACAGTGAGAAACCAGATACATTAACAGTGAGGTACAAGATAAACTAACAGTGAGGTACCAGATACACGAACAGTGAGGTACCAGATATACTAACAGTGAGGTACCAGATACACTAACAGTGAGGTACCAGATACACTAACAGAGAGGTACCAGCTACACTAACAGTGAGGTACCAGATAAACTAACAGTGAGGTACCAGATACACCAACAGTGAGGTACCAGATATACTAACAGTGAGGTACCAGATACACGAACAGTGAGGTACCAGATATACTAACAGTGAGGTACCAGATACACTAACAGTGAGGTACCAGATACACTAACAGTGAGTTACCAGATACACTAACAGCGAGGTACCAGATACACTAACAGTGAGGTACCAGATACACTAACAGTGAGGTACCAGATACACTAACAGTGAGGTATCAGATACACTAACAGTGAGGTACCAGATACATTAACAGCGAGGTACCAGATAGGCTACAGTGAGGTATCAGATACACTAACAGTGAGGTACCAGATACACTAAGAGTGAGGTACCAGATAGACGAACAGTGAGGTACCAGATACACTAACAGTGAGTTACCAGGGACAATAACAGAGAGGTACCAGATACACTAACAGTGAGGTACCAGATACACGAACAGTGAGGTACCAGATACACTAACAGCGAGGTACCAGATACACTAACAGCGAGGTACCAGATACACGAACAGTGAGGTACCAGATACACTAACAGCGAGGTACCAAATACACTAACAGTGAGGTACCAGAGACACTAACAGTGAGGTACCAGATACACTAACAGTGAGGTACCAGATACACTAACAGTGAGGTACCAGATACACTAACAGCGAGGTACCAGATACACTAACATTGAGGTACCAGATACACTAACAGTGAAGTACCAGATATACTAACAGTGAGGTACCAGATACACTAACAGTGAGGTACCAGATGCACTAACAGTGAGGTACCAGATACACTAACAGTGAGGTATCAGATACACTAACAGTGAGGTACCAGATACACTAACAGCGAGGTACCAGATACACTAACAGCGAGGTACCAGATACACTAACAGTGAGGTACCAGATACACTAACAGTGAGGTACCAGATACACTAACAGTGAGGTACCAGATACACTAACAGTGAGGTACCAGATACACTAACAGTGAGGTACCAGATACACTAACAGCGAGGTACCAGATACACTAACAGTGAGGTACCAGATACACTAACAGTGAGGTACCAGATACACTAACAGTGAGGTATCAGATACACTAACAGTGAGGTACCAGAAACACTAACAGTGAGGTACCAGATACACTAACAGTGAGGTACCAGATACACTAACAGTGAGGTACCAGATACACTAACAGCGAGGTACCAGATACACTAACAGTGAGGTACCAGATACACTAACAGTGAGGTACCAGATACACTAACAGTGAGGTACCAGATACACTAACAGTGAGGCACCAGATACACCAACAGCGAGGTACCAGATACACTAACAGTGAGGTACCAGATACACTAACAGTGAGGTACCAGATACACTAACAGTGAAGTACCAGAGACACTAACAGTGAGGTACCAGATACACTAACAGTGAGGTACCAGATAGACTAACAGTGAGGTACCAGATAGACTAACAGTGAGGTACCAGATACACTAACAGTGAGGTACCAGATACACTAACAGTGAGGTACCAGATACACAAACAGTGAGGTACCAGATACACTAAGAGTGAGGTACCAGGGACACTAACAGTGAGGTACCAGAGACACTAAAAGTGAGGTACCAGATACACTAACAGTGAGGTACCAGATACACTAACAGTGAGGTACCACATACACTAACAGTGAGGTACCTGATACACTAACAGTGAGGTACCAGATACACTTACAGTGAGGTACGAGATACACTAACAGTGAGGTACCAGGGACAATAACAGAGAGGTACCAGATACACTAACAGTGAGGTACCAGATACACGAACAGTGAGGTACCAGATACACGAACAGCGAGGTACCAGATACACTAACAGCGAGGTACCAGATATACTAACAGTGAGGTACCAGATACACTAACAGTGAGGTACCAGATACACTAACAGTGAGGTACCAGATACACTAACAGTGAGAAACCAGATACATTAACAGTGAGGTACCAGATACACTCACAGTGAGGTACCAGATACACTAACAGTGAGGTACCAGGGACACTAACAGTGAGGTGCCAGATACACTGACAGTGAGGTACCAGATACACTAACAGCGAGGTACCAGATACACTAACAGTGAGGTACCAGATACACTAACAGCGAGGTACCAGATACACTAACAGTGAGGTACCAGATACACCAACAGTGAGGTACCAGATATACTAACAGTGAGGTACCAGATACACTAACAGTGAGGTACCAGATACAATAACAGTGAGGTATCAGATACACTAACAGTGAGAAACCAGATACACTAACAGTGAGGTACCAGATACACTAACAGTGAGGTACCAGATAGACTAACAGTGAGGTACCAGATACATTAACAGCGAGGTACCAGATAGGCTACAGTGAGGTACCAGATACACTAACAGTGAGGTACCAGATACACTAAGAGTGAGGTACCAGATAGACGAACAGTGAGGTACCAGATACACTAACAGTGAGTTACCAGGGACAATAACAGAGAGGTACCAGATACACTAACAGTGAGGTACCAGATACACGAACAGTGAGGTACCAGATACACTAACAGCGAGGTACCAGATACACTAACAGCGAGGTACCAGATACACTAACAGTGAGTTACCAGATACACTAACAGTGAGGTACCAGATAGACTAACAGTGAGGTACCAGATACACTAACAGTGAGGTACCAGATACACTAAAAGTGAGGTACCACAGACACTAACAGAGAGGTACCAGCTACACTAACAGTGAGGTACCAGATAAACTAACAGTGAGGTACCAGATACACCAACAGTGAGGTACCAGATATACTAACAGTGAGGTACCAGATACACTAACAGTGAGGTACCAGATACAATAACAGTGAGGTATCAGATACACTAACAGTGAGAAACCAGATACATTAACAGTGAGGTACAAGATAAACTAACAGTGAGGTACCAGATACACGAACAGTGAGGTACCAGATATATTAACAGTGAGGTACCAGATACACTAACAGTGAGGTACCAGATACACTAACAGAGAGGTACCAGCTACACTAACAGTGAGGTACCAGATAAACTAACAGTGAGGTACCAGATACACCAACAGTGAGGTACCAGATATACTAACAGTGAGGTACCAGATACACGAACAGTGAGGTACCAGATATACTAACAGTGAGGTACCAGATACACTAACAGTGAGGTACCAGATACACTAACAGTGAGAAACCAGATACATTAACAGTGAGGTACCAAAACACTAACAGTGAGGTACCAGATACACTAACAGTGAGGTACCAGATACACTAACAGTGAGGTACCAGATACACTAACAGCGAGGTACCAGATACACTAACAGTGAGGTACCAGATACACTAACAGTGAGATACCAGATACACTAACAGTGAGGTACCAGATACACTAACAGCGAGGTACCAGAGACACTAACAGAGAGGTACCAGCTACACTAACAGTGAGGTACCAGATAAACTAACAGTGAGGTACCAGATACACTAACAGTGAGGTACCAGATACACTAACAGCGAGGTACCAGATACACTAACAGCGAGGTACCAGATAAACTAAGAGCGAGGTATCAGATACACTAACAGCGAGGTACCAGATACACTAACAGTGAGGTACCAGATATACTAACAGTGAGGTACCAGATACACTAACAGTGAGGTACCAGATGCACTAACAGTGAGGTACCAGATACACTAACAGCGAGGTACCAGATACACTAACAGCGAGGTTCCAGATTCACTAACAGTGAGGTACCAGATACACTAACAGTGAGGTACCAGATACACTAACAGTGAGGAAACAGATACACTAACAGCGAGGTACCAGATACACTAACATTGAGGTACCAGATACACTAACAGCGAGGTACCAGATACACTAACAATGAGGTACCAGATACACTAACAGCGAGGTACCAGATACACTAACAGTGAGGTACCAGATACACTAACAGTGAGGTACCAGATACACTAACAGTGAGGTATCAGATACACTAACAGTGAGGTACCAGATACACTAACAGCGAGGTACCAGATACACTAACAGTGAGGTACCAGATACACCAACAGTGAGGTACCAGATATACTAACAGTGAGGTACCAGATACACTAACAGTGAGGTACCAGATACACTAACAGTGAGGTACCAGATACAATAACAGTGAGGTATCAGATACACTAACAGTGAGAAACCAGATACACTAACAGTGAGGTGCCAGATACACTAACAGTGAGGTACCAGATAGACTAACAGTGAGGTACCAGATACATTAACAGCGAGGTACCAGATAGGCTACAGTGAGGTACCAGATACACTAACAGTGAGGTACCAGATACACTAAGAGTGAGGTACCAGATAGACGAACAGTGAGGTACCAGATACACTAACAGTGAGTTACCAGGGACAATAACAGAGAGGTACCAGATACACTAACAGTGAGGTACCAGATACACGAACAGTGAGGTACCAGATACACTAACAGCGAGGTACCAGATACACTAACAGCGAGGTACCAGATACACTAACAGTGAGTTACCAGATACACTAACAGTGAGGTACCAGATACACTAACAGTGAGGTACCAGATACACTAACAGTGAGGTACCAGATACACTAAAAGTGAGGTACCAGAGACACTAACAGAGAGGTACCAGCTACACTAACAGTGAGGTACCAGATAAACTAACAGTGAGGTACCAGATACACCAACAGTGAGGTACCAGATATACTAACAGTGAGGTACCAGATACACTAACAGTGAGGTACCAGATACAATAACAGTGAGGTATCAGATACACTAACAGTGAGAAACCAGATATATTAACAGTGAGGTACAAGATAAACTAACAGTGAGGTACCAGATACACGAACAGTGAGGTACCAGATATACTAACAGTGAGGTACCAGATACACTAACAGTGAGGTACCAGATACACTAACAGAGAGGTACCAGCTACACAAACAGTGAGGTACCAGATAAACTAACAGTGAGGTACCAGATACACCAACAGTGAGGTACCAGATATACTAACAGTGAGGTACCAGATACACGAACAGTGAGGTACCAGATATACTAACAGTGAGGTACCAGATACACTAACAGTGAGGTACCAGATACACTAACAGTGAGAAACCAGATACATTAACAGTGAGGTACCAAAACACTAACAGTGAGGTACCAGATACACTAACAGTGAGGTACCAGATACACTAACAGTGAGGTACCAGATACACTAACAGCGAGGTACCAGAGACACTAACAGAGAGGTACCAGCTACACTAACAGTGAGGTACCAGATAAACTAACAGTGAGGTACCAGATACAATAACAGTGAGGTACCAGAGACACTAACATCGAGGTACCAGATACACTAACAGCGAGGTACCAGATAAACTAAGAGCGAGGTATCAGATACACTAACAGCGAGGTACCAGATACACTAACAGCGAGGTACCAGATACACTAACAGCGAGGTACCAGATTCACTAGCAGTGAGGTACCAGATACACTAACAGTGAGGTATCAGATACACTAACAGTGAGGTACCAGATACACTAACAGCGAGGTACCAGATACACTAACAGTGAGGTACCAGATACACTAACAGCGAGGTACCAGATACACTAACAATGAGGTACCAGATACACTAACAGCGAGGTACCAGATACACTAACAGTGAGGTACCAGATACACTAACAGTGAGGTACCAGATACACTAACAGTGAGGTATCAGATACACTAACAGTGAGGTACCAGATACACTAACAGCGAGTTACGAGATACACTAACAGTGAGGTACCAGATACACTAACAGTGAGGTACCAGATACACTAACAGTGAGGTATCAGATACACTAACAGTGAGGTACCAGATACACTAACAGCGAGGTACCAGATACACTAACAGCGAGGTACCCGATACACTAACAGTGAGGTACCAGATACACTGACAGTGAGGTATCAGATACACTAACAGTGAGGTACCAGATACACTAACAGCGAGGTTCCAGATACACTGACAGTGAGTTACCAGATACACTAACAGCGAGGTACCAGATACACTAACAGCGAGGTACCAGATACACTAACAGTGAGGTACCAGATACACGAACAGTGAGGTACCAGATACACTAACAGCGAGGTACCAAATACACTAACAGTGAGGTACCAGAGACACTAACAGTGAGGTACCAGATACACTAACAGTGAGGTACCAGATACACTAACAGTGAGGTACCAGATACACGAACAGTGAGGTACCAGATACACTAACAGTGAGGTACCAGATACACTAACAGCGAGGTACCAGATACACTAACAGCGAGGTACCAGATACACTAACAGTGAGGTAGCAGATACACTAACAGTGAGGTACCAGATACACTAACAGTGAGGTACCAGATACACTAACAGCGAGGTACCAGATACACTAACAGTGAGGTACCAGATACACTAACAGCGAGGTACCAGATACACTAACAATGAGGTACCAGATACACTAACAGCGAGGTACCAGATACACTAACAGTGAGGTACCAGATACACTAAAAGTGAGGTACCAGATATACTAACAGTGAGGTATCAGATACACTAACAGTGAGGTACCAGATACACTAACAGCGAGGTACCAGATACACTAACAGTGAGGTACCAGATACACTAACAGTGAGGTACCAGATATACTAACAGTGAGGTACCAGATACACTAACAGTGAGGTACCAGATGCACTAACAGTGAGGTACCAGATACACTAACAGCGAGGTACCAGATACACTAACAGCGAGGTTCCAGATTCACTAACAGTGAGGTACCAGATACACTAACAGTGAGGTACCAGATACACTAACAGTGAGGTAACAGATACACTAACAGCGAGGTACCAGATACACTAACATTGAGGTACCAGATACACTAACAGCGAGGTACTAGATACACTAACAATGAGGTACCAGATACACTAACAGCGAGGTACCAGATACACTAACAGTGAGGTACCAGATACACTAACAGTGAGGTACCAGATACACTAACAGTGAGGTATCAGATACACTAACAGTGAGGTACCAGATACACTAACAGCGAGGTACCAGATACACTAACAGTGAGGTACCAGATACACTAACAGTGAGGTACCAGATACACTAGCAGTGAGGTATCAGATACACTAACAGTGAGGTACCAGATACACTAACAACGAGGTACCAGATACACTAACAGCGAGGTACCAGATACACTAACAGTGAGGTACCAGATACACTAACAGTGAGGTATCAGATACACTAACAGTGAGGTACCAGATACACTAACAGCGAGGTACCAGATACACTAACAGTGAGCTACCAGGGACACAAACAGTGAGGTACCAGATACACTAACAGTGAGGTACCAGATAAACTGACAGTGAGTTACCAGATACACTAACAGCGAGGTACCAGATACACTAACAGCGAGGTACCAGATACACTAACAGTGAGGTACCAGATACACTAACAGCGAGGTACCAGATACACTAACAGCGAGGTACCAGATACACTAACAGCGAGGTAATAGATACACTAACAGCGAGCTACCAGATACACTAACAGTGAGGTACCAGATACACTAACAGTGAGGTACCAGATACACTAACAGTGAGGTACCAGATACACTAACAGTGAGGTACCAGATACACTAACAGTGAGGTACCAGATACACAAACAGTGAGGTACCAGATACACTAACAGCGAGGTACCAGATACACTAACAGCGAGGTACCAGATACACCAACAGTGAGGTACCAGATACACTAACAGCGAGGTACCAGATACACTAACAGTGAGGTACCAGATACACTAACAGTGAGGTACCAGATACACTAACAGTGAGGTACCAGATACACGAAGAGTGAGGTACCAGATACACTAACAGTGAGGTACCAGATACACTAACAGGGAGGTACCAGATACACTAACAGTGAGGTACCAGATACACTAACAGCGAGTTACCAGATACACTAACAGTGAGGTACCAGATACACTAACAGTGAGGTACCAGATAAACTAACAGTGAGGTACCAGATACACTAACAGTGAGGTACCAGGGACACTAACAGCGAGGTACCAGATACACTAACAGTGAGGTACCAGATACACTAACAGCAAGGTACCAGGGACACTAACAGCGAGTTACCAGATACACTAACAGTGAGGTACCAGATACACTAACAGTGAGGTACCAGATACACTAACAGTAAGGTACCAGATACACTAACAGTGAGGTACCAGATACACTACCAGTGAGGTACCAGATACACTAACAGCGAGGTACCAGGGACGCTAACAGTGAGGTACCAGATACACTAACAGCGAGGTACCAGATACACTAACAGCGAGGAACCAGATACACAAACAGTGAGGTACCAGATACACTAACAGTGAGGTACCAGAGACACTAAAAGTGAGGTACCAGATACACTAACAGTGAGGTACCAGATACACTAACAGTGAGGTACCACATACACTAACAGTGAGGTACCTGATACACTAACAGTGAGGTACCAGATACACTAACAGTGAGGTACGAGATACACTAACAGTGAGGTACCAGGGACAATAACAGAGAGGTACCAGATACACTAACAGTGAGGTACCAGATACACAAACAGTGAGGTACCAGATACACTAACAGCGAGGTACCAGATACACTAACAGTGAGGTACCAGATACACTAACAGTGAGGTACCAGATACACTAACAGTGAGGTACCAGATACACTAACAGTGAGGAACCAGATACACTAAAAGTGAGGTACTAGATACACTAACAGTGAGGTACCAGATACACTAACAGCGAGGTACCAGATACACTAACAGTGAAGTACCAGAGACACTAACAGTGAGGTACCAGATACACGAACAGCGAGGTACCAGTTACACTAACAGCGTGGTACCAGATACACTAACAGTGAGGTACCAGATACACTAACAGTGAGGTACGAGATACACTAACAGTGAGGTACCAGATACACTAACAGTGAGGTACCAGTTACACTAACAGCGAGGTACCAGATACACTAACAGTGAGGTACCAGATACACTAACAGTGAGGTACCAGATACACTAACAGTGAGGTACCAGATACACTAACAGCGAGGTACCAGATACACTAACAGTGAGGTACCAGATACACTAACAGTGAAGTACCAGAGACACTAACAGTGAGGTACCAGATACACTAACAGTGAGGTACCAGATAGACTAACAGTGAGGTACCAGATAGACTCACAGTGAGGTACCAGATACACTAACAGTGAGGTACCAGATACACTAACAGTGAGGTACCAGATACACAAACAGTGAGGTACCAGATACACTAACAGTGAGGTACCAGATACACTAACAGTGAGGTACCAGATACACTAACAGCGAGGTACCAGATACACTAACAGTGAGGTACCAGATACACTAACAGCGAGGTACCAGATACACTAACAGTGAGGTACCAGATACACTAACAGTGAGGTACCAGATACACTAACAGTGAGGTACCAGATACACTAACAGTGAGGTACCAGATACACTAACAGCGAGGTACCAGATACACAAACAGTGAGGTACCAGATACACTAACAGTGAGGTACCAGATACACTAACAGCGAGGTACCAGATACACTAACAGTGAGGTACCAGATACACTAACAGTGAGGTACCAGTTACACTAACAGCGAGGTACCAGATACACTAACAGTGAGGTACCAGATACACTAACAGTGAGGTACCAGATACACTAACAGTGAGGTACCAGATACACTAACAGTGAGGCACCAGATACACTAACAGCGAGGTACCAGATACACTAACAGCGAGGTACCAGATACACTAACAGTGAGGTACCAGATACACTAACAGTGAAGTACCAGAGACACTAACAGTGAGGTACCAGATACACTAACAGTGAGGTACCAGATAGACTAACAGTGAGGTACCAGATAGACTAACAGTGAGGTACCAGATACACTAACAGTGAGGTACCAGATACACTAACAGTGAGGTACCAGATACACAAACAGTGAGGTACCAGATACACTAACAGTGAGGTACCAGGGACACTAACAGTGAGGTACCAGAGACACTAAAAGTGAGGTACCAGATACACTAACAGTGAGGTACCAGATACACTAACAGTGAGGTACCACATACACTAACAGTGAGGTACCTGATACACTAACAGTGAGGTACCAGATACACTTACAGTGAGGTACGAGATACACTAACAGTGAGGTACCAGGGACAATAACAGAGAGGTACCAGATACACTAACAGTGAGGTACCAGATACACGAACAGTGAGGTACCAGATACACGAACAGCGAGGTACCAGATACACTAACAGCGAGGTACCAGATATACTAACAGTGAGGTACCAGATACACTAACAGTGAGGTACCAGATACACTAACAGTGAGGTACCAGATACACTAACAGCGAGGTACCAGATACACTAACAGTGAGGTACCAGATACACTAACAGTGAGGTACCAGATACACTAACAGTGAGGTACCAGATACACGAAGAGTGAGGTACCAGATACACTAACAGTGAGGTACCAGATACACTAACAGTGAGGTACCAGATACACTAACAGTGAGGTACCAGATACACTAACAGTGAGGTACCAGATACACTAACAGCGAGGTACCAGATACACTAACAGTGAGGTACCAGATACACTAACAGTGAGGTACCAGATACACTAACAGTGAGGTACCAGATACACGAAGAGTGAGGTACCAGATACACTAACAGTGAGGTACCAGATACACTAACAGTGAGGTACCAGATACACTAACAGTGAGGTACCAGATACACTAACAGCGAGTTACCAGATACACTAACAGTGAGGTACCAGATACACTAACAGTGAGGTACCAGATAAACTAACAGTGAGGTACCAGATACACTAACAGTGAGGTACCAGGGACACTAACAGCGAGGTACCAGATACACTAACAGTGAGGTACCAGATACACTAACAGCAAGGTACCAGGGACACTAACAGCGAGTTACCAGATACACTAACAGTGAGGTACCAGATACACTAACAGTGAGGTACCAGATACACTAACAGTGAGGTACCAGATACACTAACAGTGAGGTACCAGATACACTAACAGTGAGGTACCAGATACACTAACAGCGAGGTACCAGGGACGCTAACAGTGAGGTACCAGATACACTAACAGCGAGGTACCAGATACACTAACAGCGAGGAACCAGATACACAAACAGTGAGGTACCAGATACACTAACAGTGAGGTACCAGAGACACTAAAAGTGAGGTACCAGATACACTAACAGTGAGGTACCAGATACACTAACAGTGAGGTACCACATACACTAACAGTGAGGTACCAGATACACTAACAGTGAGGTACCAGTTACACTAACAGCGAGGTACCAGATACACTAACAGTGATGTACCAGATACACTAACAGTGAGGTACCAGATACACTAACAGTGAGGTACCAGATACACTAACAGTGAGGCACCAGATACACTAACAGCGAGGTACCAGATACACTAACAGCGAGGTACCAGATACACTAACAGTGAGGTACCAGATACACTAACAGTGAAGTACCAGAGACACTAACAGTGAGGTACCAGATACACTAACAGTGAGGTACCAGATAGACTAACAGTGAGGTACCAGATAGACTAACAGTGAGGTACCAGATACACTAACAGTGAGGTACCAGATACACTAACAGTGAGGTACCAGATACACAAACAGTGAGGTACCAGATACACTAACAGTGAGGTACCAGATACACTAACAGTGAGGTACCAGATACACTAACAGCGAGGTACCAGATACACTAACAGTGAGGTACCAGATACACTAACAGCGAGGTACCAGATACACTAACAGTGAGGTACCAGATACACTAACAGTGAGGTACCAGATACACTAACAGTGAGGTACCAGATACACTAACAGTGAGGTACCAGATACACTAACAGCGAGGTACCAGATACACAAACAGTGAGGTACCAGATACACTAACAGTGAGGTACCAGATACACTAACAGCGAGGTACCAGATACACTAATAGTGAGGTACCAGATACACTAACAGTGAGGTACCAGTTACACTAACAGCGAGGTACCAGATACACTAACAGTGAGGTACCAGATACACTAACAGTGAGGTACCAGATACACTAACAGTGAGGTACCAGATACACTAACAGTGAGGCACCAGATACACTAACAGCGAGGTACCAGATACACTAACAGCGAGGTACCAGATACACTAACAGTGAGGTACCAGATACACTAACAGTGAAGTACCAGAGACACTAACAGTGAGGTACCAGATACACTAACAGTGAGGTACCAGATTGACTAACAGTGAGGTACCAGATAGACTAACAGTGAGGTACCAGATACACTAACAGTGAGGTACCAGATACACTAACAGTGAGGTACCAGATACACAAACAGTGAGGTACCAGATACACTAACAGTGAGGTACCAGGGACACTAACAGTGAGATACCAGAGACACTAAAAGTGAGGTACCAGATACACTAACAGTGAGGTACCAGATACACTAACAGTGAGGTACCACATACACTAACAGTGAGGTACCTGATACACTAACAGTGAGGTACCAGATACACTTACAGTGAGGTACGAGATACACTAACAGTGAGGTACCAGGGACAATAACAGAGAGGTACCAGATACACTAACAGTGAGGTACCAGATACACGAACAGTGAGGTACCAGATACACGAACAGCGAGGTACCAGATACACTAACAGCGAGGTACCAGATATACTAACAGTGAGGTACCAGATACACTAACAGTGAGGTACCAGATACACTAACAGTGAGGTACCAGATACACTAACAGTGAGAAACCAGATACATTAACAGTGAGGTACCAGATACACTCACAGTGAGGTACCAGATACACTAACAGTGAGGTACCAGATACACTAACAGTGAGGTACCAGATACACTAACAGTGAGGTACCAGATACACTAACAGCGAGGTACCAGATACACTAACAGTGAGGTACCAGATACACTAGCAGTGAGGTATCAGATACACTAACAGTGAGGTACCAGATACGCTAACAACGAGGTACCAGATACACTAACAGCGAGGTACCAGATACACTAACAGTGAGGTACCAGATACACTAACAGTGAGGTATCAGATACACTAACAGTGAGGTACCAGATACACTAACAGCGAGGTACCAGATACACTAACAGCGAGGTACCAGATACACTAACAGTGAGGTACCAGATACACTAACAGTGAGGTACCAGATACACTAACAGTGAGGTACCAGATACACTAACAGTGAGGTACCAGATACACTAACAGCGAGGTACCAGATACACTAACAGTGAGGTACCAGATACACTAACAGTGAGGTACCAGATACACTAACAGTGAGGTATCAGATACACTAACAGTGAGGTACCAGAAACACTAACAGTGAGGTACCAGATACACTAACAGTGAGGTACCAGATACACTAACAGTGAGGTACCAGATACACTAACAGTGAGGTACCAGATACACTAACAGTGAGGTACCAGGGACACTAACAGTGAGGTACCAGATACACTAACAGCGAGTTACCAGATACACTAACAGCGAGGTACCAGATACACTAACAGTGAGGTCCCAGATACACTAACAGTGAGGTACCAGATACAGTAACAGTGAGGTACCAGATACACTAATAGTGAGGTACCAGATACAATAACAGTGAGGTACCAATTACACTAACAGTGAAGTACCAGGGACACTAACAGTGAGGTACCAGATACACTGACAGTGAGGTACCAGATACACTAACAGCGAGGTACCAGATACACTAACAGTGAGGTACCAGATACACTAACAGTGAGGTACCAGATACACTAACAGTAAGGTACCAGATACACTAACAGTGAGGTACCAGATACACTAACAGCAAGGTACCAGATACACTAACAGTGAGGTACCAGATATACTAACAGTGATGTACCAGATACACTAACAGTGAGGTACCAGATACACTAACAGTGAGGTACCAGATACACTAACAGTGAGGTACCAGATACACTAACATTGAGGTACCAGATACACTAACAGTGAGGTACCAGATACACTAACAGTGCGATACCAGATACACTAACAGTGAGGTACCAGATACACTAACAGTGAGTTACCAGATACACTAACAGTCAGGTACCAGATACACTAACAGTGAGGTACCAGATACACGAAGAGTGAGGTACCAGATACACTAACAGTGAGGTACCAGATACACTAACAGTGAGGTACCAGATACACTAACAGAGAGGTACCAGATACACTAACAGCGAGGCACCAGAAACACTAACAGCGAGGTACCAGATACACTAACAGTGAGGTACCAGATACACTAACAGTGAGGTATCAGATACACTAACAGTGAGGTACCAGATACACTAACAGTGAGGTACCAGATACACTAACAGTGAGGTATCAGATACACTAACAGTGTGGTACCAGATACACTAACTGTGAGGTACCAGATACACTAACAGTGAGGTACCAGATACACTAACAGTGAGGTACCAGATACACTAACAGTGAGGTACCAGATACACTAACAGTGAGGTACCAGATACACTAACAGTGAGGTACCAGATACACTAACAGTGAGGTACCAGATACACTAACAGTAAGGTACCAGATACACTAACCGCAAGGTACCAGATACACTAACAGTGAGGTACCAGATATACTAACAGTGAGGTACCAGATACACTAACAGTGAGGTACTAGATACACTAACAGTGAGGTACCAGATACACTAACAGTGAAGTACCAGATACACTAACAGTGAGGTACCAGATACACTAACAGTGAGGTACCAGATACACTAACAGTGCGATACCAGATACACTAACAGTGAGGTACCAGATACACTAACAGTGAGGTACCAGATACACTAACAGTCAGGTACCAGATACAATAACAGTGAGGTACCAGATACACGAAGAGTGAGGTACCAGATACACTAACAGTGAGGTACCAGATACACTAACAGCGAGGTACCAGATACACTAACAGCGAGGTACCAGATACACTAACAGCGAGGTACCAGATACACTAACAGCGAGGTACCAGATACACTAACAGTGAGGTACCAGATACACTAACAGTGAGGTACCAGATACACTAACAGTGAGGTACCAGATACACTAACAGCGAGGTACCAGATACACTAACAGTGAGGTACCAGATACACTAACAGTGAGGTACCAGTTACACTAACAGCGAGGTACCAGATACACTAACAGTGAGGTACCAGATACACTAACAGTGAGGTACCAGATACACTAACAGTGAGGTACCAGATACACTAACAGTGAGGCACCAGATACACTAACAGCGAGGTACCAGATACACTAACAGCGAGGTACCAGATACACTAACAGTGAGGTACCAGATACACTAACAGTGAAGTACCAGAGACACTAACAGTGAGGTACCAGATACGCTAACAGTGAGGTACCAGATAGACTAACAGTGAGGTACCAGATAGACTAACAGTGAGGTACCAGATACACTAACAGTGAGGTACCAGATACACTAACAGTGAGGTACCAGATACACAAACAGTGAGGTACCAGATACACTAACAGTGAGGTACCAGGGACACTAACAGTGAGGTACCAGAGACACTAAAAGTGAGGTACCAGATACACTAACAGTGAGGTACCAGATACACTAACAGTGAGGTACCACATACACTAACAGTGAGGTACCTGATACACTAACAGTGAGGTACCAGATACACTTACAGTGAGGTACGAGATACACTAACAGTGAGGTACCAGGGACAATAACAGAGAGGTACCAGATACACTAACAGTGAGGTACCAGATACACGAACAGTGAGGTACCAGATACACGAACAGCGAGGTACCAGATACACTAACAGCGAGGTACCAGATATACTAACAGTGAGGTACCAGATACACTAACAGTGAGGTACCAGATACACTAACAGTGAGGTACCAGATACACTAACAGTGAGAAACCAGATACATTAACAGTGAGGTACCAGATACACTCACAGTGAGGTACCAGATACACTAACAGTGAGGTACCAGACACACTAACAGTGAGGTACCAGATACACTAACAGCGAGGTACCAGATACACTAACAGTGAGGTACCAGATACACTAGCAGTGAGGTATCAGATACACTAACAGTGAGGTACCAGATACGCTAACAACGAGGTACCAGATACACTAACAGCGAGGTACCAGATACACTAACAGTGAGGTACCAGATACACTAACAGTGAGGTATCAGATACACTAACAGTGAGGTACCAGATACACTAACAGCGAGGTACCAGATACACTAACAGCGAGGTACCAGATACACTAACAGTGAGGTACCAGATACACTAACAGTGAGGTACCAGATACACTAACAGTGAGGTACCAGATACACTAACAGTGAGGTACCAGATACACTAACAGTGAGGTACCAGATACACTAACAGCGAGGTACCAGATACACTAACAGTGAGGTACCAGATACACTAACAGTGAGGTACCAGATACACTAACAGTGAGGTATCAGATACACTAACAGTGAGGTACCAGAAACACTAACAGTGAGGTACCAGATACACTAACAGTGAGGTACCAGATACACTAACAGTGAGGTACCAGATACACTAACAGTGAGGTACCAGATACACTAACAGTGAGGTACCAGGGACACTAACAGTGAGGTACCAGATACACTAACAGCGAGTTACCAGATACACTAACAGCGAGGTACCAGATACACTAACAGTGAGGTCCCAGATACACTAACAGTGAGGTACCAGATACAGTAACAGTGAGGTACCAGATACACTAATAGTGAGGTACCAGATACAATAACAGTGAGGTACCAATTACACTAACAGTGAGGTACCAGGGACACTAACAGTGAGGTACCAGATACACTGACAGTGAGGTACCAGATACACTAACAGCGAGGTACCAGATACACTAACAGTGAGGTACCAGATACACTAACAGTGAGGTACCAGATACACTAACAGTAAGGTACCAGATACACTAACAGTGAGGTACCAGATACACTAACAGCAAGGTACCAGATACACTAACAGTGAGGTACCAGATATACTAACAGTGAGGTACCAGATACACTAACAGTGAGGTACCAGATACACTAACAGTGAGGTACCAGATACACTAACAGTGAGGTACCAGATACACTAACATTGAGGTACCAGATACACTAACAGTGAGGTACCAGATACACTAACAGTGCGATACCAGATACACTAACAGTGAGGTACCAGATACACTAACAGTGAGTTACCAGATACACTAACAGTCAGGTACCAGATACACTAACAGTGAGGTACCAGATACACGAAGAGTGAGGTACCAGATACACTAACAGTGAGGTACCAGATACACTAACAGTGAGGTACCAGATACACTAACAGAGAGGTACCAGATACACTAACAGCGAGGCACCAGAAACACTAACAGCGAGGTACCAGATACACTAACAGTGAGGTACCAGATA
Source organism: Pristiophorus japonicus (assembly GCF_044704955.1). Classification (NCBI taxonomy): domain Eukaryota; kingdom Metazoa; phylum Chordata; class Chondrichthyes; family Pristiophoridae; genus Pristiophorus; species Pristiophorus japonicus. Next base: position 982,098 of record NW_027251082.1, read on the forward strand.
CACTAACAGTGAGGTATCAGATACACTAACAGTGAGGTACCAGATACACTAACAGTGAGGTACCAGATACACTAACAGTGAGGTATCAGATACACTAACAGTGTGGTACCAGATACACTAACTGTGAGGTACCAGATACACTAACAGTGAGGTACCAGATACACTAACAGTGAGGTACCAGATACACTAACAGTGAGGTACCAGATACACTAACAGTGAGGTACCAGATACACTAACAGTGAGGTACCAGATACACTAACAGTAAGGTACCAGATACACTAACCGCAAGGTACCAGATACACTAACAGTGAGGTACCAGATATACTAACAGTGAGGTACCAGATACACTAACAGTGAGGTACTAGATACACTAACAGTGAGGTACCAGATACACTAACAGTGAAGTACCAGATACACTAACAGTGAGGTACCAGATACACTAACAGTGAGGTACCAGATACACTAACAGTGCGATACCAGATACACTAACAGTGAGGTACCAGATACACTAACAGTGAGGTACCAGATACACTAACAGTCAGGTACCAGATACAATAACAGTGAGGTACCAGATACACGAAGAGTGAGGTACCAGATACACTAACAGTGAGGTACCAGATACACTAACAGCGAGGTACCAGATACACTAACAGCGAGGTACCAGATACACTAACAGCGAGGTACCAGATACACTAACAGCGAGGTACCAGATACACTAACAGTGAGGTACCAGATACACTAACAGTGAGGTATCAGATACACTAACAGTGAGGTACCAGATACACTAACAGTGAGGTACCAGATACAATAACAGTGAGGTACCAGATACACTAACAGTGAGGTATCAGATACACTAACAGTGAGGTACCAGATACACTAACTGTGAGGTACCAGATACACTAACAGCGAGGTACCAGATACACTAACAGTGAGGTACCAGATACACTAACAGCGAGGTACCAGATACACTAACAGCCAGGTACCAGAGACACTAACAGTGAGGTACCAGATACACTAACAGTGAGGTACCAGATACACTAACAGTGAGGTACCAGATACACTAACAGTGAGGTACCAGATACACTAACAATGAGGTACCAGATACACTAACAGTGAGGTACCAGATACACTAACAGCGAGGTACCAGATACACTAACAGTGAGGTACCAGATACACTAACAGTGAGGTACCAGATACACTAACAGTGAGGTACCAGATACACTAACAGCGAGGTACCAGATACACTAACAGTGAGGTACCAGATACACTAACAGCGAGGTACCAGATACACTAACAGCGAGGTACCAGATACACTAACAGCGAGGTTCCAGATTCACTAACAGCGAGGTAACAGATACACTAACATTGAGGTACCAGATACACTAACAGTGAGGTAACAGATACACTAACAGCGAGGTACCAGATACACTAACAGCGAGGTACCAGATACACTAACATTGAGGTACCAGATACACTAACAATGAGGTACCAGATACACTAACAGTGAGGTACCAGATACACTAACAGCGAGGTACCAGATACACTAACAATAAGGTACCAGATACACTAACAGCGAGGTACCAGATACACTAACAATAAGGTACCAGATACACTAACAGCGAGGTACCAGATACACTAACAGTGAGGTACCAGATACACTAACAGTGAGGTATCAGATACACTAACAGCGAGGTACCAGATACACTAACAGCGAGGTACCAGATACACTAACAGCGAGGTACCAGATACACTAACAGTGAGGTACCAGATACACTAGCAGTGAGGTATCAGATACACTAACAGTGAGGTACCAGATACACTAACAACGAGGTACCAGATACACTAACAGCGAGGTACCAGATACACTAACAGTGAGGTACCAGATACACTAACAGTGAGGTATCAGATACACTAACAGTGAGGTACCAGATACACTAACAGCGAGGTACCAGATACACTAACAGTGAGCTACCAGGGACACTAACAGTGAGGTACCAGATACACTAACAGTGAGGTACCAGATACACTGACAGTGAGTTACCAGATACACTAACAGCGAGGTACCAGATACTCTAACAGCGAGGTACCAGATACACTAACAGTGAGGTACCAGATACACTAACAGCGAGGTGCCAGATACACTAACAGTGAGGTACCAGATACACTAACAGTGAGGTACCAGATACACTAACAGTGAGGTACCAGATACACTAACAGTGAGGTACCAGATACACTAACAGTGAGGTACCAGATACACTAACAGTGAGGTACCAGATACACTAACAGCGAGGTACCAGATACACTAACAGTGAGGTACCAGATACACTAACAGTGAGGTACCAGATACACCAACAGCGAGGTACCAGATACACTAACAGTGAGGTACCAGATACACTAACAGTGAGGTACCAGATACACTAACAGCGAGGTACCAGATACACTAACAGTGAGGTACCAGATACACTAACAGTGAGGTACCAGATACACTAACAGTGAGTTACCAGATACAATAACAGTGAGGTACCAGATACACTAACAGCGAGGTACCAGATACACTAACAGCGAGGTGCCAGATACACTAACAGTGAGGTACCAGATACACTAACAGTGAGGTACCAGATACACTAACAGTGAGGTACCAGATACACTAACAGTGAGGTACCAGATACACTAACAGTGAGGTACCAGATACACTAACAGTGAGGTACCAGATACACTAACAGCGAGGTACCAGATACACTAACAGTGAGGTACCAGATACACTAACAGTGAGGTACCAGATACACCAACAGCGAGGTACCAGATACACTAACAGTGAGGTACCAGATACACTAACAGTGAGGTACCAGATACACTAACAGCGAGGTACCAGATACACTAACAGTGAGGTACCAGATACACTAACAGTGAGGTACCAGATACACTAACAGTGAGTTACCAGATACAATAACAGTGAGGTACCAGATACACTAACAGCGAGGTACCAGATACACTAACAGCGAGGTACCAGATACACTAACAGTGAGGTACCAGATACACTAACAGTGAGGTATCAGATACACTAACAGTGAGGTACCAGATACACTAACAGCGAGGTACCAGATACTCTAACAGTGAGGTACCAGGAACACTAACAGTGAGGTACCAGATACACTAACAGTGAGGTAGCAGATACACTGACAGTGAGGTACCAGATACACTGACAGCGAGATACCAGATACACTAACAGTGAGGTACCAGATACACTAACAGTGAGGTGCCAGATACACTAACAGTGAGGTACCAGATACACTAACAGCGAGGTACCAGATACACTAACAGCGAGGTACCAGATACTCTAACAGCGAGGTACCAGATACACGAACAGTGAGGTACCAGATACACTAACAGCGAGGTACCAGATACACGAACAGCGAGGTACCAGAGACACTAACAGTGAGGTACCAGATACACTAACAGTGAGGTACCAGATACACTAACAGTGAGGTACCAGATACACTAACAGTGAGGTACCAGATACACTAACAGTGAGTTACCAGATACACTAACAGTGAGGTACCAGATACACTAACAGTGAGGTACCAGATACACTAACAGCGAGGTACCAGATACACTAACAGTGAGGTACCAGATACACTAACAGCGAGGTACCAGATACACTAACAGCGTGGTACCAGATACACTAACAGCGAGGTACCAGATATACTAAAAGTGAGGTACCAGATACACTAACAGTGAGGTATCAGATACACTAACAGTGAGGTACCAGATACACTAACAGCGAGGTACCAGATACACTAACAGCGAGGTACCAGATACACTAACAGTGAGGTACCAGATATACTAACAGTGAGGTACCAGATACACTAACAGTGAGGTACCAGATGCACTAACAGTGAGGTACCAGATACACTAACAGCGAGGTACCAGATACACTAACAGCGAGGTTCCAGATTCACTAACAGCGAGGTAACAGATACACTAACAGTGAGGTACCAGATACACTAACAGTGAGGTAACAGATACACTAACAGCGAGGTACCAGATACACTAACAGCGAGGTACCAGATACACTAACATTGAGGTACCAGATACACTAACAGTGAGGTACCAGATACACTAACAGTGAGGTATCAGATACACTAACAGCGAGGTACCAGATACACTAACAGCGAGGTACCAGATACACTAACAGTGAGGTACCAGATACACTAGCAGTGAGGTATCAGATACACTAACAGTGAGGTACCAGATACACTAACAACGAGGTACCAGATACACTAACAGCGAAGTACCAGATACACTAACAGTGAGGTACCAGATACACTAACAGTGAGGTATCAGATACACTAACAGTGAGGTACCAGATACACTAACAGCGAGGTACCAGATACACTAACAGTGAGCTACCAGGGACACTAACAGTGAGGTACCAGATACACTAACAGTGAGGTACCAGATACACTGACAGTGAGTTAGCAGATACACTAACAGCGAGGTACCAGATACTCTAACAGCGAGGTACCAGATACACTAACAGTGAGGTACCAGATACACTAACAGCGAGGTGCCAGATACACTAACAGTGAGGTACCAGATACACTAACAGTGAGGTACCAGATACACTAACAGTGAGGTACCAGATACACTAACAGCGAGGTACCAGATACACTAACAGCGAGGTACCAGATACACTAACAGCGAGGTACCAGATACACTAACAGTGAGGTACCAGATACACTAACAGTGAGGTACCAGATACACTAACAGTGAGGTACAAGATACACTAACAGCGAGGTACCAGATACACTAACAGTGAGGTACCAGAAACACTAACAGTGAGGTACCAGATACACTAACAGTGAGGTACCAGATACACTAACAGTGAGGTACCAGATACACTAACAGTGAGGTACCAGATACACTAACAGCGAGGTACCAGATACACTAACAGTGAGGTACCAGATACACTAAAAGTGAGGTACCAGATACACTAACAGTGAGGTATCAGATACACTAACAGTGAGGTACCAGATACACTAACAGCGAGGTACCAGATACACTAACAGTGAGGTACCAGATACACTAACAGTGAGGTACCAGAAACACTAACAGTGAGGTACCAGATACACTAACAGTGAGGTACCAGATACACTAACAGTGAGGTACCAGATACACTAACAGTGAGGTACCAGATACACTAACAGCGAGGTACCAGATACACTAACAGTGAGGTACCAGATACACTAAAAGTGAGGTACCAGATACACTAACAGTGAGGTATCAGATACACTAACAGTGAGGTACCAGATACACTAACAGCGAGGTACCAGATACACTAACAGTGAGGTACCAGATACACTAACAGTGAGGTACCAGATATACTAACAGTGAGGTACCAGATACACTAACAGTGAGGTACCAGATACACTAACAGTGAGGTACCAGATACACTAGCAGTGAGGTATCAGATACACTAACAGTGAGGTACCAGATACACTAACAACGAGGTACCAGATACACTAACAGCGAGGTACCAGATACACTAACAGTGAGGTACCAGATACACTAACAGTGAGGTATCAGATACACTAACAGTGAGGTACCAGATACACTAACAGTGAGGTACCAGATACACTAACAGCGAGGTACCAGATACACTAACAGTGAGGTACCAGATACACTAACAGTGAGGTACCAGATATACTAACAGTGAGGTACCAGATACACTAACAGTGAGGTACCAGATGCACTAACAGTGAGGTACCAGATACACTAAATGCGAGGTACCAGATACACTAACAGCGAGGTTCCAGATTCACTAACAGTGAGGTACCAGATACACTAACAGTGAGGTACCAGATACACTAACAGTGAGGTAACAGATACACTAACAGCGAGGTTCCAGATTCACTAACAGTGAGGTACCAGATACACTAACAGTGAGGTACCAGATACACTAACAGTGAGGTAACAGATACACTAACAGCGAGGTACCAGATACACTAACATTGAAGTACCAGATACACTAACAGCGAGGTACCAGATACACTAACAATGAGGTACCAGATACACTAACAGCGAGTTACCAGATACACTAACAGTGAGGTACCAGATACACTAACAGTGAGGTACCAGATACACTAACAGTGAGGTATCAGATACACTAACAGTGAGGTACCAGATACACTAACAGCGAGGTACCAGATACACTAACAGCGAGGTACCAGATACACTAACAGCGAGGTACCAGATACACTAACAGCGAGGTACCAGATACACTAACAGTGAGGTACCAGATACACTAACAGTGAGGTACCAGATACACTAACAGTGAGGTACCAGATACACTAACAGTGAGGTACCAGATACACTAACAGTGAGGTACCAGATACACTAACAGCGAGGTACCATATACACTAACAGTGAGGTACCAGATACACTAACAGTGAGGTATCAGATACACTAACAGTGAGGTACCAGAAACACTAACAGTGAGGTACCAGATACACTAACAGTGAGGTACCAGATACACTAACAGTGAGGTACCAGATACACTAACAGTGAGGTACCAGATACACTAACAGTGAGGTACCAGGGACACAACAGTTAGGTACCAGATACACTAACAGCGAGTTACCAGATACACTAACAGCGAGGTACCAGATACACTAACAGTGATGTACCAGATACACTAACAGTGAGGTACCAGATACACTAACAGTGAGGTACCAGATACAGTAACAGTGAGGTACCAGATACACTAATAGTGAGGTACCAGATACACTAACAGTGTGGTACCAGATACACTAACAGTGAGGTACCAGATACACTAACAGTGAGGTACCAGATACACTAACAGTGAGGTACCAGATACACTAACAGTGAGGTACCAGATACACTGACAGTGAGGTACCAGATACACTAACAGTGAGGTACCAGATACACTAACAGTGAGGTACCAGATACACTAACAGTAAGGTACCAGATACACTAACAGCGAGGTACCAGATACACTAACAGCAAGGTACCAGATACACTAACAGTGAGGTACCAGATATACTAACAGTGAGGTACCAGATACACTAACAGTGAGGTACCAGATACACTAACAGTGAGGTACCAGATACACTAACAGTGAGGTACAAGATACACTAACAGTGAGGTACCAGATACACTAACAGTGAGGTACCAGATACACTAACAGTGCGATACCAGATACACTAACAGTGAGGTAGCAGATACACTAACAGTGAGGTACCAGATACACTAACAGTCAGGTACCAGATACACTAACAGTGAGGTACCAGATACACGAAGAGTGAGGTACAAGATACACTAACAGTGAGGTACCAGATACACTAACAGTGAGGTACCAGATACACTAACAGCGAGGTACCAGATACACTAACAGCGAGGCACCAGAAACACTAACAGCGAGGTACCAGATACACTAACAGTGAGGTACCAGATACACTAACAGTGAGGTATCAGATACACTAACAGTGAGGTACCAGATACACTAACAGTGAGGTACCAGATACAATAACAGTGAGGTACCAGATACACTAACAGTGAGGTATCAGATACACTAACAGTGAGGTACCAGATACACTAACTGTGAGGTACCAGATACACTAACAGTGAGGTACCAGATACACTAACAGTGAGGTACCAGATACACTAACAGTGAGGTACCAGATACACTAACAGCGAGGTACCAGATACACTAACAGTGAGGTACCAGATACACTAACAGTAAGGTACCAGATACACTAACAGTGAGGTACCAGATACACTAACAGCAAGGTACCAGATACACTAACAGTGAGGCACCAGATATACTAACAGTGAGGTACCAGATACACTAACAGTGAGGTACTAGATACACTAACAGTGAGGTACCAGATACACTAACAGTGAGGTACCAGATACACTAACAGTGAGGTACCAGATACACTAACAGTGAGGTACCAGATACACTAACAGTGAGGTACCAGATACACTAACAGTGCGATACCAGATACACTAACAGTGAGGTACCAGATACACTAACAGTGAGGTATCAGATACACTAACAGTCAGGTACCAGATACACTAACAGTGAGGTACCAGATACACGAAGAGTGAGGTACCAGATACACTAACAGTGAGGTACCAGATACACTAACAGAGAGGTACCAGATACACTAACAGCGAGGTACCAGATACACTAACAGCGAGGTACCAGATACACTAAGAGCGAGGTACCATATACACTAACAGTGAGGTACCAGATACACTAACAGTGAGGTATCAGATACACAACAGTGAGGTACCAGATACACTAACAGTGAGGTACCAGATACAATAACAGTGAGGTACCAGATACAATAACAGTCAGGTATCAGATACATTAACAGTGAGGTACCAGATACACTAACTGTGAGGTACCAGATACACTAACAGCGAGGTACCAGATACACTAACAGTGAGGTACCAGATACAATAACAGTGAGGTACCAGATACACTAACAGTGAGGTACCAGATACACTAACAGTGAGGTACCAGATACACTAACAGTGAGGTACCAGATACACTAACAGTGAGGTACCAGATACACTAACAGTGAGGTATCAGATACACTAACAGCGAGGTACCAGATACACTAACAGTGAGGTACCAGATACACTAACAGTGAGGTTCCAGATACACTAACAGTGAGGTATCAGATACACTAACAGTGAGGTACCAGGGACACTAACAGTGAGGTACCAGATACACTAACAGTGAGGTACCAGATACACTAACAGTGAGGTACCAGATACACTAACAGTGAGGTACCAGATACACTGACAGTGAGGTACCAGATACACTAACAGCGAGGTGCCAGATACACTAACAGTGAGGTACCAGGTACACTAGCAGTGATGTACCAGATACACTAACAGCGAGGTACCAGATACACTAACAGTGAGGTACCAGATACACTAACAGTGAGGTACCAGATACACTAACAGTGAGGTACCAGATACACTAACAGTGAGGTACCAGATACACTAACAGCGAGGTACCAGATACACTAACAGCGAGGTACCAGATACACTAACAGCGAGGTACCAGATACACTAACAGTGAGGTACCAGATACACTAACAGTGAGGTACCAGGGACACTAACAGTGAGGTACCAGATACACTAACAGTGAGGTAGCAGATACACTGACAGTGAGGTACCAGATACACTGACAGCGAGGTACCAGATACACTAACAGTGCGGTACCAGATACACTAACAGTGAGGTACCAGATACACTAACAGTGAGGTACCAGATACACTAACAGTGAGATACCAGATACACTAACAGTGTGGTACCAGATACACTAACAGTGAGGTATCAGATACACTAACAGTGAGGTACCAGATACACTAACAGCGAGGTACCAGATACACTAACAGTGAGGTACCAGGGACACTATCAGTGAGGTACCAGATACACTAACAGTGAGGTAGCAGATACACTGACAGTGAGGTACCAGATACACTGACAGCGAGGTACCAGATACATTAACAGTGAGGTACCAGATACACTAACAGTGAGGTACCAGATACACTAACAGTGAGGTACCAGATACACTAACAGTGAGGTACCAGATACACTAACAGTGAGGTACCAGATACACTAACAGCGAGGTACCAGATACACTAACAGCGAGGTACCAGATACACTAACAGCGAGGTACCCGATACACTCACAGTGAGGTACTAGATACACTAACAGTGAGGTACCAGATACACTAACAGTGAGGTACCAGATACAATAACAGTGAGGTACCAGATACACTCACAGTGAGGTACTAGATACACTAACAGTGAGGTACCAGATACACTAACAGTGAGGTACCAGATACACTAACAGTGAGGTACCAGATACACTAACAGCGAGGTACCAGATACACTGACAGTGAGGTACCAGATACACTAACAGTGAGGTACCAGATACACTAACAGTGAGGTACCAGATACACTAACAGTGAGGTACCAGATACACTAACAGTGAGGTACCAGATACACTAACAGCGAGGTACCAGATACACTAACAGTGAGGTACCAGATACACTAACAGCGAGGTACCAGATACACTAACAGTGAGGTACCAGGGACACTAACAGTGAGGTACCAGATACACTAACAGTGAGGTAGCAGATACACTGACAGTGAGGTACCAGATACACTGACAGCGAGGTACCAGATACACTAACAGTGAGGTACCAGATACACTAACAGTGAGGTACCAGATACACCAACAGTGAGGTACCAGATACACTAACAGTGAGGTACCAGATACACTAACAGTGAGGTACCAGATACACTAACAGTGAGGTACCAGATACACTAACAGCGAGGTACCAGATACACTAACAGTGAGGTGCCAGAAACACTAACAGTGAGGTACCAGATACACTAACAGTGAGGTACCAGATACACTAACAGTGAGGTACCAGATACACTAACAGTGAGGTACCAAATACACTAACAGTGAGGTACCAGATACACTAACAGTGAGGTACCAGATACACTAACAGTGAGGTACCAGATACACTAACAGTGAGGTACCAGATACACTAACAGTGAGGTACCAGATACACTAACAGCGAGGTACCAGATACACTAACAGCGAGGTACCTGATACACTAACAGTGAGGTACCAGATACACTAACAGGGATGTACCAGATACACTAACTGTGAGGTACCAGATACACTAACAGTGAGGTACCCGATACACTAACAGTGAGGTACCAGATACACTGACAGTGAGGTACCAGATACACTAACAGTGAGGTACCAGATACACTAACAGTGAGGTACCAGATACACTAACAGTAAGGTACCAGATACACTAACAGCGAGGTACCAGATACACTAACAGCAAGGTACCAGATACACTAACAGTGAGGTACCAGATATACTAACAGTGAGGTACCAGATACACTAACAGTGAGGTACCAGATACACTAACAGTGAGGTACCAGATACACTAACAGTGAGGTACAAGATACACTAACAGTGAGGTACCAGATACACTAACAGTGAGGTACCAGATACACTAACAGTGCGATACCAGATACACTAACAGTGAGGTAGCAGATACACTAACAGTGAGGTACCAGATACACTAACAGTCAGGTACCAGATACACTAACAGTGAGGTACCAGATACACGAAGAGTGAGGTACAAGATACACTAACAGTGAGGTACCAGATACACTAACAGTGAGGTACCAGATACACTAACAGCGAGGTACCAGATACACTAACAGCGAGGCACCAGAAACACTAACAGCGAGGTACCAGATACACTAACAGTGAGGTACCAGATACACTAACAGTGAGGTATCAGATACACTAACAGTGAGGTACCAGATACACTAACAGTGAGGTACCAGATACAATAACAGTGAGGTACCAGATACACTAACAGTGAGGTATCAGATACACTAACAGTGAGGTACCAGATACACTAACTGTGAGGTACCAGATACACTAACAGTGAGGTACCAGATACACTAACAGTGAGGTACCAGATACACTAACAGTGAGGTACCAGATACACTAACAGCGAGGTACCAGATACACTAACAGTGAGGTACCAGATACACTAACAGTAAGGTACCAGATACACTAACAGTGAGGTACCAGATACACTAACAGCAAGGTACCAGATACACTAACAGTGAGGCACCAGATATACTAACAGTGAGGTACCAGATACACTAACAGTGAGGTACTAGATACACTAACAGTGAGGTACCAGATACACTAACAGTGAGGTACCAGATACACTAACAGTGAGGTACCAGATACACTAACAGTGAGGTACCAGATACACTAACAGTGAGGTACCAGATACACTAACAGTGCGATACCAGATACACTAACAGTGAGGTACCAGATACACTAACAGCGAGGTACCAGATACACTAACAGCGAGGTACCAGATACACTAAGAGCGAGGTACCATATACACTAACAGTGAGGTACCAGATACACTAACAGTGAGGTATCAGATACACAACAGTGAGGTACCAGATACACTAACAGTGAGGTACCAGATACAATAACAGTGAGGTACCAGATACAATAACAGTCAGGTATCAGATACATTAACAGTGAGGTACCAGATACACTAACTGTGAGGTACCAGATACACTAACAGCGAGGTACCAGATACACTAACAGTGAGGTACCAGATACAATAACAGTGAGGTACCAGATACACTAACAGTGAGGTACCAGATACACTAACAGTGAGGTACCAGATACACTAACAGTGAGGTACCAGATACACTAACAGTGAGGTACCAGATACACTAACAGTGAGGTACAGATACACTAACAGCGAGGTACCAGATACACTAACAGTGAGGTACCAGATACACTAACAGTGAGGTTCCAGATACACTAACAGTGAGGTATCAGATACACTAACAGTGAGGTACCAGGGACACTAACAGTGAGGTACCAGATACACTAACAGTGAGGTACCAGATACACTAACAGTGAGGTACCAGATACACTAACAGTGAGGTACCAGATACACTGACAGTGAGGTACCAGATACACTAACAGCGAGGTGCCAGATACACTAACAGTGAGGTACCAGGTACACTAGCAGTGATGTACCAGATACACTAACAGCGAGGTACCAGATACACTAACAGTGAGGTACCAGATACACTAACAGTGAGGTACCAGATACACTAACAGTGAGGTACCAGATACACTAACAGCGAGGTACCAGATACACTAACAGCGAGGTACCAGATACACTAACAGCGAGGTACCAGATACACTAACAGTGAGGTACCAGATACACTAACAGTGAGGTACCAGATACACTAACAGTGAGGTACCAGATACAATAACAGTGAGGTACCAGATACACTAACAGCGAGGTACCAGATACACTAACAGTGAGGTACCAGATACACTAACAGTGAGGTACCAGATACACTAACAGTGAGGTATCAGATACACTAACAGTGAGGTACCAAATACACTAACAGTGAGGTACCAGATACACTAACAGTGAGGTACCAGATACACTAACAGTGAGGTACCAGATACACTAACAGTGAGGTACCAGATACACTAACAGCGAGGTACCAGATACACTAACAGTGAGGTACCAGATACACTAACAGTGAGGTACCAGATACACTAACAGTGAGGTACCAGGGACACTAACAGTGAGGTACCAGATACACTAACAGTGAGGTAGCAGATACACTGACAGTGAGGTACCAGATACACTGACAGCGAGGTACCAGATACACTAACAGTGCGGTACCAGATACACTAACAGTGAGGTACCAGATACACTAACAGTGAGGTACCAGATACACTAACAGTGAGATACCAGATACACTAACAGTGTGGTACCAGATACACTAACAGTGAGGTATCAGATACACTAACAGTGAGGTACCAGATACACTAACAGCGAGGTACCAGATACACTAACAGTGAGGTACCAGGGACACTATCAGTGAGGTACCAGATACACTAACAGTGAGGTAGCAGATACACTGACAGTGAGGTACCAGATACACTGACAGCGAGGTACCAGATACACTAACAGTGAGGTACCAGATACACTAACAATGAGGTACCAGATACACTAACAGTGAGGTACCAGATACACTAACAGTGAGGTACCAGATACACTAACAGCGAGGTACCAGATACACTAACAGCGAGGTACCAGATACACTAACAGCGAGGTACCCGATACACTCACAGTGAGGTACTAGATACACTAACAGTGAGGTACCAGATACACTAACAGTGAGGTACCAGATACAATAACAGTGAGGTACCAGATACACTCACAGTGAGGTACTAGATACACTAACAGTGAGGTACCAGATACACTAACAGTGAGGTACCAGATACACTAACAGTGAGGTACCAGATACACTAACAGCGAGGTACCAGATACACTGACAGTGAGGTACCAGATACACTAACAGTGAGGTACCAGATACACTAACAGTGAGGTACCAGATACACTAACAGTGAGGTACCAGATACACTAACAGTGAGGTACCAGATACACTAACAGCGAGGTACCAGATACACTAACAGTGAGGTACCAGATACACTAACAGCGAGGTACCAGATACACTAACAGTGAGGTACCAGGGACACTAACAGTGAGGTACCAGATACACTAACAGTGAGGTAGCAGATACACTGACAGTGAGGTACCAGATACACTGACAGCGAGGTACCAGATACACTAACAGTGAGGTACCAGATACACTAACAGTGAGGTACCAGATACACCAACAGTGAGGTACCAGATACACTAACAGTGAGGTACCAGATACACTAACAGTGAGGTACCAGATACACTAACAGTGAGGTACCAGATACACTAACAGCGAGGTACCAGATACACTAACAGTGAGGTGCCAGAAACACTAACAGTGAGGTACCAGATACACTAACAGTGAGGTACCAGATACACTAACAGTGAGGTACCAGATACACTAACAGTGAGGTACCAAATACACTAACAGTGAGGTACCAGATACACTAACAGTGAGGTACCAGATACACTAACAGTGAGGTACCAGATACACTAACAGTGAGGTACCAGATACACTAACAGTGAGGTACCAGATACACTAACAGCGAGGTACCAGATACACTAACAGCGAGGTACCTGATACACTAACAGTGAGGTACCAGATACACTAACAGGGATGTACCAGATACACTAACTGTGAGGTACCAGATACACTAACAGTGAGGTACCCGATACACTAACAGTGAGGTACCAGATACACTAACAGTGAGGTACCAGATACACTAACAGTGTGGTACCAGATACACTAACAGTGAGGTACCAGATACACTAACAGTGAGGTACCAGATACACTAACAGTGAGGTACCAGATACACTAACATTGAGGTACCAGATACACTAACAGTGAGGTACCAGATACACTAACAGTGAGGTACCAGATACACTAACAGTGAGGTACCAGATACACTAACACTGAGGTACCAGATACACTAACAGTGATGTACCAGATACACTAACAGTGAGGTACCAGATACACTAACAGTGAGGTACCAGATAAACTAACAGTGAGGTACCAGATACACTAACAGTGAGGTACCAGATACACTAACAGTGAGGAACCAGATACACTAACAGTGAGGTATCAGATACACTAACAGTGAGGTACCAGATACACTAACAGCGAGGTACCAGATACACTAACAGTGAGGTACCAGATACACTAACAGTGAGGTACCAGGGACACTAACAGCGAGGTACCAGATACACTAACAGTGAGGTACCAGATACACTAACAGTGAGGTACCAGGTCCACTAACAGCGAGGTACCAGATACACTAACAGTGAGGTACCAGATACACTAACAGCGAGGTACCAGATACACTAACAGTGAGGTACCAGATACACTAACAGTGAGGTACCAGATACACTAACAGTGAGGTACCAGATACACTAACAGTGAGGTACCAGATACACTAACAGTGAGGTACCAGATACACAAACAGTGAGGTACCAGATACACTAACAGTGAGGTACCAGATACACTAACAGCGAGGTACCAGATACACTAACAGTGAGGTACCAGATACACTAACAGTGAGGTACCAGTTACACTAACAGCGAGGTACCAGATACACTAACAGTGAGGTACCAGATACACTAACAGTGAGGTACCAGATACACTAACAGTGAGGTACCAGATACACTAACAGTGAGGCACCAGATACACTAACAGCGAGGTACCAGATACACTAACAGCGAGGTACCAGATACACTAACAGTGAGGTACCAGATACACTAACAGTGAAGTACCAGAGACACTAACAGTGAGGTACCAGATATACTAACAGTGAGGTACCAGATAGACTAACAGTGAGGTACCAGATAGACTAACAGTGAGGTACCAGATACACTAACAGTGAGGTACCAGATACACTAACAGTGAGGTACCAGATACACAAACAGTGAGGTACCAGATACACTAACAGTGAGGTATCAGGGACACTAACAGTGAGGTACCAGAGACACTAAAAGTGAGGTACCAGATACACTAACAGTGAGGTACCAGATACACTAACAGTGAGGTACCACATACACTAACAGTGAGGTACCTGATACACTAACAGTGAGGTACCAGATACACTTACAGTGAGGTACGAGATACACTAACAGTGAGGTACCAGGGACAATAACAGAGAGGTACCAGATACACTAACAGTGAGGTACCAGATACACGAACAGTGAGGTACCAGATACACGAACAGCGAGGTACCAGATACACTAACAGCGAGGTACCAGATATACTAACAGTGAGATACCAGATACACTAACAGTGAGGTACCAGATACACTAACAGTGAGGTACCAGATACACTAACAGTGAGAAACCAGATACATTAACAGTGAGGTACCAGATACACTCACAGTGAGGTACCAGATACACTAACAGTGAGGTAGCAGATACACTAACAGTGAGGTACCAGATACACTAACAGTGAGGTACCAGATACACTAACAGCGAGGTACCAGATACACTAACAGTGAGGTACCAGATACACTAGCAGTGAGGTATCAGATACACTAACAGTGAGGTACCAGATACGCTAACAACGAGGTACCAGATACACTAACAGCGAGGTACCAGATACACTAACAGTGAGGTACCAGATACACTAACAGTGAGGTATCAGGTACACTAACAGTGAGGTACCAGATACACTAACAGCGAGGTACCAGATACACTAACAGCGAGGTACCAGATACACTAACAGTGAGGTACCAGATACACTAACAGTGAGGTACCAGATACACTAACAGTGAGGTACCAGATACACTAACAGTGAGGTACCAGATACACTAACAGTGAGGTACCAGATACACTAACAGCGAGGTACCAGATACACTAACAGTGAGGTACCAGATACACTAACAGTGAGGTACCAGATACACTAACAGTGAGGTATCAGATACACTAACAGTGAGGTACCAGAAACACTAACAGTGAGGTACCAGATACACTAACAGTGAGGTACCAGATACACTAACAGTGAGGTAGCAGATACACTAACAGTGAGGTACCAGATACACTAACAGTGAGGTACCAGGGACACTAACATGTGAGGTACCAGATACACTAACAGCGAGTTACCAGATACACTAACAGCGAGGTACCAGATACACTAACAGTGAGGTCCCAGATACACTAACAGTGAGGTACCAGATACAGTAACAGTGAGGTACCAGATACACTAACAGTGCGATACCAGATACACTAACAGTGAGGTACCAGATACACTAACAGTGAGTTACCAGATACACTAACAGTCAGGTACCAGATACACTAACAGTGAGGTACCAGATACACGAAGAGTGAGGTACCAGATACACTAACAGTGAGGTACCAGATACACTAACAGTGAGGTACCAGATACACTAACAGCGAGGTACCAGATACACTAACAGCGAGGCACCAGAAACACTAACAGCGAGGTACCAGATACACTAACAGTGAGGTACCAGATACACTAACAGTGAGGTATCAGATACACTAACAGTGAGGTACCAGATACACTAACAGTGAGGTACCAGATACACTAACAGTGAGGTATCAGATACACTAACAGTGTGGTACCAGATACACTAACTGTGAGGTACCAGATACACTAACAGTGAGGTACCAGATACACTAACAGTGAGGTACCAGATACACTAACAGTGAGGTACCAGATACACTAACAGTGAGGTACCAGATACACTAACAGTGAGGTACCAGATACACTAACAGTAAGGTACCAGATACACTAACCGCAAGGTACCAGATACACTAACAGTGAGGTACCAGATACACTAACAGTGAGGTACCAGATACACTAACAGTCAGGTACCAGATACAATAACAGTGAGGTACCAGATACACGAAGAGTGAGGTACCAGATACACTAACAGTGAGGTACCAGATACACTAACAGCGAGGTACCAGATACACTAACAGCGAGGTACCAGATACACTAACAGCGAGGTACCAGATACACTAACAGTGAGGTACCAGATACACTAACAGTGAGGTATCAGATACACTAACAGTGAGGTACCAGATACACTAACAGTGAGGTACCAGATACAATAACAGTGAGGTACCAGATACACTAACAGTGAGGTATCAGATACACTAACAGTGAGGTACCAGATACACTAACTGTGAGGTACCAGATACACTAACAGCGAGGTACCAGATACACTAACAGTGAGGTACCAGATACACTAACAGCGAGGTACCAGATACACTAACAGCCAGGTACCAGAGACACTAACAGTGAGGTACCAGATACACTAACAGTGAGGTACCAGATACACTAACAGTGAGGTACCAGATACACTAACAGTGAGGTACCAGATACACTAACAATGAGGTACCAGATACACTAACAGTGAGGTACCAGATACACTAACAGCGAGGTACCAGATACACTAACAGTGAGGTACCAGATACACTAACAGCGAGGTACCAGATACACTAACAGCGAGGCACCAGAAACACTAACAGCGAGGTACCAGATACACTAACAGTGAGGTACCAGATACACTAACAGTGAGGTATCAGATACACTAACAGTGAGGTACCAGATACACTAACAGTGAGGTACCAGATACACTAACAGTAAGGTACCAGATACACTAACCGCAAGGTACCAGATACACTAACAGTGAGGTACCAGATATACTAACAGTGAGGTACCAGATACACTAACAGTGAGGTACTAGATACACTAACAGTGAGGTACCAGATACACTAACAGTGAAGTACCAGATACACTAACAGTGAGGTACCAGATACACTAACAGTGAGGTACCAGATACACTAACAGTGCGATACCAGATACACTAACAGTGAGGTACCAGATACACTAACAGTGAGGTACCAGATACACTAACAGTCAGGTACCAGATACAATAACAGTGAGGTACCAGATACACGAAGAGTGAGGTACCAGATACACTAACAGTGAGGTACCAGATACACTAACAGCGAGGTACCAGATACACTAACAGCGAGGTACCAGATACACTAACAGCGAGGTACCAGATACACTAACAGTGAGGTACCAGATACACTAACAGTGAGGTATCAGATACACTAACAGTGAGGTACCAGATACACTAACAGTGAGGTACCAGATACAATAACAGTGAGGTACCAGATACACTAACAGTGAGGTATCAGATACACTAACAGTGAGGTACCAGATACACTAACTGTGAGGTACGAGATACACTAACAGCGAGGTACCAGATACACTAACAGTGAGGTACCAGATACACTAACAGCGAGGTACCAGATACACTAACAGCCAGGTACCAGAGACACTAACAGTGAGGTACCAGATACACTAACAGTGAGGTACCAGATACACTAACAGTGAGGTACCAGATACACTAACAGTGAGGTACCAGATACACTAACAATGAGGTACCAGATACACTAACAGTGAGGTACCAGATACACTAACAGCGAGGTACCAGATACACTAACAGTGAGGTACCAGATACACTAACAGCGAGGTACCAGATACACTAACAGCGAGGTACCAGATACACTAACAGCGAGGTTCCAGATTCACTAACAGCGAGGTAACAGATACACTAACAGTGAGGTACCAGATACACTAACAGTGAGGTAACAGATACACTAACAGCGAGGTACCAGATACACTAACAGCGAGGTACCAGATACACTAACATTGAGGTACCAGATACACTAACAGTGAGGTACCAGATACACTAACAGTGAGGTACCAGATACACTAACAGCGAGGTACCAGATACACTAACAATGAGGTGCCAGATACACTAACAGCGAGGTACCAGATACACTAACAGTGAGGTACCAGATACACTAACAGTGAGGTACCAGATACACTAACAGTGAGGTATCAGATACACTAACAGCGAGGTACCAGATACACTAACAGCGAGGTACCAGATACACTAACAGTGAGGTACCAGATACACTAGCAGTGAGGTATCAGATACACTAACAGTGAGGTACCAGATACACTAACAACGAGGTACCAGATACACTAACAGCGAGGTACCAGATACACTAACAGTGAGGTACCAGATACACTAACAGTGAGGTATCAGATACACTAACAGTGAGGTACCAGATACACTAACAGCGAGGTACCAGATACACTAACAGTGAGCTACCAGGGACACTAACAGTGAGGTACCAGATACACTAACAGTGAGGTACCAGATACACTGACAGTGAGTTACCAGATACACTAACAGCGAGGTACCAGATACTCTAACAGCGAGGTACCAGATACACTAACAGTGAGGTACCAGATACACTAACAGCGAGGTGCCAGATACACTAACAGCGAGGTACCAGATACACTAACAGCGAGGTTCCAGATTCACTAACCGCAAGGTACCAGATACACTAACAGTGAGGTACCAGATATACTAACAGTGAGGTACCAGATACACTAACAGTGAGCTACTAGATACACTAACAGTGAGGTACCAGATACACTAACAGTGAAGTACCAGATACACTAACAGTGAGGTACCAGATACACTAACAGTGAGGTACCAGATACACTAACAGTGCGATACCAGATACACTAACAGTGAGGTACCAGATACACTAACAGTGAGGTACCAGATACACTAACAGTCAGGTACCAGATACAATAACAGTGAGGTACCAGATACACGAAGAGTGAGGTACCAGATACACTAACAGTGAGGTACCAGATACACTAACAGCGAGGTACCAGATACACTAACAGCGAGGTACCAGATACACTAACAGCGAGGTACCAGATACACTAACAGTGAGGTACCAGATACACTAACAGTGAGGTATCAGATACACTAACAGTGAGGTACCAGATACACTAACAGTGAGGTACCAGATACAATAACAGTGAGGTACCAGATACACTAACAGTGAGGTATCAGATACACTAACAGTGAGGTACCAGATACACTAACTGTGAGGTACCAGATACACTAACAACGAGGTACCAGATACACTAACAGTGAGGTACCAGATACACTAACAGCGAGGTACCAGATACACTAACAGCCAGGTACCAGAGACACTAACAGTGAGGTACCAGATACACTAACAGTGAGGTACCAGATACACTAACAGTGAGGTACCAGATACACTAACAGTGAGGTACCAGATACACTAACAATGAGGTACCAGATACACTAACAGTGAGGTACCAGATACACTAACAGCGAGGTACCAGATACACTAACAGTGAGGTACCAGATACACTAACAGTGAGGTACCAGATACACTAACAGTGAGGTACCAGATACACTAACAGCGAGGTACCAGATACACTAACAGTGAGGTACCAGATACACTAACAGCGAGGTACCAGATAAACTAACAGCGAGGTACCAGATACACTAACAGCGAGGTTCCAGATTCACTAACAGCGAGGTAACAGATACACTAACAGTGAGGTAGAGATACACTAACAGTGAGGTAACAGATACACTAACAGCGAGGTACCAGATACACTAACAGCGAGGTACCAGATACACTAACATTGAGGTACCAGATACACTAACAGTGAGGTACCAGATACACTAACAGTGAGGTACCAGATACACTAACAGCGAGGTACCAGATACACTAACAATGAGGTACCAGATACACTAACAGCGAGGTACCAGATACACTAACAGTGAGGTACCAGATACACTAACAGTGAGGTACCAGATACACTAACAGTGAGGTATCAGATACACTAACAGCGAGGTACCAGATACACTAACAGCGAGGTACCAGATACACTAACAGTGAGGTACCAGATACACTAGCAGTGAGGTATCAGATACACTAACAGTGAGGTACCAGATACACTAACAACGAGGTACCAGATACACTAACAGCGAGGTACCAGATACACTAACAGTGAGGTACCAGATACACTAACAGTGAGGTATCAGATACACTAACAGTGAGGTACCAGATACACTAACAGCGAGGTACCAGATACACTAACAGTGAGCTACCAGGGACACTAACAGTGAGGTACCAGATACACTAACAGTGAGGTACCAGATACACTGACAGTGAGTTACCAGATACATTAACAGCGAGGTACCAGATACTCTAACAGCGAGGTACCAGATACACTAACAGTGAGGTACCAGATACACTAACAGCGAGGTGCCAGATACACTAACAGTGAGGTACCAGATACACTAACAGTGAGGTACCAGATACACTAACAGTGAGGTACCAGATACACTAACAGTGAGGTACCAGATACACTAACAGTGAGGTACCAGATACACTAACAGTGAGGTACCAGATACACTAACAGCGAGGTACCAGATACACTAACAGTGAGGTACCAGATACACTAACAGTGAGGTACCAGATACACCAACAGCGAGGTACCAGATACACTAACAGTGAGGTACCAGATACACTAACAGTGAGGTACCAGATACACTAACAGCGAGGTACCAGATACACTAACAGTGAGGTACCAGATACACTAACAGTGAGGTACCAGATACACTAACAGTGAGGTACCAGATACAATAACAGTGAGGTACCAGATACACTAACAGCGAGGTACCAGATACACTAACAGCGAGGTACCAGATACACTAACAGTGAGGTACCAGATACACTAACAGTGAGGTATCAGATACACTAACAGTGAGGTACCAGATACACTAACAGCGAGGTACCAGATACTCTAACAGTGAGGTACCAGGGACACTAACAGTGAGGTACCAGATACACTAACAGTGAGGTAGCAGATACACTGACAGTGAGGTACCAGATACACTGACAGCGAGGTACCAGATACACTAACAGTGAGGTACCAGATACACTAACAGTGAGGTGCCAGATACACTAACAGTGAGGTAACAGATACACTAACAGCGAGGTACCAGATACACTAACAGCGAGGTACCAGATACTCTAACAGCGAGGTACCAGATACACGAACAGTGAGGTACCAGATACACTAACAGCGAGGTACCAGATACACGAACAGCGAGGTACCAGAGACACTAACAGTGAGGTACCAGATACACTAACAGTGAGGTACCAGATACACTAACAGTGAGGTACCAGATACACTAACAGTGAGGTACCAGATACACTAACAGTGAGGTACCAGATACACTAACAGTGAGGTACCAGATACACTAACAGCGAGGTACCAGATACACTAACAGTGAGGTACCAGATACACTAACAGCGAGGTACCAGATACACTAACAGCGTGGTACCAGATACACTAACAGCGAGGTACCAGATATACTAAAAGTGAGGTACCAGATACACTAACAGTGAGGTATCAGATACACTAACAGTGAGGTACCAGATACACTAACAGCGAGGTACCAGATACACTAACAGCGAGGTACCAGATACACTAACAGTGAGGTACCAGATATACTAACAGTGAGGTACCAGATACACTAACAGTGAGGTACCAGATGCACTAACAGTGAGGTACCAGATACACTAACAGCGAGGTACCAGATACACTAACAGCGAGGTTCCAGATTCACTAACAGCGAGGTAACAGATACACTAACAGTGAGGTACCAGATACACTAACAGTGAGGTAACAGATACACTAACAGCGAGGTACCAGATACACTAACAGCGAGGTACCAGATACACTAACATTGAGGTACCAGATACACTAACAGTGAGGTACCAGATACACTAACAGTGAGGTATCAGATACACTAACAGCGAGGTACCAGATACACTAACAGCGAGGTACCAGATACACTAACAGTGAGGTACCAGATACACTAGCAGTGAGGTATCAGATACACTAACAGTGAGGTACCAGATACACTAACAACGAGGTACCAGATACACTAACAGCGAGGTACCAGATACACTAACAGTGAGGTACCAGATACACTAACAGTGAGGTATCAGATACGCTAACAGTGAGGTACCAGATACACTAACAGCGAGGTACCAGATACACTAACAGTGAGCTACCAGGGACACTAACAGTGAGGTACCAGATACACTAACAGTGAGGTACCAGATACACTGACAGTGAGTTAGCAGATACACTAACAGCGAGGTACCAGATACTCTAACAGCGAGGTACCAGATACACTAACAGTGAGGTACCAGATACACTAACAGCGAGGTGCCAGATACACTAACAGTGAGGTACCAGATACACTAACAGTGAGGTACCAGATACACTAACATTGAGGTACCAGATACACTAACAGTGAGGTACCAGATGCACTAACAGTGAGGTACCAGATACACTAACAGTGAGGTACCAGATACACTAACAGCGAGGTACCAGATACACTAACAGCGAGGTACCAGATACACTAACAGCGAGGTACCAGATACGCTAACAGTGAGGTACCAGATACACTAACAGTGAGGTACCAGATACACTAACAGTGAGGTACCAGATACACTAACAGTGAGGTACCAGATACACTAACAGCGAGGTACCAGATACACTAACAGTGAGGTACCAGATACACTAACAGTGAGGTACCAGATACACTAACAGTGAGGTACCAGATACACTAACAGTGAGGTACCAGATACACTAACAGTGAGGTACCAGATACACTAACAGCGAGGTACCAGATACACTAACAGTGAGGTACCAGATACACTAAAAGTGAGGTACCAGATACACTAACAGTGAGGTATCAGATACACTAACAGTGAGGTACCAGATACACTAACAGCGAGGTACCAGATACACTAACAGTGAGGTACCAGATACACTAACAGTGAGGTACCAGATATACTAACAGTGAGGTACCAGATACACTAACAGTGAGGTACCAGATACACTAACAGTGAGGTACCAGATACACTAGCAGTGAGGTATCAGATACACTAACAGTGAGGTACCAGATACACTAACAACGAGGTACCAGATACACTAACAGCGAGGTACCAGATACACTAACAGTGAGGTACCAGATACACTAACAGTGAGGTATCAGATACACTAACAGTGAGGTACCAGATACACTAACAGCGAGGTACCAGATACACTAACAGTGAGGTACCAGATACACTAACAGTGAGGTACCAGATACACTAACAGCGAGGTACCAGATACACTAACAGTGAGCTACCAGGGACACTAACAGTGAGGTACCAGATACACTAACAGTGAGGTACCAGATACACTGACAGTGAGTTACCAGATACACTAACAGCGAGGTACCAGATACACTAACAGCGAGGTACCAGATACACTAACAGTGAGGTACCAGATACACTAACAGCGAGGTACCAGATACACTAACAGTGAGGTACCAGATACACTAACAGTGAGGTACCAGATACACTAACAGCGAGGTACCAGATGCACTAACAGTGAGGTACCAGATACACTAACAGTGAGGTACCAGATATACTAACAGTGAGGTACCAGATACACTAACAGTGAGGTACCAGATGCACTAACAGTGAGGTACCAGATACACTAAATGCGAGGTACCAGATACACTAACAGCGAGGTTCCAGATTCACTAACAGTGAGGTACCAGATACACTAACAGTGAGGTACCAGATACACTAATAGTGAGGTAACAGATACACTAACAGCGAGGTACCAGATACACTAACATTGAAGTACCAGATACACTAACAGCGAGGTACCAGATACACTAACAATGAGGTACCAGATACACTAACAGCGAGGTACCAGATACACTAACAGTGAGGTACCAGATACACTAACAGTGAGGTACCAGATACACTAACAGTGAGGTATCAGATACACTAACAGTGAGGTACCAGATACACTAACAGCGAGGTACCAGATACACTAACAGCGAGGTACCAGATACACTAACAGCGAGGTACCAGATACACTAACAGCGAGGTACCAGATACACTAACAGTGAGGTACCAGATACACTAACAGTGAGGTACCAGATACACTAACAGTGAGGTACCAGATACACTAACAGTGAGGTACCAGATACACTAACAGTGAGGTACCAGATACACTAACAGCGAGGTACCATATACACTAACAGTGAGGTACCAGATACACTAACAGTGAGGTATCAGATACACTAACAGTGAGGTACCAGAAACACTAACAGTGAGGTACCAGATACACTAACAGTGAGGTACCAGATACACTAACAGTGAGGTACCAGATACACTAACAGTGAGGTACCAGATACACGAACAGTGAGGTACCAGGGACACAACAGTTAGGTACCAGATACACTAACAGCGAGTTACCAGATACACTAACAGCGAGGTACCAGATACACTAACAGTGATGTACCAGATACACTAACAGTGAGGTACCAGATACACTAACAGTGAGGTACCAGATACAGTAACAGTGAGGTACCAGATACACTAATAGTGAGGTACCAGATACACTAACAGTGTGGTACCAGATACACTAACAGTGAGGTACCAGATACACTAACAGTGAGGTACCAGATACACTAACAGTGAGGTACCAGATACACTAACAGTGAGGTACCAGATACACAGACAGTGAGGTACCAGATACACTAACAGTGAGGTACCAGATACACTAACAGTAAGGTACCAGATACACTAACAGCGAGGTACCAGATACACTAACAGCAAGGTACCAGATACACTAACAGTGAGGTACCAGATATACTAACAGTGAGGTACCAGATACACTAACAGTGAGGTACCAGATACACTAACAGTGAGGTACCAGATACACTAACAGTGAGGTACAAGATACACTAACAGTGAGGTACCAGATACACTAACAGTGAGGTACCAGATACACTAACAGTGAGGTACCAGATACACTAACAGTGAGGTACCAGATACACTAACAGTGAGGTACCAGATACACTAACAGTCAGGTACCAGATACACTAACAGTGAGGTACCAGATACACGAAGAGTGAGGTACAAGATACACTAACAGTGAGGTACCAGATACACTAACAGTGAGGTACCAGATACACTAACAGCGAGGTACCAGATACACTAACAGCGAGGCACCAGAAACACTAACAGCGAGGTACCAGATACACTAACAGTGAGGTACCAGATACACTAACAGTGAGGTATCAGATACACTAACAGTGAGGTACCAGATACACTAACAGTGAGGTACCAGATACAATAACAGTGAGGTACCAGATACACTAACAGTGAGGTATCAGATACACTAGCAGTGAGGTACCAGATACACTAACTGTGAGGTACCAGATACACTAACAGTGAGGTACCAGATACACTAACAGTGAGGTACCAGATACACTAACAGTGAGGTACCAGATACACTAACAGCGAGGTACCAGATACACTAACAGTGAGGTACCAGATACACTAACAGTAAGGTACCAGATACACTAACAGTGAGGTACCAGATACACTAACAGCAAGGTACCAGATACACTAACAGTGAGGCACCAGATATACTAACAGTGAGGTACCAGATACACTAACAGTGAGGTACCAGATACACTAACAGTGAGGTACCAGATACACTAACAGTGCGATACCAGATACACTAACAGTGAGGTACCAGATACACTAACAGTGAGGTATCAGATACACTAACAGTCAGGTACCAGATACACTAACAGTGAGGTACCAGATACACGAAGAGTGAGGTACCAGATACACTAACAGTGAGGTACCAGATACACTAACAGAGAGGTACCAGATACACTAACAGCGAGGTACCAGATACACTAACAGCGAGGTACCAGATACACTAAGAGCGAGGTACCAGATACACTAACAGTGAGGTACCAGATACACTAACAGTGAGGTATCAGATACACTAACAGTGAGGTACCAGATACACTAACAGTGAGGTACCAGATACAATAACAGTGAGGTACCAGATACAATAACAGTCAGGTATCAGATACACTAACAGTGAGGTACCAGATACACTAACTGTGAGGTACCAGATACACTAACAGCGAGGTACCAGATACACTAACAGTGAGGTACCAGATACAATAACAGTGAGGTACCAGATACACTAACAGTGAGGTACCAGATACACTAACAGTGAGGTACCAGATACACTAACAGTGAGGTACCAGATACACTAACAGTGAGGTACCAGATACACTAACAGTGAGGTATCAGATACACTAACAGCGAGGTACCAGATACACTAACAGTGAGGTACCAGATACACTAATAGTGAGGTTCCAGATACACTAACAGTGAGGTATCAGATACACTAACAGTGAGGTACCAGGGACACTAACAGTGAGGTACCAGATACACTAACAGTGAGGTACCAGATACACTAACAGTGAGGTACCAGATACACTGACAGTGAGGTACCAGATACACTAACAGCGAGGTGCCAGATACACTAACAGTGAGGTACCAGGTACACTAGCAGTGATGTACCAGATACACTAACAGCGAGGTACCAGATACACTAACAGTGAGGTACCAGATACACTAACAGTGAGGTACCAGATACACTAACAGTGAGGTACCAGATACACTAACAGTGAGGTACCAGATACACTAACAGCGAGGTACCAGATACACTAACAGCGAGGTACCAGATACACTAACAGCGAGGTACCAGATACACTAACAGTGAGGTACCAGATACACTAACAGTGAGGTACCAGATACAATAACAGTGAGGTACCAGATACACTAACAGCGAGGTACCAGATACACTAACAGCGAGGTACCAGATACACTAACAGTGAGGTACCAGATACACTAACAGTGAGGTACCAGATACACTAACAGTGAGGTATCAGATACACTAACAGTGAGGTACCAGATACACTAACAGTGAGGTACCAGATACACTAACAGTGAGGTACCAGATACACTAACAGTGAGGTACCAGATACACTAACAGTGAGGTACCAGATACACTGACAGTGAGGTACCAGATACACTAACAGCGAGGTGCCAGATACACTAACAGTGAGGTACCAGGTACACTAGCAGTGATGTACCAGATACACTAACAGCGAGGTACCAGATACACTAACAGTGAGGTACCAGATACACTAACAGTGAGGTACCAGATACACTAACAGTGAGGTACCAGATACACTAACAGTGAGGTACCAGATACACTAACAGCGAGGTACCAGATACACTAACAGCGAGGTACCAGATACACTAACAGCGAGGTACCAGATACACTAACAGTGAGGTACCAGATACACTAACAGTGAGGTACCAGATACAATAACAGTGAGGTACCAGATACACTAACAGCGAGGTACCAGATACACTAACAGCGAGGTACCAGATACACTAACAGTGAGGTACCAGATACACTAACAGTGAGGTACCAGATACACTAACAGTGAGGTATCAGATACACTAACAGTGAGGTACCAGATACACTAACAGTGAGGTACCAGATACACTAACAGTGAGGTACCAGATACACTAACAGTGAGGTACCAGATACACTAACAGTGAGGTACCAGATACACTAACAGCGAGGTACCAGATACACTAACAGTGAGGTACCAGATACACTAACAGTGAGGTACCAGATACACTAACAGTGAGGTACCAGGGACACTAACAGTGAGGTACCAGATACACTAACAGTGAGGCAGCAGATACACTGACAGTGAGGTACCAGATACACTGACAGCGAGGTACCAGATACACTAACAGTGCGGTACCAGATACACTAACAGTGAGGTACCAGATACACTAACAGTGAGGTACCAGATACACTAACAGTGAGATACCAGATACACTAACAGTGAGGTACCAGATACACTAACAGTGAGGTATCAGATACACTAACAGTGAGGTACCAGATACACTAACAGCGAGGTACCAGATACACTAACAGTGAGGTACCAGGGACACTATCAGTGAGGTACCAGATACACTAACAGTGAGGTAGCAGATACACTGACAGTGAGGTATCAGATACACTGACAGCGAGGTACCAGATACACTAACAGTGAGGTACCAGATACACTAACAGTGAGGTACCAGATACACTAACAGTGAGGTACCAGATACACTAACAGTGAGGTACCAGATACACTAACAGTGAGGTACCAGATACACTAACAGCGAGGTACCAGATACACTAACAGCGAGGTACCAGATACACTAACAGCGAGGTACCCGATACACTCACAGTGAGGTACTAGATACACTAACAGTGAGGTACCAGATACACTAACAGTGAGGTACCAGATACAATAACAGTGAGGTACCAGATAAACTCACAGTGAGGTACTAGATACACTAACAGTGAGGTACCAGATACACTAACAGTGAGGTACCAGATACACTAACAGTGAGGTACCAGATACACTAACAGCGAGGTACCAGATACACTGACAGTGAGGTACCAGATACACTAACAGTGAGGTACCAGATACACTAACAGTGAGGTACCAGATACACTAACAGTGAGGTACCAGATACACTAACAGCGACGTACCAGATACACTAACAGTGAGGTACCAGATACACTAACAGCGAGGTACCAGATACACTAACAGTGAGGTACCAGATACACTAACAGCGAGGTACCAGATACACTAACAGTGAGGTACCAGGGACACTAACAGTGAGGTACCAGATACACTAACAGTGAGGTAGCAGATACACTGACAGTGAGGGACCAGCTACACTGACAGCGAGGTACCAGATACACTAACAGTGAGGTACCAGATACACTAACAGTGAGGTACCAGATACACCAACAGTGAGGTACCAGATACACTAACAGTGAGGTACCAGATACACTAACAGTGAGGTACCAGATACACTAACAGTGAGGTACCAGATACACTAACAGCGAGGTACCAGATACACTAACAGTGAGGTGCCAGAAACACTAACAGTGAGGTACCAGATACACTAACAGTGAGGTACCAGATACACTAACAGTGAGGTACCAGATACACTAACAGCGAGGTACCAGATACACTAACAGCGAGGTACCTGATACACTAACAGTGAGGTACCAGATACACTAACAGGGATGTACCAGATACACTAACTGTGAGGTACCAGATACACTAACAGTGAGGTACCCGATACACTAACAGTGAGGTACCAGATACACTAACAGTGAGGTACCAGATACACTAACAGTGTGGTACCAGATACACTAACAGTGAGGTACCAGATACACTAACAGTGAGGTACCAGATACACTAACAGTGAGGTACCAGATACACTAACATTGAGGTACCAGATACACTAACAGTGAGGTACCAGATACACTAACAGTGAGGTACCAGATACACTAACAGTGAGGTACCAGATACACTAACACTGAGGTACCAGATACACTAACAGTGATGTACCAGATACACTAACAGTGAGGTACCAGATACACTAACAGTGAGGTACCAGATAAACTAACAGTGAGGTACCAGATACACTAACAGTGAGGTACCAGATACACTAACAGTGAGGAACCAGATACACTAACAGTGAGGTATCAGATACACTAACAGTGAGGTACCAGATACACTAACAGCGAGGTACCAGATACACTAACAGTGAGGTACCAGATACACTAACAGTGAGGTACCAGGGACACTAACAGCGAGGTACCAGATACACTAACAGTGAGGTACCAGATACACTAACAGTGAGGTACCAGGTCCACTAACAGCGAGGTACCAGATACACTAACAGCGAGGTACCAGATACACTAACAGGGAGGTACCAGATACACTAACAGCGAGGTACCAGATACACTAACAGCGAGGTACCAGATCCACTAACAGTGAGGTACCAGATACACTAACAGGGAGGTACCAGATACACTAACAGTGAGGCACCAGATATACTAACAGTGAGGTACCAGATACACTAACAGTGAGGTATCAGATACACTAACAGTGAGGTACCAGATACACTAACAGTGAGGTACCAGATACACTAACAGTGAGGTACCAGATACACTAACAGTGAGGTACCAGATACACTAACAGCGAGGTACCAGATACACTAACAGCGAGGTACCAGATACACTAACAGCGAGGCACCAGAAACACTAACAGCGAGGTACCAGATACACTAACAGCGAGGTACCAGATACACTAACAGCGAGGTACCAGATACACTAACAGCGAGGTACCTGATACACTAACAGTGAGGTACCAGATACACTAACAGGG
Organism: Pristiophorus japonicus; assembly: GCF_044704955.1. Taxonomy (NCBI): domain Eukaryota; kingdom Metazoa; phylum Chordata; class Chondrichthyes; family Pristiophoridae; genus Pristiophorus; species Pristiophorus japonicus. The sequence continues at coordinate 1,014,327 of NW_027251082.1, forward strand.
ATGTACCAGATACACTAACTGTGAGGTACCAGGTCCACTAACAGCGAGGTACCAGATACACTAACAGCGAGGTACCAGATACACTAACAGTAAGGTACCAGATACACTAACAGTGAGGTACCAGATACACTAACAGCAAGGTACCAGATACACTAACAGTGAGGCACCAGATATACTAACAGTGAGGTACCAGATACACTAACAGTGAGGTACCAGATACACTAACAGTGAGGTACCAGATACACTAACAGTGCGATACCAGATACACTAACAGTGAGGTACCAGATACACTAACAGTGAGGTATCAGATACACTAACAGTCAGGTACCAGATACACTAACAGTGAGGTACCAGATACACGAAGAGTGAGGTACCAGATACACTAACAGTGAGGTACCAGATACACTAACAGAGAGGTACCAGATACACTAACAGCGAGGTACCAGATACACTAACAGCGAGGTACCAGATACACTAAGAGCGAGGTACCAGATACACTAACAGTGAGGTACCAGATACACTAACAGTGAGGTATCAGATACACTAACAGTGAGGTACCAGATACACTAACAGTGAGGTACCAGATACAATAACAGTGAGGTACCAGATACAATAACAGTCAGGTATCAGATACACTAACAGTGAGGTACCAGATACACTAACTGTGAGGTACCAGATACACTAACAGCGAGGTACCAGATACACTAACAGTGAGGTACCAGATACAATAACAGTGAGGTACCAGATACACTAACAGTGAGGTACCAGATACACTAACAGTGAGGTACCAGATACACTAACAGTGAGGTACCAGATACACTAACAGTGAGGTACCAGATACACTAACAGTGAGGTATCAGATACACTAACAGCGAGGTACCAGATACACTAACAGTGAGGTACCAGATACACTAATAGTGAGGTTCCAGATACACTAACAGTGAGGTATCAGATACACTAACAGTGAGGTACCAGGGACACTAACAGTGAGGTACCAGATACACTAACAGTGAGGTACCAGATACACTAACAGTGAGGTACCAGATACACTGACAGTGAGGTACCAGATACACTAACAGCGAGGTGCCAGATACACTAACAGTGAGGTACCAGGTACACTAGCAGTGATGTACCAGATACACTAACAGCGAGGTACCAGATACACTAACAGTGAGGTACCAGATACACTAACAGTGAGGTACCAGATACACTAACAGTGAGGTACCAGATACACTAACAGTGAGGTACCAGATACACTAACAGCGAGGTACCAGATACACTAACAGCGAGGTACCAGATACACTAACAGCGAGGTACCAGATACACTAACAGTGAGGTACCAGATACACTAACAGTGAGGTACCAGATACAATAACAGTGAGGTACCAGATACACTAACAGCGAGGTACCAGATACACTAACAGCGAGGTACCAGATACACTAACAGTGAGGTACCAGATACACTAACAGTGAGGTACCAGATACACTAACAGTGAGGTATCAGATACACTAACAGTGAGGTACCAGATACACTAACAGTGAGGTACCAGATACACTAACAGTGAGGTACCAGATACACTAACAGTGAGGTACCAGATACACTAACAGTGAGGTACCAGATACACTGACAGTGAGGTACCAGATACACTAACAGCGAGGTGCCAGATACACTAACAGTGAGGTACCAGGTACACTAGCAGTGATGTACCAGATACACTAACAGCGAGGTACCAGATACACTAACAGTGAGGTACCAGATACACTAACAGTGAGGTACCAGATACACTAACAGTGAGGTACCAGATACACTAACAGTGAGGTACCAGATACACTAACAGCGAGGTACCAGATACACTAACAGCGAGGTACCAGATACACTAACAGCGAGGTACCAGATACACTAACAGTGAGGTACCAGATACACTAACAGTGAGGTACCAGATACAATAACAGTGAGGTACCAGATACACTAACAGCGAGGTACCAGATACACTAACAGCGAGGTACCAGATACACTAACAGTGAGGTACCAGATACACTAACAGTGAGGTACCAGATACACTAACAGTGAGGTATCAGATACACTAACAGTGAGGTACCAGATACACTAACAGTGAGGTACCAGATACACTAACAGTGAGGTACCAGATACACTAACAGTGAGGTACCAGATACACTAACAGTGAGGTACCAGATACACTAACAGCGAGGTACCAGATACACTAACAGTGAGGTACCAGATACACTAACAGTGAGGTACCAGATACACTAACAGTGAGGTACCAGGGACACTAACAGTGAGGTACCAGATACACTAACAGTGAGGCAGCAGATACACTGACAGTGAGGTACCAGATACACTGACAGCGAGGTACCAGATACACTAACAGTGCGGTACCAGATACACTAACAGTGAGGTACCAGATACACTAACAGTGAGGTACCAGATACACTAACAGTGAGATACCAGATACACTAACAGTGAGGTACCAGATACACTAACAGTGAGGTATCAGATACACTAACAGTGAGGTACCAGATACACTAACAGCGAGGTACCAGATACACTAACAGTGAGGTACCAGGGACACTATCAGTGAGGTACCAGATACACTAACAGTGAGGTAGCAGATACACTGACAGTGAGGTATCAGATACACTGACAGCGAGGTACCAGATACACTAACAGTGAGGTACCAGATACACTAACAGTGAGGTACCAGATACACTAACAGTGAGGTACCAGATACACTAACAGTGAGGTACCAGATACACTAACAGTGAGGTACCAGATACACTAACAGCGAGGTACCAGATACACTAACAGCGAGGTACCAGATACACTAACAGCGAGGTACCCGATACACTCACAGTGAGGTACTAGATACACTAACAGTGAGGTACCAGATACACTAACAGTGAGGTACCAGATACAATAACAGTGAGGTACCAGATAAACTCACAGTGAGGTACTAGATACACTAACAGTGAGGTACCAGATACACTAACAGTGAGGTACCAGATACACTAACAGTGAGGTACCAGATACACTAACAGCGAGGTACCAGATACACTGACAGTGAGGTACCAGATACACTAACAGTGAGGTACCAGATACACTAACAGTGAGGTACCAGATACACTAACAGTGAGGTACCAGATACACTAACAGCGACGTACCAGATACACTAACAGTGAGGTACCAGATACACTAACAGCGAGGTACCAGATACACTAACAGTGAGGTACCAGATACACTAACAGCGAGGTACCAGATACACTAACAGTGAGGTACCAGGGACACTAACAGTGAGGTACCAGATACACTAACAGTGAGGTAGCAGATACACTGACAGTGAGGTACCAGCTACACTGACAGCGAGGTACCAGATACACTAACAGTGAGGTACCAGATACACTAACAGTGAGGTACCAGATACACCAACAGTGAGGTACCAGATACACTAACAGTGAGGTACCAGATACACTAACAGTGAGGTACCAGATACACTAACAGTGAGGTACCAGATACACTAACAGCGAGGTACCAGATACACTAACAGTGAGGTGCCAGAAACACTAACAGTGAGGTACCAGATACACTAACAGTGAGGTACCAGATACACTAACAGTGAGGTACCAGATACACTAACAGCGAGGTACCAGATACACTAACAGCGAGGTACCTGATACACTAACAGTGAGGTACCAGATACACTAACAGGGATGTACCAGATACACTAACTGTGAGGTACCAGATACACTAACAGTGAGGTACCCGATACACTAACAGTGAGGTACCAGATACACTAACAGTGAGGTACCAGATACACTAACAGTGTGGTACCAGATACACTAACAGTGAGGTACCAGATACACTAACAGTGAGGTACCAGATACACTAACAGTGAGGTACCAGATACACTAACATTGAGGTACCAGATACACTAACAGTGAGGTACCAGATACACTAACAGTGAGGTACCAGATACACTAACAGTGAGGTACCAGATACACTAACACTGAGGTACCAGATACACTAACAGTGATGTACCAGATACACTAACAGTGAGGTACCAGATACACTAACAGTGAGGTACCAGATAAACTAACAGTGAGGTACCAGATACACTAACAGTGAGGTACCAGATACACTAACAGTGAGGAACCAGATACACTAACAGTGAGGTATCAGATACACTAACAGTGAGGTACCAGATACACTAACAGCGAGGTACCAGATACACTAACAGTGAGGTACCAGATACACTAACAGTGAGGTACCAGGGACACTAACAGCGAGGTACCAGATACACTAACAGTGAGGTACCAGATACACTAACAGTGAGGTACCAGGTCCACTAACAGCGAGGTACCAGATACACTAACAGCGAGGTACCAGATACACTAACAGGGAGGTACCAGATACACTAACAGCGAGGTACCAGATACACTAACAGCGAGGTACCAGATCCACTAACAGTGAGGTACCAGATACACTAACAGGGAGGTACCAGATACACTAACTGTGAGGTACCAGATACACTAACAGTGAGGTACCAGATACACTAACAGCGAGGTACCAGATACACTAACATTGAGGTACCAGATACACTAACAGTGAGGTACCAGATACACTAACAGTGAGGTACCAGATACACTAACACTGAGGTACCAGATACACTAACAGCGAGGTACCAGATACACTAACAGTGAGGTACCAGATACACTAACAGCGAGGTACCAGATACACTAACAGTGAGGTACCAGATACACTAACAGCGAGGTACCAGATACACTAACATTGAGGTACCAGATACACTAACAGTGAGGTACCAGATACACTAACAGTGAGGTACCAGATACACTAACACTGAGGTACCAGATACACTAACAGTGAAGTATCAGATACACTAACAGTGAGGTACCAGATACACTAACAGTGAGGTATCAGATACACTAACAGTGAGGTACCAGATACACTAACAGTGAAGTACCAGATACACTCACAGTGAGGTACCAGATACACTAACAGCGAGGTACCAGATACACTAACAGCGAGGTACCAGATACACTAACAGTGAGGTACCAGATACACTAACAGTGAGGTACCAGATACACTAACAGCGAGGTACCAGATACACTAACAGCGAGGTACCAGATACACTAACAGTGAGGTACCAGATACACTAACAGCGAGGTACCAGATACACTAACAGCGAGGTACCAGATACACTAACAGTGAGGTACCAGATACACTAACAGCGAGGTACCAGATACAATAACAGCTGTGAGGATGTACCTGTATTTTTAAACAACAACATATACGTAAACAAAATGCAACACTTTGAAACCAGAATCCATTAATAACTGATTATCCCCTGGTATAGAGCAAGAATGATATTACAGTGTAACATGGTTTATATATTTAATAACTGAACATAGACACTTACTCGCAACACCAAAAGCAGCCAGTAGAGGATTGTAAATACGTTGTATTTCCTTCAATACCAATGCTATCTTAAAATGTAGTTGCCCTCTAGCAACCATGGCTAGATATTCATCAGTCATGGGAGGCGCTGGTGGGATGCGAGACACAACCATGACTTCCCTTCTGTGACTCACTTCTGGTATCTGTGCTGGAGGAGACCTGCTGATTGTGTGAGGTGAAACATTGAAGGGAGGTCCTTACATCGAGCAGAGGGAAATCCCCGATGACATCATTAGGCATCACTGTAACTGACATTAATCACAGACATTGAACAAACAGACTCATTGAACCATTGTCAACACAATACTTCACTGCAACTTAATCCAGCTCACCATATTGTACACAGTTTTAAATTGAATGTGAGATAATGTGTGATTTTTTACCCACCCATAAAATACAGAGGACAAAGATAACATCGTTTATATTCCTGTATTGAATTAAAACTGAGAACAAAAGATGAGAAAGTGACAGAAACAAAGGAGGGATAAAAGATGAAAAGACGGATTGCACCAATCTTGTTCTCTGATGCATTGGATCCCAGGCCATCAGGGTCAAAACATTCCCAATCAATAAATGTTCCCAAACGGCAGTATCTGAGCGATGGTCGCTGTAATGGATCAATGGGACTAGCGTACGTGACACAACTCCAGCCTCAATCCAGGAATTCCATTCCAAGCCCTCTAGATTACAGTCCTTCCACTTCAGTCCAGGAATTCCATTCCAAGCCCTCTAGATTACAGTCCTTCCACTTCAGTCCAGGAATTCCATTCCAAGCCCTCTAGATTACAGTCCTTCCACTTCAGTCCAGGAATTCCATTCCTAGCCCTCTAGATTACAGTCCTTCCACTTCAGTCCAGGAATTCCATTCCAAGCCCTCTAGATTACAGTCCTTCCACTTCAGTCCAGGAATTTCATTCCAAGCCCTCTAGATCACAGTCCTTCCACTTCAGTCCAGGAATTTCATTCCTTGGCCCTCTAGATTACAGTCCTTCCACTTCAGTCCAGGAATTTCATTCCTTGGCCCTCTAGATTACAGTCCTTCCACTTCAGTCCAGGAATTCCATTCCCGGGACGGTCTATATTATCTGACACTCGAACAGGAACAACAGGTTATTTGTAAAGAATGACCTTACCCAGTCAAGCATCTCCTTTATCGAGGGGAGGAATAATAAAAGAAGCAAAGGTTTGATCCCAAGGAACCAATGGAAATTGTTTAAATATTAACCATTGAGATAAGTACTCTGTAAATATCTCAATACACCATGAAATGTCCTCGAAACATTGAAGTCTTGTATAATCATAATCTTATTCAGAGATCCATCCCTAGCAGTCAACATTGTGGATTCTCCCAACACCATCCCAGTGTTGGTCCACTTCCTCCAGCAGCACAGCCCCAGTGGAGTTGGGGCACATTTGTGTAACAGTCGGAAAGGATTGGCTCTGAGATTCCTAACATTGACTCTCGATCATATGAGATCTTGTGGAATTAGGTCAAACAGTTAGTACAGGGAAAGCACATGCTGTTTACCAGATATCGCCCGCCCTCAGTTGAGGAACCCTCCATGTTGAACAACACTTGGAAGAAGCATTGAGAGCAGCAACGTCAGAGAATGTACCCTGGGTTGGAGATTTCAATGTCCATCACCAAGAGTGGCTCGGTAGATCCACTACTGACAGAGCCAGCCGAGTTGTGAAGGACAAAGCTGGCAGACTGGGCATGTGGCAAATGGTGAGAGAACCAACACCAGGGAAACAGACCTGAACTCGTCCTCCCCAATCTACCTCTCACAGACATTATTGGTAGCAGTGACCACAACACAACACAGACTGATTCCAGGGATTGGAGGACTGAAATGAGAAGAAAGATTGGATCGACTAGGCTTATATTCATTGGAATTTAGATGAAGGATAGGGGATCTCATAGAAGCGTGTAAAATTCTGACGGGATTAGAAACATAGAAACATAGAAAATAGGTGCAGGAGTAGGACATTCGGCCCTTCGAGCCTGCACCACCATTCAATAAGATCATGGCTGATCATTCCCTCAGTACCCCTTTCTTGCTTTCTCTCCATACCCCTTGATCTCTTTAGCCATAAGGGCCATATTTAACGCCCTCTTGAATATATCCAATGAACTGGCATCAACAACTTTCTGCGGAAGAGAATTCCACAGGTTAACAACTCTCTGAGTGAAGCAGTTTCTCCTCATCTCGGTCCTAAATGCCTACCCCTTATCCTTAGACTGTGTCCCCTGGTTCTGGACTCCCCCAACATCGGGAACATTCTTCCTGCATCTAACCTGTCCAGTCCCGTCAGAATTTTATATGTTTCTATGAGACCCCCTCTCATCCTTCTAAACTTCAGTGAATACAGGCCCAGTCGATCCAGCCTCTCCTCATATGTCAATCCTGCCATCCCGGGAATCAGTCTGGTGAACCTTCGCTGCACTCCATCAATATCAAGAATGTCCTTCCTCAGATTAGGAGACCAAAACTGAACACAATATTCCAGGTGTGGCCTCACCAAGGCCCTGTACAACTGTAGTAAGACTTCCCTGCTCCTATACTCAAATCCTCTCGCCATGAAGGCCAACATACCATTTGCCTTCTTCACCACCTGCTGTACCTGCACGCCAACTTTCAATGACTGATGTCCCATGACACTCAGGTCTCGTTGCACCTCCCCTTTTCCTAATCTGCCGCCATTCAGATAATATTCTGCCTTCATGTTTTTGCCAGCAAAGTGGATAACCTCACATTTATCCACATTATACTGCACCTGCCATGCATTTGCCCACTCACCTAACCTGTCCAAGTCACCCTGCAGCCTCTTAGCGTCCTCCTCACAGCTCACACCGCCACCCAGCTTACTGTCATCTGCAAACTTGGAGATATTACACGCAATTCCTTCATCTAAATGATTGATGTAGATTCAGCACAGAAATAGCCGTTTAAAAGTGGGCATCCATGATGCACCATCAGCAGGAGAGGACAATCTGTAAACTCATGGCCCAGAATACCCCTCACACTCCCATTGCTATCAAGCCAGTGACCAACATTGGTGGAAATAGGAATGTCGCAGAGCATGCCAGAAGCAAAACCTGGCGTACCTGTGAAGGAGGTGCCAAACTGGTGAAGCAACAACACAGGACTATATGCATGCTAAAGTGTGGAAGCAGCAAGTGTGTTCGTCACTGACAAAGCTAAGTGAGACCACATGGAAGATCCAAAGATCAAAGCTCTGCAGTCCTGCCACATCCAGTCGTGAATGGCGGTGACTATTGAATAATTAACGGGAGGTGAAGGCATCACGAACATGTCCATCCTCGATGATAGCGGAGCCCACCATGTGAGGTTAAAGCGGGAGTCCAGTGTAAAAAAACATGCTTTTCCTTCAGAATGTCTTGTGCCTGCGCAGTTCTTGTTTAATGATGAGAAATCAGATTCAGTGACTACACCTGTTTGAAAGCGTGCATGTGGCCTGCATGTTGAAAGTTACAGTGTAGGTATTGCTGGACTCTGACGCTGGGGGAGCGGACCTGCATCTTGCTTTGGAGGATTTTTATTCCAATTAAAATACTTATAGGAATGAGTCCGCTCGGTCCAGCCGCCCAGGCAGAGCAAGGAGTAGAAACACAGAAACATAGAAACATAGAAAATAGGTGCAGGAGTAGGCCATTCGGCCCTTCGAGCCTGCACCACCATTCAATGTGATCATGGCTGATCATGCAACTTCAGTACCCCATTCCTGCTTTCTCTCCACACCCCATGACCCCTTTAGCCGTAAGGGCCACATCTAACTCCCTTTTGAGTATATCCAATGAACTGGACTCAACAACTTTCTGTGATAGAGAATTCCACAGGTTCACAATTCTCTGGGTGAAGAGGTTACTCCTCATCTCGGTCCGATATGCCTTATCCCTTATCCTTAGATTGTGAATCCTGGCTCAGGTCTTCCCCAACATCGGGAACATTCTTCCTGCATCTAACCTGTCCAAGTAGAAAGAAATCGAAAGGTGATGTCACAGCCAAGGGGGTAAGTGATTGGCTGCTGATTGGTGAGTCGTTTTTTCTTTTCTTTTCTTTATTAGCAAGTAACCTTTAGCATTGTTGTTGCCAAATTAAGTTAATCTAGGGGTTAAGTCATGGCAGGAGAGCTCGGACACGTGTTATGCTCCTCCTGTACTAGGTGGGAGGTCAGGGACGCTTCCAGTGTCCCTGACGATGACATAAGTGGGAAGTGTATCGGGATGCAGCTCCTGACAGACCACATTGCGGCACTGGAGCTGTGGGTGGATTCACTCTGGAGCATGCACGATGCTGAGGATGTCGGGAATAGCATGTTTAGTGAGTTGGTCTTACCGCAGGTGAAGGGTCCACAGCCAGATAGGGGATGGGTGACCAACAGGAAGAGCAGTGCAAGGAAGGTAATGCAGGGGTCCCCTGTGGTCATCCCCCTGCAAAACAGATACACCGCTTTGGGTACTGTTGGGGGGGGTGACTCATCAGGGGAGGGCAGCAGCCAAGTTCATGGCACCGTGGCTGGCTCTGCTGCACAGGAGGGCAGGAAAAAGAGTGGGAGAGCTATAATGATAGGGGATTCTATTGTAAGGGGAATAGATAGGCGGACACAAGAGATTAATGTGCAAAGTTAAAGCACATGGGATTGGGGGTAGTGTGCTGACGTGGATTGAGAACTGGTTGTCAGACAGGAAGCAAAGAGTAGGAGTAAATGGGTACTTTTCAGAATGGCAGGCAGTGACTAGTGGGGTGCCGCAAGGTTCTGTGCTGGGGCCCCAGCTGTTTACATTGTACATTAATGATTTAGACGAGGGGATTAAATGTAGTATCTCCAAATGTGCAGATGACACAAAGTTGGGTGGCAGTGTGAGCTGCGAGGAGGATGCTATGAGGCTGCAGAGTGACTTGGATAGGTTTGGTGAGTGGGCAAATGCATGGCAGATGAAGTATAATGTGGAGAAATGTGAGGTTATCCACTTTGGTGGTAAAAACAGAGAGACAGACTATTATCTGAATGGTGACAGATTAGGAAAAGGGGAGGTGCAACGAGACCTGGGTGTCATGGTACATCAGTCATTGAAGGTTGGCATGCAGGTGCAGCAGGCGGTTAAGAAAGCAAATGGCATGTTGGCCTTCATAGCGAGGGGATTTGAGTACAAGGGCAGGGAGGTGTTACTACAGTTGTACAGGACCTTGGTGAGGCCACACCTGGAGTATAGTGTACTTACAGAGATTACACAGGGGGAATCACAGAGTGGGTCAGTACTTACAGAGACTACACAGGGGGAATCACAGAGTGTGTCTGTACTTACACAGACCACACAGGGGGAATCACAGAGTGGGTCTGTACTTACAGAGACGACATAGGGGGAATCACAGAGTGGGTCTGTACTTACAGAGACGACACAGGGGGAATCACAGAGTGGGTCAGTACTTACAGAGACTACACAGGGGGAGTCACAGAGTGGGTCAGAACTGACAGAGACTACACAGGGGGAATCACAGATTGGGTCAGTACTTACAGAGACTACACAGGGGAGTCACAGAGTGGGTCAGTACTTACAGAGACTACACAGGGGGAATCACAGAGTGGGTCAGTACTTACAGAGACTACACAGGGGGAATCACAGAGTGTGTCAGTACTTACAGAGACTACACAGGGGGAATCACAGAGTGGGTCAGTACTTACAGAGACTACACAGGGGGAATCACAGAGTGGGTCAGTACTTACAGAGACTACACAGGGGGAATCACAGAATGGGTCAGTACTTACAGAGACTACACAGGGGGAATCACAGAGTGGGTCAGTACTTACAGAGACTACACAGGGGAATCACAGAGTGGGTCAGTACTTACAGAGACTACACAGGAATCACAGAGTGGGTCAGTACTTACAGAGACTACACAGGGGGAGTCACAGAGTGGGTCAGTACTTACAGAGACTACACAGGGGGAATCACAGAGTGGGTCAGTACTTACAGAGACTACACAGGGGGAATCACAGAGTGGGTCAGTACTTACAGAGACTACACAGGGGAGTCACAGAGTGGGTCAGTACTTACAGAGACTACACAGGGGGAGTCACAGAGTGGGTCAGTACTTACAGAGACTGCACAGGGGGAATCACAGAGTGGGTCAGTACTTACAGAGACTACACAGGGGGAATCACAGAATGGGTCAGTACATAGACAGACTACACAGGGGGAGTCACAGAGTGGGTCAGTACTTATAGAGACTACACAGGGGGAATCACAGAGTGGGTCAGTACTTACAGAGACTACACAGGGGGAATCACAGAGTGGGTCAGTACTTACAGAGACTACACAGGGGGAATCACAGAGTGGGTCAGTACTTACAGAGACTACACAGGGGGAATCACAGAGTGGGTCAGTACTTACAGAGAGTACACAGGGAGAGTCACAGAGTGGGTCTGTACTTACAGAGACTACACAGGGAGAATCACAGAGTGGGTCAGTACTTACAGAGACTACACAGGGGGAATCACAGAGTGGGTCAGTACTTACAGAGACTACACAGGGGAATCACAGATTGGGTCTGTACTTACAGAGACTACACAGGGGAATCACAGAGTGGGTCAGTACTTACAGAGACTACACAGGGGGAATCACAGAGTGGGTCAGTACTTACAGAGACTACACAGGGGGAATCACAGAGTGGGTCAGTACTTACAGAGACTACACAGGGGGAATCACAGAGTGGGTCAGTACTTACAGAGACTACACAGGGGGAATCACAGAGTGGGTCAGTACTTACAGAGACTACACAGGGGAATCACAGAGTGGGTCAGTACTTACAGAGACTACACAGGGGGAATCACAGAGTGGGTCTGTACTTACAGAGACTACACAGGGGGAGTCACAGAGTGGGTCAGTACTTACAGAGACTACACAGGGGCAATCACAGAGTGGGTCAGTACTTACAGAGACTACACAGGGGGAATCACAGAGTGGGTCAGTACTTACAGAGACTACACAGGGGGAATCACAGAGTGGGTCAGTACTTACAGAGACTACACAGGGGGAGTCACAGAGTGGGTCAGTACTTACAGAGATTACACAGGGGGAATCACAGAGTGGGTCAGTACTTACAGAGACTACACAGGGGGAATCACAGAGTGTGTCTGTACTTACAGAGACTACACAGGGGGAATCACAGAGTGGGTCAGTACTTACAGAGACTACACAGGGGGAATCACAGAGTGTGTCTGTACTTACACAGACCACACAGGGGGAATCACAGAGTGGGTCTGTACTTACAGAGACGACATAGGGGGAATCACAGAGTGGGTCTGTACTTACAGAGACGACACAGGGGGAATCACAGAGTGGGTCAGTACTTACAGAGACTACACAGGGGGAGTCACAGAGTGGGTCAGTACTTACAGAGACTACACAGGGGGAATCACAGATTGGGTCAGTACTTACAGAGACTACACAGGGGAGTCACAGAGTGGGTCAGTACTTACAGAGACTACACAGGGGGAATCACAGAGTGGGTCAGTACTTACAGAGACTACACAGGGGGAATCACAGAGTGTGTCAGTACTTACAGAGACTACACAGGGGGAATCACAGAGTGGGTCAATACTTACAGAGACTACACAGGGGGAATCACAGAGTGGGTCAGTACTTACAGAGACTACACAGGGGGAATCACAGAATGGGTCAGTACTTACAGAGACTACACAGGGGGAATCACAGAGTGGGTCAGTACTTACAGAGACTACACAGGGGAATCACAGAGTGGGTCAGTACTTACAGAGACTACACAGGAATCACCGAGTGGGTCAGTACTTACAGAGACTACACAGGGGGAGTCACAGAGTGGGTCAGTACTTACAGAGACTACACAGGGGGAATCACAGAGTGGGTCAGTACTTACAGAGACTACACAGGGGGAATCACAGAGTGGGTCAGTACTTACAGAGACTACACAGGGGAGTCACAGAGTGGGTCAGTACTTACAGAGACTACACAGGGGGAATCACAGAGTGGGTCTGTACTTACTCAGACTACACATGGGGAATCACAGAGTGGGTCTGTACTTACAGAGACTACACAGGGGGAATCACAGAGTGGGTCAGTACTTACAGAGACTACACAGGGGGAATCACAGAATGGGTCAGTACATAGACAGACTACACAGGGGGAGTCACAGAGTGGGTCAGTACTTATAGAGACTACACAGGGGGAATCACAGAGTGGGTCAGTACTTACAGAGACTATACAGGGGAATCACAGAGTGGGTCTGTACTTACAGAGACTACACAGGGGAATCACAGAGTGGGTCAGTACTTACAGAGACTACACAGGGGGAATCACAGAGTGGGTCAGTACTTACAGAGACTACACAGGGGGAATCACAGAGTGGGTCAGTACTTACAGAGACTACACAGGGGGAATCACAGAGTGGGTCAGTACTTACAGAGACTACACAGGGGGAATCACAGAGTGGGTCTGTACTTACACAGACTACACAGGGGGAATCACAGAGTGGGTCTGTACTTACAGAGACTACACAGGGGGAATCACAGAGTGGGTCAGTACTTACAGAGACTACACAGGGGGAATCACAGAGTGGGTCAGTACTTACAGAGACTACACAGGGGAATCACAGAGTGGGTCAGTACTTACAGAGACTACACAGGGGGAATCACAGAGTGGGTCTGTACTTACAGAGACTACACAGGGGGAGTCACAGAGTGGGTCAGTACTTACAGAGACTACACAGGGGGAATCACAGAGTGGGTCAGTACTTACAGAGACTACACAGGGGGAATCACAGAGTGGGTCAGTACTTACAGAGACTACACAGGGGGAATCACAGAGTGGGTCAGTACTTACAGAGACTACACAGGGGGAGTCACAGAGTGGGTCAGTACTGACAGAGACTACACAGGGGGAGTCACAGAGTGGGTCAGTACTTACAGAGACTACACAGGGGGAATCACAGAGTGGGTCTGTACTTACAGAGACTACACAGGGGGAATCACATTCCCACTAATGACCTTGTGAAGGAGGGACAGTCATTGATAAAAAGCTGAAGATGTTTCGGCCTAGAACACTGCCCTGGGAAACTTGATCAAATGATGTCATGACGACAAAACTAACAGTATTTTTCTATAATTGTGGCCGGTAATTATTCTGGCTTTTCTCTGCACCTCAGCAGTCATAAAATTCTAACACGTTGTTCTCTGTCTTGGTCGCAGGTTTATTTGGGAAAAGTTAGACATTTTATCGGTCAGGCACAGACCACAGTGAACTCCATCTGATTTGCTATGATTATTATGATAATTATGTTCACACTTACAACACTGCTGCATGGACCTGGCGGTCACATCATCTTCAAAATCAGAAGGAGGAACTAGCATTTGCTTCGAAATCTCAGCCTATCGATGTAAACAGGACCTACTTTGGGAGTTGACTGTTGCCCACAGTGGAATATTATAATGGCGGGAACTTCAGTGTGAGGATTGTCCCTGTACTGTTTGACGATGCAGGAGTTTACACATGTTCTCTGGGATCACATAAATTTGTGACCATTAAACTAATCACAGTTAACGGTAGGAGACAGAATGTTGCCGTTGTTTTCAATGATAAAGTCATTGTTTAAAATCTAAATGGTTTTCCACTTTCCACAAACACAGCTGAACCATCTGATGCAGTGACTGAGGGAGACACCGTTACCCTGACCTGCTCGGTCTCTGATGTCACTGAATCAATGAGACTGGTTTGGATCAGTAGTGATGGCAAAACTGTTAGAGAGAAAACATTCAATGGATGGAATGGGTGTAGAATTTACCAATATCTCGCAAAGATTCCAGGTACCTTTCCCCTGCAGAGGAGAAGAATCCCTTTCTGGATTTTTAAAATGGAAGGAAAACTTTGGGACACAAATGAATTTTAAAGGGGCAGACGAGGCCTGCAGGAGATAAAAGGGGATGCATTCATGGAGACCCCCCCCCCAGTGTTTGGACTCATAGGAAAGGGAATTTAATTTGGAACTCTCTACCAGAAAGTTTTAAATCCTAAAGTGCACATGGAAGAAACTACGAAATTTAATCGAATTTGGAATTTTTAAAAGGTGTATGTTGTGTCTGCAAGAAAAGGGGTGGGGTCAATATCTAAAGGGCCAATTTGGACATTGGAACTAATCAAATTGTCTGGAAACTGTATACCCTCGAAACTTGTCCCTTGAAAACATTAGCATTTAAACAATGCCACATACATATTCCAACACCTTTTCAACAGGCATAGAAATATCTGGCTCAGGCCAGACTAGCACAAAGGAGAGCTCACCAACTTCGAAAAGCCTATTAACGCCAGATTAAAACCACTTAATCAAGTTTCAGTTCGCTGGGCTAGATTTGGTGGGAGATAAGGAAGCATTTGGTGGGTATATCTATTCCCAGTTTTACCAAGGAACAGAACTCAGAAAGCAGGACACAGACTCAAACAGCAGAACACAGTCTCAAACACAGACAGACACAAGCAGCCGGAGCTGGGGAGTGAAGAAATGGAGCAGTGAAGGAAACTACAAGAAATCATCAAGGACCGACCGAGCACGAGGCCCACGAAATGGAAGGTTGTTAGCAACCAAATTGACAACCCGGGCCACCACAACCAGCGAAACGACCAACCAAAACCAACTCAGCAAAAACAGAAGAATCGACATTTATTTCCACTCTACAATCGACTTCGGAACGACCAACGGGCGAGAAATTACCAAAAGGGACTAACTAAACTATTCCTAACCAAAGAAAGTGGCTACTTACCCCATACATCCAAAACGCAACTTACCGCCTCAACGGACACACCCCAACCGAAGACTACGCAGTCCGAAGTCCTCTCCTCCGTCCGGGGTACGGCTCGCCGAGAAGGCCAAGTGCAGCGAACCCCGAAACCGCGATTCACCGGCAACTGTCTAAAGGGATTGGTGAGCATGGCCCCTGAACCCCCAGAGCTTAACTTAGTTAGTTAGGGGAATTGGGAGGGGGGAGGCTGGGATAACTTGTGTAAATGTATCTGCATTCTCCTCTTTACCCCATTTAGAGTTTAAGCTGTATTCTTTTCCCCACAGGCTGTAATTTGACATTTTATTCAATGTGTTGTACCCCTCAGTGTGTATAGGTCTGTGTGTGTTATTAAAGGTGTGCCTTTTACTTCTTTTTAAACACAATAAAGCCATACCTGCTTCCTACCTTGAAACCGATTGTCTGTCCAAGTCTGTCACAGTCCCTTCATAATTCCAGTGTCTAGAACCAAGGGTGTGGGAGCGATTCGGAACCGCTCATATAAGGTCAGAAGGGAAAGCTGACCCCCTGAAAACCACCCCTTACATGGGGAAGAGAAATCATTGAGACTGATTATTCAGAAAGCTGACAGGGACAAAGGGAACTGGATATGTGTTTTGTTTTATCAAAACACCCAGGTTTTAGTCCCATACTACCTGGAGCCCAGTGGTAACAGGGTTTGTACTTTCTACTTATATTTTTGGCGTTATTTCGGTCTAAAAATCTTATAATCTTGTGTAGAGTGTTTATTTTGTTCACTCTATTCTAATTGTTAGAGCTCGGAACTTATCGTGGGAAAGGACAACACATGGCTCTGAATTTTAGTCTTAACCCGGTGTCCATTTTATTACGCAACATAACCCAACTAAAACTACAGGACTAGACCGCTGAGAGAAGTGTGACTTTAGACATTCCATCAGCAGAGATTCATGGTCGTTGATTCTGTGACCTGTTGGTTCATCTTCTGGCCATTCGCTGCAGCTTCTGTTCCTTTCCTTCCATGCCTGCTTGCTGTTTCTTCCTGTGTTCTTCCTCCTGCTTCTGCTTGTGTGTCTCTGTGTCCGAATATTTATATCCATAGTATGAATAAGATTTTTGCTTCCAAAATCCGATTACCAAGGTGATGGTCTGTTTAACTGGCTGTGGTGGTTGGTTTGAATGGCTACTAATTTGTACACGGAGTTGACAATGCAAAATATATTTCTTTATTTGCACTCCGTGGGGTCCTTTGTTGTCCGGTCCTTTTACAGACTTGGTGTCTCCAGTGAGTTTGTTTTCCCCACCCTGGTCAATCAAGTTCAGAGCCTCACATAACAACTCCATTGTTGTTATGTATGAAGTCAGTTTCTGTTCCTGACCACAGGATGCCCTTAATTGACCAGTTTAATTCTAAAGCTTGTATCAATCAATTTTTAGTTCATGGTCTGCGTTTTTCTGAAGATTAGTAACCTTAACTTGTTGCCAGGAGTAACCCCTCCTTTATATCCTGTGTGTGAGGCTCTATAGTTGTACAGAGCCACAGGAAATCTACCTGAGATAACTCAGCACAGCCTGGTCGAGCTTGAAACCTTCCTGGTCTGTGTGTCCCAACGATGCTCTTGGTAAACTCACTGAGCCACTGAAAGCATTTTTTTGTGACAACAAAGTGCTACAGGTGTTTGGTTTTGTTTTCTGACCCAGAATCACTCAGAATGCTGAGGCAGAATAACCAGAAAATCACAGCAAAAATTCATTCCCAGCTGCAAACGTTGCAATTGAAAGTCTCCCCTCTTCAGGCTCAGAGAAACTCTTCTTCTCTGTCTGTCTCCACTGATCCTGGAAATATCCGTGTCACTTCACTTTTTGTTAATCCATTCACAGGATCTGGCCATCACTGGCAAGGCCAGCAATTATTGTTCATTCCTCATAGTCCTTGTGAAGATGGTGGTGAGCTGCAGTCCGTGTGGTGATGGTATTCCCACAGTGCTGTTCGGGAGGGAGTTCCAGGATATTGACCCAGTGACGATGAAGGAACGGCGATAGAATTCCCAGTCGGGATGGTGTGTGACTGGGAAGGGAACGTCGGGTGATGATGGTATTCCCACAGTGCTGTTCGGGAGGGAGTTCCAGGATATTGACCCAGTGACGATGAAAGAACGCCGATAGATTTCCCAGTCGGGATGGTGTGTGACTGGGAAGGGAACGTCGGGTGGTGGTGTTCCCAAGCGCTGCTGCCCTTGTACTTCTCGGTGGTAGAGGTCATGGGTTTGGGAGGTGCTGTCGAATTTCAATCAAAATTAAATAAACAAAATCCCAAATTCATTCTAACTTAGGCCAAGTGCATTGTAGGTGCAAAAGCAGGAAACTTGAGCCTGCAAATCGACAGTCCCTCATTATAATATATGTCACTTAGCTCTTTGGGAACTCCATAGGCCCAGTGAGGGAAGGGAAAATGTTCAAGGCCATTCATGGGGATTAACTTTAGAGTGGATTTGAAAAGAAAAACAAATCTGTTCACTTGTGCAGCCTTCTGTAAGCAGATATAGAAGATACATTTTCTGGAATTGGGAAAAGCAGAAGCAATGCTGCCCGAGAGCCAAGCCTAACTTCCACCGTTTGTGAGTCTGTGAACACACAGTACGCAGTTAGAAACATAGAAACATAGAAAATAGGTGCAGGAGTAGGCCATTCGGACCTTCTAGCCTGCACCGTCATTCAATGAGTTCATGGCTGAACATGCAACTTCAGTACCCCATTCCTGCTTTCTCGCCATACCCCTTGATCCCCCTAGTAGTAAGGACTTCATCTAACTCCTTTTTGAATATATTTAGTGAATTGGCCGCAACAACTTTCTGCGGTAGAGAATTCCACAGGTTCACCACTCTCTGGGTGAAGAAGTTTCTCCTCATCTCGGTCCTAAATGGCTTACCCCTTATCCTTAGACTGTGACCCCTGGTTCTGGACTTCCCCAACATTGGGAACATTCTTCCTGCATCTAACCTGTCTAAACCCATCAGAATTTTAAACATTTCTATGAGATCCCTTCTCATTCTTCTGAACTCCAGTGAATACAAGCCCAGTTGATCCAGTCTTTCTTGTAGGTCAGACCCGCCATCCCGGGAATCAGTCTGGTGAACCTTCGCTGCACTCCCTCAATATCAAGAATGTCCTTCCTCAAGTTAGGAGACCAAAACTGCACACAATACTCCAGGTGTGGCCTCACCAAGGCCCTGTACAACTGTAGCAACACCTGCCTGCCCCTGTACTCAAATCCCCTCGCTATGAAGACCAACAGGCCATTTGCTTTCTTAACCGCCTGCTGTACCTGCATACCAACCTTCAATGACTGATGTACCATGACACCCAGGTCTCGTTGCACCTCCCCTTTTCCTAATCTGTTACCATTCAGATAATAGTCTGTCTCTCTGTTTTTACCACCAAAGTGGATAACCTCACATTTATCCACATTATACTTCATCTGCCATGCATTTGCCCACTCACCTAACCTATCCAAGTCACTCTGCAGCCTCACAGCATCCTCCTCGCAGCTCACACTGCCACCCAACTTAGTGTCATCCGCAAATTTGGAGATACTACATTTAATCCCGTCGTCTAAATCATTAATCTACAATGTAATCAGCTGGGGCCCCAGCACAGAACCTTGCGGTACCCCACTAGTCACTGCCTGCCATTCTGAAAAGTACCCATTTACTCCTACTCTTTGCTTCCTGTCTGCCAACCAGTTCTCAATCCACATCAGCACACTACCCCCAATCCCATGTGCTTTAACTTTGCACATTAATCTCTTGTGTGGGACCTTGTTGAAAGCCTTCTGAAAGTCCAAATACATCCACATCAATTGGTTCTCCCTTGTCCACTCTACTGGAAACATCCTCAAAAAATTCCAGAAGATTTGTCAAGCATGATTTCCCTTTCACAAATCCATGCTGACTTGGACCTATCATGTCACCTCTTTCCAAATGCGCTGCTATGACATCCTTAATAATTGATTCCATCATTTTACCCACGACCGATGTCAGGCTGACCGGTCTATAATTCTCTGTTTTCTCTCTCCCTTCTTTTTTTAAAAAGTGGGGTTACATTGGCTACCCTCCACTCCATAGGAACTGATCCAGAGTCAATGGAATGTTGGAAAATGACTGTCAATGCATCCGCTATTTCCAAGGCCATCTCCTTAAGTACTCTGGGATGCATTCCATCAGGCCCTGAAGATTTATCGGCCTTCAATCCCATCAACTTCCCCAACACAATTTCCAGACTAATAAGGATTTCCCTCAGTTCCTCCTCCTTACTAGACCCTCCGACCCCTTTTATATCCGGATGTTTGTTTGTGTCCTCCTTAGTGAATACCGAACCAAAGTACTTGTTCAATTGGTCTGCCATTTCTTTGTTCCCCGTTATGACTTCCCCTGATTCTGACTGCAGGGGACCTACGTTTGTCTTTACTAACCTTTTTCTCTTTATATATCTATAGACACTTTTGCAGTCCGTCTTAATGTTCCCTGCAAGCTTCCTCTCGAACTCTATTTTCCCTGCCCTAATCAAACCCTTTGTCTTCCTCTGCTGAGTTCTAACTTTCTCCCAGTCCCTGGGTTCGCTGCTATTTCTGGCCAATTTGTATGCCATTTCCATGGCTTTAATACTATCCCTGATTTCCCTTGATAGCCACGGTTGAGCCACCTTCCCTTTTTTATTTTTACGCCAGACACGGATGTACAATTGTTGTAATTATCCATGCGGTCTCTAAATGTCTGCCATTGCCCATCCACAGTCAACCCCTTAAGTACCATTCGCCAATAAATCCTAGCCAATTCATGCCTCATACCTTCAAAGTTACCCTTCTTTAAGTTCTGGACCATGATCTCTGAATTAACTGTTTCATTCTCCATCCTAATGTAGAATTCCACCATATTATGGTCACTCTTCCCCAAGGGGCCTCGCACAACGAGATTGCGAATTAATCCTCTCTCATTACACAACACCCAGCCTAAGATGGCCTCCCCCCTAGTTGGTTCCTCAACACATTGGTCTAGAAAACTGTCCCTAATGCACTCCAGGAAATCCTCCTCCACCGTATTGCTTCCAGTTTGGCTACCCCAATCTATATGCATATTAAAGTCACCCATGATAACTGCTGCACCTTTATTGCATGCATCCCTAATTTCCTGTTTGATGCCCTCCCCAACATCACTACTACTGTTTGGAGGTATGTACACAACTCCCACTAACGTTTTTTGCCTTTGGTATTCTGCAGCTCCACCCATATAGATTCCACATCATCCAAGCTAATGTCCTTCCTAACTATTGCATTAATCTCCTCTTTAACCAGCAATGCTACCCCACCTCCTTTTCCTTTTATTCTATCCTTCCTGAATGTTGAATACCCCTGGATGTTGTGTTCCCAGCCCTGATCATCCTGGAACCATGGCTCTGTAATCCCAATCACATCATATCTGTTAACATTTATTTGCACAGTTAATTCATCCACTTTATTACGGATACTCCTTGCATTAAGACACAAAGCCTTCAGGCTTGTTTTTTTAACACCCTTTGACCTTTTAGAATTATGATGTAGTGTGGCCCTTTTTGTTTCTTGCCTTTGTTTGCTCGGCCTTCCACTATTGCTTTTTACCTTTCTACCATCTTTTTCTGACTCCATATTACTTCGCCCTGTCTCATTGCATAGGTTCCCATCCCCCTGCCATATTAGTTTAAACACTCCCGAACTGCATTAGCAAATGTTACCCCCAGGACATCAGTTCCAGTCCTGCCCAAGTGCAGACCGTCCCTTTTGTACAGGTCCCACTTCCCCAGAACTGGTTCCAATGTCCCAGGAATTTGAATCCCTCCCTCTTGCACCACTGCTCAAGCCACGTATTTATTCCAACTATCCTGCTCCCTCTACTCTGATTAGCACGTGGCACTGGTAGCAATCCAGAGATTACTGCCTTTTTTTGGCAGCATGCTCGGTTGTTCAGTGTTTGTGTGTATTTGGAAAGTGGGTGAACAGTTGCCAGAGAGCTGTGCATTTCCCCAGCTTGGTTCACCATCAAGCTTGCAGTGAAGTGCTGATAGTCTGTGTTGGAAGATTGTAAAAGGAGGCAAATTGTGAGCTCACTTACCTTAGCAACCCTTGGGCGATCAGCAAATGTCTTCCTCATCTACTCCTAGGATCACTAAACAGTGTGTAAGATGGGGGAGAGGAGGGAGCAGAGGAGGCAGAGGCTGCCTTGATTTTGGACCAAAACATCCATGAACTCTTTGAGATGAACATAGGCCAGCCTTGCGCCCATTTTTTTGGTGATATTTCGCTGTTTTTGGCGGAAGAAGGTGATCAGGTAAATTGGTCAAAATCTTGTTTGCCGGATTTGGAATGCCGCTGAAAAGCGGACCGCCATCGTGCAACGGTAAAAGGTACTGTCACTTTAAATTGGCCGTTCGGTGCACCTGTATTCTGGGAGCAATAAACACCCGAGAAAAATCTGCAGCCCCACAAACAGTAATTATGAAGACCTGCAAAAAAGATAAATTAACGTTTTTATTTTTAAATTTTTTGCAGCGATTACTGAGTTAAGGGTCTTGCGAATGTTTTGTGGTTTTTTATTTTTTGTTTTTAGTGATTTTATTGTTTGTGTTTCCCTCCCTCCCAGGGCAGTAATTGGCCTCAGACTAAATTTGGCAAGGCCTGTGGTTTCTGCCACAAATCCTCCTGCAACGCCAACTTTTACCGCTCGGGGAATTGTTTTGTCAATTTTAGGCCTTTAAAAAATAATGGTGTAATTAGTGGTAATTTTGGTGAAAAATGCCGAAGAAATATCGCTGTCACCAAAAGACCGATATCTGGCCCCAAGCATTAGTTATCAATGATTACAATGGAGGTTGTGGGAAGGGAGGTTTGGAGAGGCAGTGTGTGTTGGAGGAGGAGAGTTTACAGTGGGCCAGCCTGACCCGGGAGTGTTCGGGATATTCGGTCACAGGGCCATGTCAGGAAATGGTCCACAATGTGATCCACACTAAATGGAGGGGAAGGAAGTCTACCGAAAGTTCTGGATCTTTCCTCTGTCCTGGTTACATCAACAGACTCGGGGCCCAAAATTCCACATTGTCGTCTGTGGTGTTATTTCCGATTAATGGCCGCCTTTTTAGTCTGAAATAACGCCAATAAATAAGGCTGAAGTTTTGCCAAAATTATTTTTTATTTTAGTGCAGCACAGAAAGAGCTCCGTTTTTTGGATGCAGCTAATTTTTTTGCCATAAAAATGAGGCCCGTTCTATGCATGCCCAGGCATTTGGTTTTCCAGGGTAACACGAGGCACAATGGGAGGGAATGAGCTGTCTCTCTCCGGGAAGCTGAGGGATGCTTTTATATAATTGTGTTAATGGAGCTCTACTCTGTATCTAACCTGTGTGTACCTGCCCTGGGAGTGTTTAGATGCTGAAACGTGAATTCCCCGTCCGGGCCGCCAAACTCTGCCGACAGCTCGCAAATGGCCCACCTCTCCCTCCCCTATCCCTGGGCCCACCTCTCCCACACCTATCCCTGGGCCCACCTCTCCCGCCCCTATCCCTGGGCCCACCTCTCCCGCCCCTATCCCTGGGCCCACCTCTCCCGCCCCTATCCCTGACCAATGGCCCACCTCTCCTGCCCCTATCCCTGGGCCCACCTCTCCCGCCCCTATCCCTGGGCCCACCTCTCCCGCCCCTATCCCTGGGCCCACCTCTCCTGCCCCTATCCCTGGGCCCACCTCTCCCACCCCTATCCCTGGGCCCACCTCTCCCGCCCCTATCCCTGGGCCCACCTCTCCTGCCCCTATCCCTGGGCCCACCTCTCCTGTCCCTATCCCTGGGCCCACCTCTCCTGCCCATATCCCTGGGCCCACCTCTCCCGCCCCTATCCCTGGGCCCACCTCTCCCTCCCCTATCCCTGGGCCCACCTCTCCCTCCCCTATCCCTGGGCCCACCTCTCCCTCCCCTATCCCTGGGCCCACCTCTCCCGCACCTATCCCTGGGCCCACCTCTCCCTCCCCTATCCCTGGGCTCACCTCTCCTGCCCCTATCCCTGGGCCCACCTCTCCCGCCCCTATCCCTGGGCTCACCTCTCCTGCCCCTATCACTGGGCCCACCTCTCCCGCCCCTATCACTGGGCCCACCTCTCCCTCCCCTATCCCTGGGCCCACCTCTCCTGCCCCTATCCCTGGGCCCACCTCTCCCGCCCCTATCCCTGGGCTCACCTCTCCTGCCCCTATCCCTGGGCCCACCTCTCCCTCCCCTATCACTGGGCCCACCTCTCCTGCCCCTATCCCTGGGCCCACCTCTCCCGCCCCTATCCCTGGGCTCACCTCTCCTGCCCCTATCCCTGGGCCCACCTCTCCTGCCCCTATCCCTGGGCCCACCTCTCCCTCCCCTATCACTGGGCCCACCTCTCCTGCCCCTATCCCTGGGCCCACCTCTCCCGCCCCTATCCCTGACCAATGGCCCACCTCTCCTGCCCCTATCCCTGGGCCCACCTCTCCCGCCCCTATCCCTGGGCCCACCTCTCCCGCCCCTATCCCTGGGCCCACCTCTCCTGCCCCTATCCCTGGGCCCACTTCTCCCGCCCCTATCCCTGGGCCCACCTCTCCTGTCCCTATCCCTGGGCCCACCTCTCCTGCCCCTATCCCTGGGCCCACCACTCCTGCCCCTATCCCTGGGCTCACCTCTCCTGCCCCTATCCCTGGGCTCACCTCTCCTGCCCCTATCCCTGGGCCCACCTCTCACGCCCCTATCCCTGGGCTCACCTCTCCCTCCCCTATCCCTGGGCCCACCTCTCCCGCCCCTATCCCTGGGCCCACCTCTCCCGCCCCTATTCCTGGGCCCACCTCTCCTGCCCCTATCCCTGGGCCCACCTCTCCCGCCCCTATCACTGGGCCCACCTCTCCCATCCCTATCCCTGGGCCCACCTCTCCCGCCCCTATCCCTGGGCCCACCTCTCCCGCCCCTATTCCTGGGCCCACCTCTCCCATCCCTATCCCAGGGTCCACCTCTCCCGCCCCTATCCCTGGGCCCACCTCTCCCGCCCCTATCCCTGGGCCCACCTCTCCCATCCCTATCCCTGGACCCACCTCTCCCTGGGCCCACCTCTCCCATCCCTATCCCAGGGCCCACCTCTCCCACCCCTATTCCTGGGCCCACCTCTCCCATCCCTATCCCAGGGTCCACCTCTCCCGCCAATATCCCTGGGCCCACCTCTCCCGCCCCTATCCCTGGGCCCACCTCTCCCGCACCTATCCTTGGGCCCACCTCTCCCTCCCCTATCCCTGGGCCCACCTCTCCCGCCCCTATCCCTGGGCCCACCTCTCCCGCCCCTATCCCTGGGCCCACCTCTCCCATCCCTATCCCTGGGCCCACCTCTCCCTGGGCCCACCTCTCCCGCCCCTATCCCTGGGCCCACCTCTCCCATCCCTATCCCAGGGCCCACCTCTCCCACCCCTATTCCTGGGCCCACCTCTCCCATCCCTATCCCAGGGTCCACCTCTCCCGCCCCTATCCCTGGGCCCACCTCTCCCGCCCCTATCCCTGGGCCCACCTCTCCCGCACCTATCCCAGGGCCCACCTCTCCTGCCCCTATCCCTGGGCCCACCACTCCCCCCCTATCACTGGGCCCACCTATCCTGCCCCTATCCCTGGGCCCACCTCTCCTGTCCCTATCCCTGGGCCCACCTCTCCTGCCCCTATCCCTGGGCCCACCTCTCCTGTCCCTATCCCTGGGCCCACCTCTCCTGCCCCTATCCCTGGGCCCCCCCTCTCCCGCCCCTATCCCAGGGCCCACCTCTCCTGCCCCTATCCCTGGCGGAGCTGCTGGAGGAATCGGTTGCCTTCAGTCCCTGTTGAGATGTGAATAATTTTAGGAAGAATGAAACTCTATCAACACGATGATGTAGCACAACTGGCTTCATCAGCTACTTGCAGAATGATTTTGAAGTGTCAGTGTTTTATCACAGTCAATATTAAGTCCTAAAAATAAAATAACTTTCTATTATAATGAAGTAAATCAAAGATAATATTGCATCACTACATTCAATAAGAACATAATAAATACAGATCAACACAACAAATCAATCTTCAGCCCTGGGGGTAATGGCCGAGGTCCCCCTGTTAACACCGATTTCCATCGGACTCCGACTTAGTAAGGCAAGCTTTTAAAAAGTGGTCCTTAGCGCTGTCCTTAGAAAAAGCCTTATTAGCAAAACTCGCAAAAAATGGTCAAAAATGACGTTATGGGTGGATTTGACCCCAAGTGATGTCAGAAAAATGGTACCTAAAAAATGGCTGTCATCTATTAAGGCGTTATTCCATTGGCGAAACTAACAAAATCGCCTTAAATTAAGTTAGCTCCAAAAAAGTGTTATCCCCCCAAAAAAGGATGATGAATTTTGGGCCCAAGATACCTGTGGAAAAGCAAAATAATTGACGATGTTTTAAAAGTGTGCTGGTTGTTTCTAAATATATTTTTCCTTATCTACATGCTGTTGCTCAGTGACATCATGCACAGGGTCACTGCCATACGTATGTTGAGGACTCCCAGCTCTCCCTCTCCACTACATCCATCAAACCCATCACTACCAGTGGTGGGAGAGCCTTCAGACACTGTCTGAAAATACCACAGAATCTCTCCACCTCTTCATTTCTTTGTGCTGCTTTAAAACCTTCTCCAACCCCATTTGTTGATAATTCAGTCGACCTACTCACACATCATTGCTTGTTGTAACCCTCTGAAATCTGTGCTCTCCTCCGATTCTGGCCTCTTGTGCACCTGATTTTCATCGCTCTAACACTGGCGGCCATGCCTTCAGCTGCCTTGGCCTTAAACTCTGGAATTCCCTCCTTAAACCTCTCGCCTCTCGACCTATTTCTGCTCCTTTGAGACACTCCTTAAAACCTAGCTCTTTGACCAAGCTTTTGCTCACCTGTCCTAATATCTCCTTAAACTGCTCGTTTTAAATTCTATTTAATAATGCTCCTGTGAAGCACCTTGGGACGTCTGAACATGTAAATGGTGCGACACAAATTCAAATTGTTGTTCTCTTTAAATTCTTTTATGCACTTTTCCATTCTTTTTAAAGTATCTTGGAATGTTTTATTCCTGAAAAGAGCGATATAAATGTATGTTTTTTTATAAAGTGGTTGGTGGCTGAGAATACTAAGTGTATCTACAGGAAAGTGAGTTTTGCTCTTTCAGTTATACACTATATTACTCTGGTGTGTGAGTGCTGTATCACTTCTGACCCAGAATCAGAACTTACTGAAAATAATCAGATCCGATTGGGAAGTTTCTATCTGATTGTATAATGTTTGTTCTCTTTTCTTGCAGAAAGCCGGAATTATATTTATTTTTTCCATCAGGAAGGTATCTCTGTATTGAAAGAGCCAGACACTCCTGGGAATGGCTCCATTGTCTGGGAATGGAGACCACACTCAGGGCAACAAGTTACAAAGCAATTGGGAACTTTCCACAGAGAAGGTCAGCGGTGGGCCATACAATGGAGCACTGAGTGCAATAATATACCAGGCATTTCTCAGAGGATCTGTGAGGACTGGGATACCCTTAATCTGAGAATCACAAATCCCACCGTTGAACTTGCAGGATTGTTCACCTGGACTCAGACACAGCCCAGTAAGCAAATCCTGAAACAGTATGAAGTATTTGGGGTCAAAGGTAAGTAGGACCAGGAAGGGAAAGGGTTGAATAATATGATTATTTGTGAGTAATTCCAAAAATATTCTGAACCAAATGTTGGGATGATGTCATGATCCTCCAGTTCGATCACACAGCCCAGAATGAATCTCTCTTTAAACACAGCCCGGTGGGGAAAAATCCTCTGCGCATTAGAAATAGTGGATACACGAAGGGTGAGTAATTTTGATCGTGACCATTTGTTCGGAAATTTGTCATCCATCCTCCGAAAATTCCTGAGACAACGGCCATGCAGGAGGATGGAGCTGGTGCCGATGGTATGGAATTCGTGGCGAGGGCCGAGGACAATGGCTTTGGTCTTCCAAATAATTAACTGGAGGAAATTATTGCTGATCCAAGACTAGATATTAGATGATCGATGTGATAGCACAGAGGCGGTGGAGTGGGAGAGCTGAGTATGGTGAATACACACGTGGTATCTGACCCAATGGCTGGAATTTTCAGTGGGATCAGCGAGGGCGATCGATGGCGGGTCAGGTGGCAAAGTGAAACCATCACTCAGCACTCAGCAGAACCAACACGCAGCAGCGGGCCATCGAATTCAGGACATTATCATCTTCTTTTAAATCATTAACAATACATTTCAGCTCATCTTTTGATTTTAAGTGTTTGCCCATGGGGTCCTCACTGCTCGGGGATCACTGGGTCCTCACTGCTGGGGGATCACTGGGTCCTCACTGCTGGGGTATCACTGGGTCCTCACTGCTGGGGGATCACTGGGTCCTCACTGCTGGGGGATCACTGGGTCCTCACTGCTGGGGGATCACTGGGTCCTCACTGCTGGGGGATCACTGGGTCCTCACTGCTCGGGGATCACTGGGTCCTCACTGCTCGGGGATCACTGGGTACTCACTGCTGGGGGATCACTGGGTCCTCACTGCTCGGGGATCACTGGGTCCTCGCTGCTGGGGGATCACTGGGTCCTCGCTGCTGGGGGATCACTGGGTCCTCACTGCTCGGGGATCACTGGGTCCTCACTGCTGGGGGATCACTGGGTCCTCACTGCTCGGGGATCACTGGGTACTCACTGCTCGGGGATCACTGGGTCCTCACTGCTCGGGGATCACTGGATCCTCACTGCTCAGGGATCACTGGGTTCTCACTGCTCGGGGATCACTGGGTCCTCACTGCTCGGGGATCACTGGATCCTCACTGCTCAGGGATCAATGGGTCCTCACTGCTGGGGGATCACTGGGTCCTCACTGCTCGTGGATCACTGGGTCCTCACTGCTCGGGGATCACTGGGACCTCACTGCTCGGGGATCACTGGGTCCTTGGGGATCACTGGATCCTCACTGCTAGGGGATCACTGGGTCCTCACTGCTAGGGGATCACTGGGTCCTCACTGCTCGGGGATCACTGGGTCCTCACTGCTAGGGGATCACTGGGTCCTCACTGCTCGGGGATCACTGGGTCCTCACTGCTCGGGGATCACTGGGTCCTCACTGCTCAGGGATCACTGGGTCCTCACTGCTCGGGGATCACTGGGTCCTCACTGCTGGGGGATCACTGGGTCCTCACTGCTCGGGGATCACTGGGTCCTCACTGCTCGGGGATCACTGGGTCCTCACTGCTGGGGGATCACTGGGTCCTCACTGCTGGGGGATCACTGGGTCCTCACTGCTCAGGGATCACTGGGTCCTCACTGCTCGGGGATCACTGGGTCCTCCCTGCTCGGGGATCACTGGGTCCTCACTGCTGGGGTTCACTGGGTCCTCACTGCTGCGGGAGACAGAGGGAAGTAGAATGGGGGCAGAAGAAAAGATAGAAAGAAGAAAAGTAAAAGTGGAGGGCAGAGAAATCTAAGGCAAAAATCAAAAAGGACCACATTACAGCAAAGATCCAAAGGGACAAAGTGTGTTAGAAAGAAAATCCTGAATTTTCTGTGCATCAATGTGAGGAGTATTTGGAGTAAGGTTGATGAATTAACTGCGCAGGCAGCGATTAAAGAACATGATATAAGTGGGATTACGGAGCCATGGATCCAGGGTGACCAAGGCTGGGAACTCAACATCCAGGGGTATTCATCATTCAGGAAGGATAAACAGAAAGGAAAAGAAGGTGGTGTAGCGTTGCTGGTTAAAGAGGAAATTAATGCAATAGTAAGGAGGGACATTAGCTTGGATGATGTGGAATCTGTATGGGTGGAGCTACGGAATACCAAAGGGCAGAAAACGCTAGTGGGAGTTGTGTACAGACCACCAAACAGTAGCAGTGAGGTTGGGGACAGCATCAAACAAGAAATCAGGGATGCGTGCAATAAAGGTACAGCAGTTATCATGGGCGACTTTAATTTACATATAGATTGGGCTAACTAAACTGGTAGCAATATGGTGGAGGAGGATTTCCTGGAGTGTATTAGGGATGATTTTCGAGACCAATATGTCGAGGAACCAATTAGACTGCAGCGAAGGTTCACCAGACTGATTCCCGGGATGGTGGGACTGACATATCAAGAAAGACTGGATCAACTGGGCTTGTATTCACAGGAGTTCAGACGAATGAGAGGGGATCTCATAGAAACGTTTAAAATTCTGATGGGTTGAGACAGGTTAGATGCAGGAAGAATGTTCCCAATTTTGGGAAGTCCAGAACCAGGGGTCACAATCTAAGGATAAGGTGCAAGCCATTTAGGACCGAGATGAGGAGAAACTTCTTCACCCAGAGAGTGGTGAACCTGTGGAATTCTCTACCACAGAAAGTTGTTGAGGTCAGTTCACTAAATATATTCAAAAAGGAGTTAGATGAAGTCCTTACTACTAGGGCGGATCAAGGGGTATGGCGAGAAAGCAGGAAGGGGGTACTGAAGTTGCATGTTCAGCCATGAACTCATTGAATGGTGGTGCAGGCTAGAAGGGCCGAATGGCCTACTCCTGCACCTATTTTCTATGTTTCTCTGTATAATGAGAAGGGACTAATTAGCAATCATGTTGTGCGAGGCCCCTTGGGGAAGAGGGACCATAATATGTTAGAATTCTTTATTAAGATGGCGAATGACACAGTTAATTCAGAAACTAGGGTCCTGAACTTAAGGAAAGGTAACTTCGATGGTATGAGACATGAATTGGCTAGAATAGACTGGCGAATGATACTTAAAGGGTTGACGGTGGATAGGCAATGGCAAACATTTAAAGATCACATGGATGAACTTCAACAATTGTACATCCCTGTCTGGAGTAAAAATAAAACGGGGAAGCTGACTCAACCGTGGCTAAGAAGAGAAATTAAGGATAGTGTTAAATCCAAGGAAGAGGTTTATAAATTGGCCAGAAAAAGCAGCAAACCTGAGGACTGGGAGAAATTTAGAATTCAGCAGAGCAGGACAAAGGGTTTAATGAGGAGGGGAAAATAGAGTATGAGAGGAAGCTTGCTGGGAACATAAAAACTGACTGCAAAAGCTTCTATAGATATGTGAAGAGAAAAAGATTAGTGAAGACAAATGTAGGTCCCTTGCAGTCAGAATCAGGTGAATTTATATTGGGGAACAAAGAAATTGCAGACCAATTGAACAAATACTTTGGTTCTGTCTTCACGAAGGAAGACACAAATAACCTTCCAGAAGTACGAGGGGACCGAGGGACGAGTGAGAAGGAGGAACTGAAGGAAATCCTTATTAGTCAGGAAATGGTGTTAGGAAAATTGATGGGATTGAAGTCCGATAAATCCCCGGGGCCTGATGGTCTGCATCCCAGAGTACTTAAGGAAGTGGCCCGAGAAATAGTGGATGCATTGGTGATCATTTTTCAACAGTCTATCGACTCTGGATCAGTTCCTATGGACTGGAGGGTAGCTAATGTAACACCACTTTTTAAAAAAGGAGGGAGAGAGAAAATGGGTAATTATAGACCGGTTAGCCTGACATCAGTAGTGGGGAAAATATTGGAATCAATTATTAAAGATGAAATAACAGCATATTTGGAAAGCAGTGACAGGACCGGTCCAAGTCAGCATAGATTTATGAAAGGGAAATCATGCTTGATAAATCTTCTAGATATTTTGAGGATGTAACTTGTAGAGTGGACAAGGGAGAACCAGTGGATGTGGTGTATTGGACTTTCAAAAGGCTTTTGACAAGGTCCCACACAAGAGATTAGTGTGCAAAATTAAAGCACATGATATTGGGGACAATGTACTGACGTGGATAGAGAACTGGTTGGCAGACAGGAAGCAGAGAGTCGGGATAAACGGGTCCTTTTCAGAATGTCAGGCAGTGACTAGTGGAGTGCCGCAGGGCTCAGTGCTGGGACCCCAGCTATTTACAATATACATCAATGATTTAGATGAAGGAATTGAGTGCAATATCTCAAAGTTTGCAGATGACACTAAACTGGGTGGCGGTGTGAGCTGTGAGAAGGATGCTATGAGGCTGCAGAGTGACTTGGACAGGTTAGGTGAGTGGGCAAATGCATGGCAGATGCAGTATAATGTGGATAAAAGTGAGGTTATCCATTTTGATGGCAAATACATGAAGGCAGAATATTATCTAAATGGTGGCAAATTAGGAAAAGGGGAGGTGCAACGAGACCTGGGTGTCATGTTACATCAGTCATTGAAAGTGGGCATGCAGGTACAGCAGGTGGTGAAGAAGGCAAATGGTATGTTGGCCTTCATAGCTAGGGGATTTGAGTATAGGAGCAGGGAGGTCTTACTGCCGTTGTACAGGGCCTTGGTGAGGCCACACCTGGAATATTGTGTTCAGTTTTGGTCTCCTAATTTGAGGAAGGACGTTCTTGCTATTGAGGGAGTGCAGCGAAGGTTCACCAGACTGATTCCCGGATGGTGGACTGACATATGAGGAGAGACTGGATCAACTGGGCCTTTATACACTGGAGTTTAGAAGAATGAGAGGAGATCTCATAGAAACATATAAAATTCTGACGGGATTAGACAGGTTAGATGCAGGAAGAATGTTCCCGATCTTGGGGAAGTCCAGAACCAGGGGTCACAGTCTAAGGATAAGGGGTAGGCCATTTAGGACCGAGATGAGGAGAAACTTCTTCACTCAGAGAGTTGTTAACCTGTGGAATTCCCTGCTGCAGAGAGTTGTTGAGGCCAGTTCGTTAGATATATTCAAGATGGAGTTAGATATGGCCCTGACAGCTAAAAGTTTCAAGGGGTATGAAGAGAAAGCAGCAAAGGGGTACTGAGCCATGATCTTATTGAATGGTGGTGCAGGCCCGAAGTGCGGAATGCCTACTCCTGCACCTATTTTCTATATTTCTATGTCTGTTAAGCTGAGGCAGGAGATTAATGTCCATTGAAACAGCTGATTATCTGACAGCTTTAAATGTGTAACCTCACAGCTGTGCATTTTCCAAGCTCAGGAGCTGTTGCTTATTGCATTTGGAGACAGATTGAGCTTTATGTAAATGTTTGTAGCAAACTCTGTATCGAGTGTCACGTCATTGGAACCTCTCTCACCATTAACTGATTGCTTCTGTCATTTCAACTTCACCTGCCATCTATTCCATCAGCATGGGTGTCCTTTCTACTCTCTCACCTTGGTGCTCAGAATCCCACCACTATCATCCCCAACACCAGCAGCACCATCAGCACCAACAACACCAACCAACAGCAATCAACGCATTCTGCACAGGACACAGGGCATCAGAACCCAAGCACATTGCTGCCTGGGAGGCCAGGGATGGTCTCACCATGGCCAGATTGACGTCCCTTGATGCTGTGCCCCCTGGCTGCCACATGATGCACCAGGTTGGCACCACCCCACACCAGCTCCATAAAGCATCCCTACAATGGCCAAGCCATTCCTTTCACACCCATCAGCATTGCAGGGGGTCCTGTTATGTCTCACCAGTCCCTGCAACTCACTAAGGCGAGGCAGAGTGATGGGGATGTGATGAGAGGCACAGCAGGATGAGGCTGAGTGTGGCTTTGTACAAACGTTTTGTGATCTACTCAGATCATTGAAACATCTGCGGCACTGCTCCCAATTCCTGCTGACCATATTCCTGCTTGTGACCTCCTCTGCAATGTGTATCCAGGCTGGTTGATCTTCTGGAGGCGTCTTCCACCCATGGGATGGGAAAAGTACCTCCCGGTGTGCTATGACTCCCTCCATAAGCCTGTGAAGGGAGCCATGGGAGAGCCTGGGTGCAGCCCTGAGCCTTTGTGCAGTCATTGTCAGTGTTTGCAGCACCTCAATGCTGTAGAACACTCACAGCACAACTGTCCAAATAAATATGTACACGGTCCCTTTAAGGAAACTGGCTGATGACGTGTCATCAAATAATATCATGCTTCTCTATTTGACCTGCGAAACGCGTTGGACGGGCTTAACAAGTCCCATGGAGGGAAATTCATTTTACAGAGCGGGATGGAGCCAGCAGTGGGGTTGGGACACGCCACCAATGTCGCCTGCCATAGACCCGCAAAGGTCAGCAAAATCACGGCCAAAGTCTTTGATGATGTTGTCAAGGAGCAGCATGTAGGTGAGGAAGGTGAAGGGGTCAAAGGGAACAAATGAACATTATCTGGGAAATGTAGGTAATCGGCACTAAACACGGCCGGTCAGTATTTATCGGAAAGCAGCATTAGGCCATTCGAGCCTTCGTAACCAGTTCCACCACTCAACAACAAAATGACCAATTTTCAATCTCAACTCCATCTTCCCCCACTATCCCCATATACTTTGATTACCTTCATAGTCAAAAATATAGTGATCTCTGTCTTGAATAAACTCAACGACTGAGCATCTTTGGCATAGAACCTTCCAAAAAGAACATTTTGAATGCAATAGTACAGAAAGCTTATAGACATCTATATTACATGTCATTTATCTGTTTTCAGTTTCATTACAACAGTGACTACACTCCAAAAATACTTCATTGGCTGTAAAGCACTTTGAGATGCCCAGTGGTGGTGAAAGGTGCTATATAAATGCAAGTCTTTCTTTTTCTACAGTTGAGACAGATTCACAGAGGCCTGTAATGGGCAGTGACATCACCCTCAGTTGTGCCATCTCCAGACTCTCAGATACAGTCACTCTTCACTGGAAACCACGAGACTTATCTCAGTAGGACAGGAGGAACAACACTGAAGAGATCCATCTGATTAACAAAGTCTATCTGATCGTTAGACACGTTGTAGCAGAAAATCAGAATTTGTATACATGGGAAGTGCAGGAAAATGACTCCAATGTTCTCACTGGAAACACAAATGTTGATGTGGATCAGAGTAAGTCCAAAGCTACCTTGCAGTAGGTATTAATAGTTACTGATATAAAACTGTTACACACAAAGTACAGTGAGCAAAGGAACCTCTGTGGGCTTTTACTGCAGAATGTGATCCTTGGTTTTGCCCTGGGTGTAAATATAAAATGGTGACATTAAGAGCTGATGTAACCAAACAGGTGAACTCAATGGATTCATTTCGATTCACTTGTAAGATTCAAAATTACAACATCCATCAACCGAGAAAAGCAATTTCTAGTCTATATTGGAATAGTGTAATAAAAACAAATTCGATACACCCAACATGGCTGCTACGATTAGGGTCTTTCCTGAGACATTCTCTTGGGTACAGTGGTGTTGGTCACTCACAAAACTGGTCTGAGTGGCTTACATTTAAGGATGATCCCACACTACCCAATATCTGACGATCACATCCTCCCCAATATTTGACTATCTGTCTGAGGCTGAACCAGACTATTCACAACTTTGGTGTCATATTTGTCCTTGAAATGAGCTTCTGACCACATATCCACAGCATGTGGAGGTGTGTCGCTGAGTCTGGAGCAGAGTGAGGAGGTGTGTCGCTGAGTCGGGAGCAGAGTGAGGAGGTGTGTTGCTGAGTCGGGAGCAGAGTGAGGAGGTATGTCGCTGAGTCGGGAGCAGAGTGAGGGGGTGTGTCGCTGAGTCGGGAGCAGCGTGAGGAGGTGTGTCGCTGAGTCGGGAGCAGAGTGAGGGGGTGTGTCCCTGAGTCGGGAGCAGCGTGAGGAGATGTGTCGCTGAGTCGGGAGCAGAGTGAGGAGGTGTGTCGCTGAGTCGGGAGCAGAGTGAGGAGGTGTGTCGCTGAGTCGGGAGCAGAGTGAGGAGGTGTGTCGCTGAGTCGGGAGCAGAGTGAGGAGGTGTGTCCCTGAGTCGGGAGCAGAGTGAGGAGGTGTGTCCCTGAGTCGGGAGCAGAGTGAGGAGGTGTGTCCCTGAGTCGGGAGCAGAGTGAGGAGGTGTGTCGCTGAGTCGGGAGCAGAGTGAGGAGGTGTGTCGCTGAGTCGGGAGCAGCGTGAGGAGGTGTGTCGCTGAGTCGGGAGCAGCGTGAGGAGGTGTGTCGCTGAGTCGGGAGCAGAGTGAGGAGGTGTGTCGCTGAGTCGGGAGCAGAGTGAGGAGGTGTGTCGCTGAGTCGGGAGCAGCGTGAGGAGGTGTGTCGCTGAGTCGGGAGCAGAGTGAGGAGGTGTGTTGCTGAGTCGGGAGCAGAGTGAGGAGGTATGTCGCTGAGTCGGGAGCAGAGTGAGGGGGTGTGTCGCTGAGTCGGGAGCAGCGTGAGGAGGTGTGTCGCTGAGTCGGGAGCAGAGTGAGGGGGTGTGTCCCTGAGTCGGGAGCAGCGTGAGGAGATGTGTCGCTGAGTCGGGAGCAGAGTGAGGAGGTGTGTCGCTGAGTCGGGAGCAGAGTGAGGAGGTGTGTCGCTGAGTCGGGAGCAGAGTGAGGAGGTGTGTCGCTGAGTCGGGAGCAGAGTGAGGAGGTGTGTCCCTGAGTCGGGAGCAGAGTGAGGAGGTGTGTCGCTGAGTCGGGAGCAGAGTGAGGAGGTGTGTCACTAGGTCGGGAGCAGAGTGAGGAGGTGTGTCGCTGAGTCGGGAGCAGAGTGAGGAGGTGTGTCGCTGAGTCGGGAGCAGAGTGAGGAGGTGTGTCGCTGAGTCGGGAGCAGAGTGAGGAGGTGTGTCGCTGAGTCGGGAGCAGAGTGAGCAGGTGTGTCGCTGAGTCGGGAGCAGAGTGAGGAGGTGTGTCACTAGGTCGGGAGCAGAGTGAGGAGGTGTGTCGCTGAGTCGGGAGCAGAGTGAGGAGGTGTGTCGCTGAGTCGGGAGCAGAGTGAGGAGGTGTGTCGCTGAGTCGGGAGCAGAGTGAGGAGGTGTGTCGCTGAGTCGGGAGCAGAGTGAGGAGGTGTGTCGCTGAGTCGGGAGCAGAGTGAGGAGGTGTGTCCCTGAGTCGGGAGCAGAGTGAGGAGGTGTGTCGCTGAGTCGGGAGCAGAGTGAGGAGGTGTGTCACTAGGTCGGGAGCAGAGTGAGGAGGTGTGTCGCTGAGTCGGGAGCAGAGTGAGGAGGTGTGTCGCTGAGTCGGGAGCAGAGTGAGGAGGTGTGTCGCTGAGTCGGGAGCAGAGTGAGGAGGTGTGTCGCTGAGTCGGGAGCAGAGTGAGCAGGTGTGTCGCTGAGTCGGGAGCAGAGTGAGGAGGTGTGTCACTAGGTCGGGAGCAGAGTGAGGAGGTGTGTCGCTGAGTCGGGAGCAGAGTGAGGAGGTGTGTCGCTGAGTCGGGAGCAGAGTGAGGAGGTGTGTCGCTGAGTCGGGAGCAGAGTGAGGAGGTGTGTCGCTGAGTCGGGAGCAGAGTGAGGAGGTGTGTCGCTGAGTCGGGAGCAGAGTGAGGAGGTGTGTCGCTGAGTCGGGAGCAGCGTGAGGAGATGTGTCGCTGAGTCGGGAGCAGAGTGAGGAGGTGTGTCGCTGAGTCGGGAGCAGAGTGAGGAGGTGTGTCCCTGAGTCGGGAGCAGAGTGAGGAGGTGTGTCGCTGAGTCGGGAGCAGAGTGAGGAGGTGTGTCACTAGGTCGGGAGCAGAGTGAGGAGGTGTGTCGCTGAGTCGGGAGCAGAGTGAGGAGGTGTGTCACTAGGTCGGGAGCAGAGTGAGGAGGTGTGTCGCTGAGTCGGGAGCAGAGTGAGCAGGTGTGTCGCTGAGTCGGGAGCAGAGTGAGGAGGTGTGTCACTAGGTCGGGAGCAGAGTGAGGAGGTGTGTCGCTGAGTCGGGAGCAGCGTGAGGAGATGTGTCGCTGAGTCGGGAGCAGAGTGAGGAGGTGTGTCGCTGAGTCGGGAGCAGAGTGAGGAGGTGTGTCGCTGAGTCGGGAGCAGAGTGAGGAGGTGTGTCGCTGAGTCGGGAGCAGAGTGAGGAGGTGTGTCCCTGAGTCGGGAGCAGAGTGAGGAGGTGTGTCGCTGAGTCGGGAGCAGAGTGAGGAGGTGTGTCACTAGGTCGGGAGCAGAGTGAGGAGGTGTGTCGCTGAGTCGGGAGCAGAGTGAGGAGGTGTGTCGCTGAGTCGGGAGCAGAGTGAGGAGGTGTGTCGCTGAGTCGGGAGCAGAGTGAGGAGGTGTGTCGCTGAGTCGGGAGCAGAGTGAGCAGGTGTGTCGCTGAGTCGGGAGCAGAGTGAGGAGGTGTGTCACTAGGTCGGGAGCAGAGTGAGGAGGTGTGTCGCTGAGTCGGGAGCAGAGTGAGGAGGTGTGTCGCTGAGTCGGGAGCAGAGTGAGGAGGTGTGTCGCTGAGTCGGGAGCAGAGTGAGGAGGTGTGTCGCTGAGTCGGGAGCAGAGTGAGGAGGTGTGTCCCTGAGTCGGGAGCAGAGTGAGGAGGTGTGTCGCTGAGTCGGGAGCAGAGTGAGGAGGTGTGTCGCTGAGTCGGGAGCAGAGTGAGGAGGTGTGTCGCTGAGTCGGGAGCAGCGTCAGGAGGTGTGTCCCTGAGTCGGGAGCAGAGTGAGGAGATGTGTCGCTGAGTCGGGAGCAGAGTGAGGAGGTGTGTCGCTGAGTCGGGAGCAGAGTGAGGAGGTGTGTCGCTGAGTCGGGAGCAGAGTGAGGAGGTGTGTCACTGAGTCGGGAGCAGAGTGAGGAGGTGTGTCGCTGAGTCGGGAGCAGAGTGAGGAGGTGTGTCACTGAGTCGGGAGCAGAGTGAGGAGGTGTGTCGCTGAGTCGGGAGCAGAGTGAGGAGGTGTGTCGCTGAGTCGGGAGCAGAGTGAGGAGGTGTGTCGCTGAGTCGGGAGCAGAGTGAGGAGGTGTGTCGCTGAGTCGGGAGCAGAGTGAGGAGGTGTGTCGCTGAGTCGGGAGCAGCGTGAGGAGATGTGTCGCTGAGTCGGGAGCAGAGTGAGGAGGTGTGTCGCTGAGTCGGGAGCACAGTGAGGAGGTGTGTCGCTGAGTCGGGAGCAGAGTGAGGAGGTGTGTCGCTGAGTCGGGAGCAGCGTGAGGAGGTGTGTCACTGAGTCGGGAGCAGAGTGAGGAGGTGTGTCACTGAGTCGGGAGCAGAGTGAGGAGGTGTGTCACTGAGTCGGGAGCAGAGTGAGGAGGTGTGTCGCTGAGTCGGGAGCAGAGTGAGGAGGTGTGTCGCTGAGTCGGGAGCAGCGTGAGGAGGTGTGTCGCTGAGTCGGGAGCAGAGTGAGGAGGTGTGTCGCTGAGTCGGGAGCAGAGTGAGGAGGTGTGTCGCTGAGTCGGGAGCAGAGTGAGGAGGTGTGTCGCTGAGTCGGGAGCAGAGTGAGGAGGTGTGTCGCTGAGTCGGGAGCAGAGTGAGGAGGTGTGTCGCTGAGTCGGGAGCAGAGTGAGGAGGTGTGTCACTGAGTCGGGAGCAGAGTGAGGAGGTGTGTCGCTGAGTCGGGAGCAGAGTGAGGAGGTGTGTCGCTGAGTCGGGAGCAGAGTGAGGAGGTGTGTCGCTGAGTCGGGAGCAGAGTGAGGAGGTGTGTCGCTGAGTCGGGAGCAGCGTGAGGAGGTGTGTCGCTGAGTCGGGAGCAGAGTGAGGAGGTGTGTCGCTGAGTCGGGAGCAGCGTGAGGAGGTGTGTCGCTGAGTCGGGAGCAGCGTGAGGAGGTGTGTCGCTGAGTCGGGAGCAGAGTGAGGATGTGTGTCGCTGAGTCGGGAGCAGCGTGAGGAGGTGTGTCGCTGAGTCGGGAGCAGAGTGAGGAGGTGTGTCGCTGAGTCGGGAGCAGAGTGAGGAGGTGTGTCCCTGAGTCGGGAGCAGAGTGAGGAGGTGTGTCGCTGAGTCGGGAGCAGAGTGAGGAGATGTGTCGCTGAGTCGGGGGCAGAGTGAGGAGGTGTGTCGCTGAGTCAGGAGCAGAGTGAGGAGGTGTGTCGCTGAGTCGGGAGCAGAGTGAGGAGGTGTGTAGCTGAGTCGGGAGCAGCGTGAGGAGGTGTGTCGCTGAGTCGGGAGCAGAGTGAGGAGGTGTGTCGCTGAGTCGGGAGCAGCGTGAGGAGGTGTGTCGCTGAGTTGGGAGCAGGGTGAGGAGGTGTGTCCCTGAGTCGGGAGCAGAGTGAGGAGGTGTGTCGCTGAGTCGGGAGCAGCGTGAGGAGGTGTGTCGCTGAGTCGGGAGCAGAGTGAGGAGGTGTGTCGCTGAGTCGGGAGCAGAGTGAGGAGGTGTGTCGCTGAGTCGGGAGCAGAGTGAGGAGGTGTGTCGCTGAGTCGGGAGCAGAGTGAGGAGGTGTGTCGCTGAGTCGGGAGCAGAGTGAGGAGGAGTGTCGCTGAGTCGGGAGCAGAGTGAGGAGGTGTGTCGCTGAGTCGGGAGCAGAGTGAGGAAGTGTGTCGCTGAGTCGGGAGCAGAGTGAGGAGGTGTGTCCCTGAGTCGGGAGCAGAGTGAGGAGGTGTGTCGCTGAGTCGGGAGCAGCGTGAGGAGGTGTGTCGCTGAGTCGGGAGCAGCGTGAGGAGGTGTGTTGCTGAGTCGGGAGCAGAGTGAGGAGGTGTGTCGCTGAGTCGGGAGCAGAGTGAGGAGGTGTGTCGCTGAGTCGGGAGCAGAGTGAGGAGGTGTGTCACTGAGTCGGGAGCAGAGTGAGGAGGTGTGTCGCTGAGTCGGGAGCAGAGTGAGGAGGTGTGTCGCTGAGTCGGGAGCAGAGTGAGGAGGTGTGTCGCTGAGTCGGGAGCAGAGTGAGGAGGTGTGTCGCTGAGTCGGGAGCAGAGTGAGGAGGTGTGTCGCTGAGTCGGGAGCAGCGTGAGGAGGTGTGTCACTGAGTCGGGAGCAGAGTGAGGAGGTGTGTCGCTGAGTCGGGAGCAGAGTGAGGAGGTGTGTCACTGAGTCGGGAGCAGAGTGAGGAGTTGTGTCGCTGAGTCGGGAGCAGCGTGAGGAGGTGTGTCACTAGGTCGGGAGCAGAGTGAGGAGGTGTGTCGCTGAGTCGGGAGCAGAGTGAGGAGGTGTGTCGCTGAGTCGGGAGCAGAGTGAGGAGGTGTGTCGCTGAGTCGGGAGCAGAGTGAGGAGGTGTGTCGCTGAGTCGGGAGCAGAGTGAGGAGGTGTGTCGCTGAGTCGGGAGCAGAGTGAGGAGGTGTGTCGCTGAGTCGGGAGCAGAGTGAGGAGGTGTGTCGCTGAGTCGGGAGCAGAGTGAGGAGGTGTGTCGCTGAGTCGGGAGCAGAGTGAGGAGGTGTGTCGCTGAGTCGGGAGCAGAGTGAGGAGTTGTGTCGCTGAGTCGGGAGCAGAGTGAGGAGGTGAGTCGCTGAGTCGGGAGCAGAGTGAGGAGGTGTGTCGCTGAGTCGGGAGCAGAGTGAGGAGGTGTGTCGCTGAGTCGGGAGCAGAGTGAGGAGGTGTGTCGCTGAGTCGGGAGCAGAGTGAGGAGGTGTGTCGCTGAGTCGGGAGCAGCGTGAGGAGGTGTGTCGCTGAGTCGGGAGCAGCGTGAGGAGGTGTGTCGCTGAGTCGGGAGCAGAGTGAGGAGGTGTGTCCCTGAGTCGGGAGCAGAGTGAGGAGGTGTGTCGCTGAGTCGGGAGCAGAGTGAGGAGGTGTGTCCCTGAGTCGGGAGCAGAGTGAGGAGGTGTGTCGCTGAGTCGGGAGCAGAGTGAGGAGGTGTGTCTCTGAGTCGGGAGCAGAGTGAGGAGGTGTGTAGCTGAGTCGGGAGCAGAGTGAGGAGGTGTGTCACTGAGTCGGGAGGA
This sequence comes from Pristiophorus japonicus, assembly GCF_044704955.1. Lineage (NCBI taxonomy): Eukaryota > Metazoa > Chordata > Chondrichthyes > Pristiophoridae > Pristiophorus > Pristiophorus japonicus. The sequence goes on from NW_027251082.1 coordinate 1,056,189, forward strand.
GCGTGAGGAGGTGTGTCACTGAGTCGGGAGCAGCGTGAGGAGGTGTGTCGCTGAGTCGGGAGCAGCGTGAGGAGGTGTGTTGCTGAGTCGGGAGCAGAGTGAGGAAGTGTGTCGCTGAGTCGGGAGCAGAGTGAGGAGGTGTGTCGCTGAGTCGGGAGCAGAGTGACGAGGTGTGTGGAGAGGCGACCGGTGCAGCTACAGGGAGAAGGCTAAAAAGAAGTAGAAACAGAAAGGTGACATCACAGCCAAGGGGGTAAATGATTGGCTGGTGATTGGTGAGTAGTTTTTCCTTTTTCTCTTCCATATCAGTGAGCAAACTTTAGCATTGTTGTTGCCTATCTAAGGGTTAATTCATGGCAGGAGAGCTCGGTCACGTGATATGTTCCTCGGTGTCCCTGACGACTACGTGTGCGGGAAGTGTATCCGCCTCCAGCTCCTGACAGACCGCGTTGCGGAGTTGGAGCTGAGGGTGGATTCACAAGGAGCATCCACAATGCGGAGAATGATGTGAGTAGCACGTGTAGCGAGTTGGTCTTACCGCAGGTGAAGGGTCCACAGCCAGATAGGGAATGGAAGACCAGCAGGAAGAGCAGTGCAAGGAAGGGAGTGTAGGGGTCCCCTGTGCTCATCCCCCTGCAAAACAGATACACTGCTTTGAGTACTGTTGAGGGGGATGAATCATCAGGGGAGGGCAGCAGCAGCCAAGTTCATGGCACCGTGGCTGGCTCTGCTGCACAGGAGGGCAGGAAAAAGAGTGGGAGAGCGATAGTGATAGGGGATTCAATTGTAAGGGGAATAGATAGGCGTTTCTGCGGCCGCAACCGAGACTCCAGGATGGTATGTTGCCTCCCTGGTGCAAGGGTCAAGGATGTCTCGGAGCGGGTGCAGGACATTCTGAAAAGGGAGGGAGAAGAGCCAGTTGTCGTGGTGCATATAGGTACCAACGATATAGGTAAAAATAGGGATGAGGTCCTACGAGATGAATTTAGAGAGCTAGGAGCTAAATTAAAAAGTAGGACCTCAAAAGTAGTAATCTCGGGATTGCTACCAGTGCCACGTGCTAGTCAGAGTAGGAATCGCAGGATAGCGCAGATGAATACGTGGCTTGAGCAGTGGTGCAGCAGGGAGGGATTCAAATTCCTGGGACATTGGAACCTGTTCTGGGGGAGGTGGGACCAGTACAAACCGGACGGTCTGCACCTGGGCAGGACTGGAACCAATGTCCCAGGGGGAGTGTTTGCTAGTGCTGTTGGGGAGGAGTTAAACTAATATGGCAGGGGGATGGGAACCAATGCAGGGAGACAGAGGGAAACAAAAAGGAGACAAAAGCAAAAGACAGAAAGGAGATGAGTAAAAGTGGAGGACAGAGAAACCAAGGCAAAAAATAAAAAGGGCCACTGAATGTAAAGGGGCTGCAGGAGGGGTCAAAACTAAAAATCATGGTTTAAAAACTAGTATTAAAACCCTCTACCTAAACGCACGCAGCATTCGAAATAAAGTAAATGAGTTGACGGCACAAATCATTACAAATGGGTATGATTTGGTGGCCATTACAGAAACGTGGTTGCAGGGTGGCCAAGACTGGGAATTAAACATACAGGGGTATCTGATGATTCGGAAAGATAGACAAGAAGGGAAAGGAGGTGGGGTCCCTCTGTTAATAAAGGATGATATCAGGGCAGTTGTGAGAGACGATATTGGCTCTAATGAACAAAATGTTGAATCATTGTGGGTGGAGATTAGAGATAGTAAGGGGAAAAAGTCACTGGTGGGTGTCGTTTATAGGCCCCCAAATAATAACTTCATGGTGGGGCGGGCAATAATCAAGGAAATAATGGAGGCATGTGAAAAAGGAACGGCAGTAATCATGGGGGATTTTAACCTACATTTCGATTGGTCAAATCAAATCGCACGGGGTAGCCTGGAGGAGGAATTCATAGAATGCATACGGGATTGTTTCTTAGAACAGTATGTTACAGAACCTACAAGGGAGCAAGCTATCTTAGATCTGGTCCTGTGTAATGATACAGGAATATTAAACGATCTCCTAGTAAAAGATCCTCTCGGAATGAGTGATCACAGTATGGTTGAATTTGTAATACAGATTGAGAGTGAGGAAGTAGTGTCTCAAACGAGCGTACTATGCTTAAACAAAGGGGACTACAGTGGGATGAGGGCAGAGTTGGCTAAAGTAGACGGCGGCAGTCGGGAGCAGTGTCGAGGAGGTGAGGCCTATAAAAGGCCCAGCAGGTAGTCCGGGGCCCAGCGTCGGCGGCAGTCGGGAGCAGCGTCGAGGAGGTGTGTGGAGAGGCCTATAAAAGGCCCAGCAGGGAGTCCGGGGCCCAGCGTCGGCGGCAGTCGGGAGCAGCGTCGAGGAGGTCCGTGGAGCGGCCTATAAAAGGCCCAGCAGGGAGTCCGGGGCCCAGTGTCAGAGGCAGTCGGGAGCAGTGTCGGAACAGCCTATAAAAGGTGTGACTTGTGCAGCTACAGGGAGAAGGCAAAAAAGAAGTAGAAAGAAATCAAAAGGTGACGTCACAGCCAAGAGGGTAAGTGATTGGCTGGTGATTGTTGAGTAGTTTTTCTTTTTTCTCTTCTACATCAGTGAGTAACTTTTAACACTGTTGTTGCCAATTTAAGTGTATCTAAGGGTTAAGTCATGGCAGGAGAGCTCGGTCGGGTGTTATGCTCCTCCTGTACCATGTGGGAACTCAGGGACACTTCCGGTGTTCCTGACGATTACGTGTGTGGGAAGTGTATCCGCCTCCAGCTCCTGACAGACCGCGTTGCGGAGTTGGAGCTGAGGGTGGATTCACTCTGGAGCATCCACGATGCTGAAAATGACGTGAGTATCACGTGTAGTGAGTTGGTCTTACCGCAGGTGAAGGGTCCACAGCCAGCTAGGGAATGGAAGACCAGCAGGAAGAGTAGTGCAAGGAAGGTAGTGCAGGAGTCCCCTGTGGTCATCCCCCTGCAAAACAGATACACTGCTTTGGGTACTGTTGAGGGGGATGACTCATCAGGGGAGGGCAGCAGCAGCCAAGTTCATGGCACCGTGGCTGGCTCTGCTGCACAGGAGGGCAGGAAAAAGAGTGGGAGAGCAATAGTGATTGGGGATTCAATGGTGAGGGGAATAGATAGGCGTTTCTGCGGCCGCAACCGAGACTCCAGGATGGTATATTGCCTCCCTGGTGCAAGGGTCAAGGATGTCTCGGAGCGGGTGCAGGACATTCTAAAAAGGGAGGGAGAACAGCCAGTTGTCGTGGTGCACATTGGTACCAATGACATAGGTAAAAAAAGGGATGAGGTCCTACGAAACGAATTTAAGGAGCTAGGAGCTAAATTAAAAACTAGGACCTCAAAAGTAGTAATCTCGGGATTGCTACCAGTGCCACGTGCTAGTCAGAGTTGGAACGCAGGATAGCACAGATGAATACGTGGCTTGAGCAGTGGTGCAACAGGGAGGGATTCAAATTCTTGGGGCATTGGAACCGGTTCTGGGGGAGGTGGGACCAGTACAAACCGGACGGTCTGCACCTGGGCAGGACCGGAACCAATGTCCTAGGGGGAGTGTTTGCTAGTGCTGTTGGGGAGGATTTAAACTGATATGGCAGGGGGATGGGAACCAATGCAGGTAGACAGAGGGAAACAAAAAGGAGGCAAAAGCAAAAGACAGAAAGGAGATGAGTAAAAGTGGAGGGCAGAGAAACCCAAGGCAAAGAACAAAAAGGGCCACTGTACAGCAAAATTCTAAAAGGACAAAGGGTGTTAAAAGAACAAGCCTGAAGGCTTTGTGTCTTAATGCAAGGAGTATCCGCAATAAAGTGGATGAATTAACTGTGCAAATAGATGTTAACAAATATGATGTGATTGGGATTATGGAGACGTGGCTCCAGGATGATCAGGGCTGGGAACTCAACATCCAGGGGTATTCAACATTCAGGAAAGATAGAATAAAAGGAAAAGGAGGTGGGGTAGCATTGCTGGTTAAGGAGCAAATTAAGGCAATAGTTCGGAAGGACATTAGCTTGGATGATGTGGAATCTATATGGGTAGAGCTGCAGAATACCAAAGGAAAAAAAACGTTAGTGGGAGTTGTGTACAGACCTCCAAACAGTAGTAGTGATGTTGGGGAGGGCATCAAACATGAAATTAGGGGTGCGTGCAATAAAGGTGCAGCAGTTATAATGGGTGACTTTAATATGCACATAGATTGGGTTAACCAAACTGGAAGCAATACGGTAGAGGAGGATTTCCTGGAGTGCATAAGGGATGGATTTTTAGACCAATATGTCGAGGAACCAACTAGGGCGGAGGCCATCTTAGACTGGGTGTTGTGTAATGAGAGAGGATTAATTAGCAATCTCGTTGTGCGAGGCCCCTTGGGGAAGAGTGACCATAATATGGTGGAATTCTGCCTTAGGATGGAGAATGAAACAGTTAATTCAGAGACCATGGTCCAGAACTTAAAGAAGGGTAACTTTGAAGGTATGAGGCGTGAATTGGCTAGGATAGATTGGCGAATGATACTGAAGGGGTTGACTGTGGTTGGGCAATGGCAGACATTTAGAGACCGCATTGATGAACTACAACAATTGTACATCCCTGTCTGTCGTAAAAATAAAAAAGGGAAGGTGGCTCAACCGTGGCTATCAAGGGAAATCAGGGATAGCATTAAAGCCAAGGAAGTGGCATACAAATTGGCCAGAAATAGCAGTGAACACGGGGACTGGGAGAAATTTAGAACTCAGCAGAGGAGGACAAAGGGTTTGATTAGGGCAGGGAAAATGGAGTACGAGAAGAAGCTTGCAGGGAACATTAAGACAGATTGCAAAAGTTTCTATGGATATGTAAAGAGAAAAAGGTTAGTAAAGACAAACGTAGGTCCCCTGCAGTCAGAATCAGGGGAAGTCATAACGGGGAACAAAGAAATGGCAGACCAATTGAACAAGTACTTTGGTTCGGTATTCACTGAGGAGGACACAAACAACCTTCCGGATATAAAAGGGGTTGGAGGGTCTAGTGAGGAGGAGGAACTGAGGGAAATCCTTATTAGTCGGGAAATTGTGTTGGGGAAATTGATGGGATTGAAGGCCGATAAATCCCCAGGGCCTGATGGACTGCATCCCAGAGTACTTAAGGAGGTGGCCTTGGAAATAGTGGATGCATTGACAGTCATTTTCCAACATTCCATTGACTCTGGATCAGTTCCTATGGAGTGGAGGGTAGCCAATGTAACCCCACTTTTTAAAAAAGAAGGGAGAGAGAAAACAGGGAATTATAGACCGGTCAGCCTGACATCGGTAGTGGGTAAAATGATGGAATCAATTATTAAGGATGTCATCGCAGTGCATTTGGAAAGAGGTAATATGATAGGTCCAAGTCAGCATGGATTTGTGAAAGGGAAATCATGCTTGACAAATCTTCTGGAATTTTTTGAGGATGTTTCCAGTAGAGTGGACAAGGGAGAACCAGTCGATGTGGTATATTTGGACTTTCAGAAGGCTTTCGACAAGGTCCCACACAAGAGATTAATGTGCAAAGTTAAAGCACATGGGATTGGGGGTAGTGTGCTGACATGGATTGAGAACTGGTTGTCAGACAGGAAGCAAAGAGTAGGAGTAAATGGGGACTTTTCAGAATGGCAGGCAGTGACTAGTGGGGTACCGCAAGGTTCTGTGCTGGGGCCCCAGCTGTTTACACTGTACATTAATGATTTAGACGAGGGGATTAAATGTAGTATCTCCAAATTTGCGGATGACACTAAGTTGGGTGGCAGTGTGAGCTGCAAGGAGGATTCTATGAGGCTGCAGAGCGACTTGGATAGGTTAGGTGAGTGGGCAAATGCATGGCAGATGAAGTATAATGTGGATAAATGTGAGGTTATCCACTTTGGTGGTAAAAACAGAGAGACAGACTATATCTGAATGGTGACAGATTAGGAAAAGGAGAGGTGCAACGAGACCTGGGTGTCATGGTACAGCAGTCATTGAAGGTTGGCATGCAGGTACAGCAGGCGGTTAAGAATGCAAATGGCATGTTGGCCTTCATAGCGAGGGGATTTGAGTACAAGGGCAGGGAGGTGTTGCTACAATTGTACAGGGCCTTGGTGAGGCCACACCTGGAGTATTGTGTACAGTTTTGGTCTCCTAACCTGAGGAAGGACATTCTTGCTATTGAGGGAGTGCAGCGAAGGTTCACCAGACTGATTCCCGGGATGGCGGGACTGACCTATCAAGAAAGACTGGATCAACTGGGCTTGTATTCACTGGAGTTCAGAAGAATGAGAGGGGACCTCATAGAAACGTTTAAAATTCTGACGGGGTTAGACAGGTTAGATGCAGGAAGAATGTTCCCAATGTTGGGGAAGTCCAGAACCAGGGGACACAGTCTAAGGATAAGGGGTAAGCCATTTAGGACTGAGATGAGGAGGAATTTCTTCACCCAGAGAGTGGTGAACCTGTGGAATTCTCTACCACAGAAAGTTGTTGAGGCCAATTCACTAAATATATTCAAAAAGGAGTTAGATGAAGTCCTTACTACTAGGGGAATCAAGGGGTATGGTGAGAAAGCAGGAATGGGGTACTGAAGTTGCATGTTCAGCCATGAACTCATTGAATGGCGGTGCAGGCTAGAAGGGCCGAATGGCCTACTCCTGCACCTATTTTCTATGTTTCTATGTTTCTAAACACAGACGAAACAGTGGCACAATTGAGGAACAGTGGAGGACTTTTAAGGAGCTCTTTCATAGTGCTCAACAAAAATATATTCCAATGAAAAAGAAGGGCGGTAAGAGAAGGGATAACCAGCCGTGGATAACCAGGGAAATTAAGGAGAGTAACAAATCTAAAAACCAATGCGTATAAGGTGGCCAAGGTTAGTGGGAAAATAGAAGATTGGGAACATTTTAAACGACAGCAAAGAATGACTAAGAAAGCAATAAAGAAACGAAAGATAGATTACGAAGGTAAACTTGCGCAAAACATAAAAATGGATAGTAAAAGCTTTTACAGATATATAAAATGGAAAAGAGTGACTAAAGTAAATGTTGGTCCCTTAGAAGATGAGAAGGGGGATTTCATAATGGGAAATGTGGAAATGGCTGAGACCTTAAACAATTATTTTTCTACGGTCTTCACAGTGGAAGACACAGAAACCATGCCAGAAATTGCTGGTCACAGGAATGTGGGAAGGGAGGACCTTGAGACAATCACTATCACTAGGGAGGTAGTGCTGGACAGGCTAATGGGACTCAAGGTAGACAAGTCCCCTGGTCCTGATGAAATGCATCCCAGAGTATTAAAAGAGATGGCGGAAGTTATAGCAGATGCATTCGTTAGAATCTACCAAAATTCTCTGGACTCTGGGGAGGTACCAGCGGATTGGAAAGCAGCTAATGTAACGCCTCTGTTTAAAAAAGGGGGCAGACAAAAGGCAGGTTAGTTTAACATCTGTAGTGGGGAAAATGCTTGAAACTATCATTAAGGAAGAAATAGCGGGACATCTAGATAGGAATAGTGCAATCAAGCAGACGCAACATGGATTCATGAAGGGGAAATCATGTTTAACTAATTTACTGGAATTCTTTGAGGATATAACAAGCATGGTGGATAGAGGTGTACTGATGGATGTGGTGTATTTAGATTTTCAAAAGGCATTCGATAAGGTGCCACACAAAAGGTTACTGCAGAAGATAAAGGTACGCAGAGTCAGAGGAAATGTATTAGCATGGATAGAGAATTGGCTGGCTAACAGAAAGCAGAGTGTCGGGATAAATGGGTCCTTTTCGGGTTGGAAATCGGTGGTTAGTGGTGTGCCACAGGGATCGGTGCTGGGACCACAACTGTTTACAATATACCTAGATGACCTGGAAGAGGGGACAGAGTGTAGTGTAACAAAGTTTGCAGATGACACAAAGATTAGTGGGAAAGCGGGTTGTGTAGAGGACACAGAGAGGCTGCAAAGAGATTTAGATAGGTTTAGCGAATGGGCTAAGGTTTGGCAGATGGAATACAATGTCGGAAAGTGTGAGGTCATCCACCTTGGGAAAAAAATCAAAAAAAGGAATATTATTTGAATGGGGAGAAATTACAACATGCTGCGGTGCAGAGGGACCTGGGGGTCCTTGTGCATAAATCCCAAAAAGTTAGTTTGCAGGTGCAGCAGGTAATCAGGAAGGCGAATGGTATGTTGGCCTTCATTGCGAGAGGGATGGAGTACAAAAGCAGGGAGGTCCTGCTGCAACTGTACAGGGTATTGGTGAGGCCGCACCTGGAGTACTGCGTGCAGTTTTGGTCACCTTACTTTAGGAAGGATATACTAGCTTTGGAGGGGGTACAGAGACGATTCACTGGGCTGATTCCGGAGATGAGGGGGTTACCTTATGATTATAGATTGAGTAGACTGGGTCTTTACTCGTTGGAGTTCAGAAGGATGAGGGGTGATCTTATAGAAACATTTAAAATAATGAAAGGGATAGACAAGGTAGAGGCAGAGAGGTTGTTTCCACTGGTCGGGGAGACTAGAACTAGGGGGCACAGCCTCAAAATACGGGCTCAAAATTTAAAACCGAGTTGAGAAGGAATTTCTTCTCCCAGAGGGTTGTGAATCTGTGGAATTCTCTGCCCAAGGAAGCAGTTGAGGCTAGCTCATTGAATGTATTCAAGTCACAGATAGATATTTTTTAACCAATAAGGGAATTAAGGGTTACGGGGAGAGGGTGGGTAAGTGGAGCTGAGTCCACGGCCAGATCAGCCATGATGTTGTTGAATGGTGGAGCAGGCTCGAGGGGCTCGATGGCCTACTCCTGTTCCTAATTCTGATGTTGTTATATTCTTATAACTAAAACCATCTATTTCCACCTTCTAACATTGCCTCTCTCCACCTGTGCCTCAACTCATCTGCTGCAGAGACCATCATCCCTGCCTTTGTTACCTCTCGACTTGACTACTCCAACACACTCCTGGCTGGCCTCCCACATTCTACCCGACATAAACTTGAGGTCATCCAAAACTCAGCTGGTCGTGTCCTAACTCGCACCTAGTCCCGGTCACCTATCACCCCCTGTGCTCACTGACCTACATTGGCTCCCGGTTAACCAATACCTCAATTTCAAAATTCCCATCCTTGTTTTCAAATTCCTCCATGGCCCTCGCCCCTCACTATCTCTGTAATCTCCTCCAGACCCACAACATCCCGAGATATCTGCATTTCTCAAACCACAACCCGGCATTTAAACAATAGGCAGCCTGGGCTGGCAGCCAGTTTATCCGGTCCCAGCTGATTCCCTTGTCCCAGTGCTGCACTCCCAGCTGGCTTGTGCCAGGAGTGCGATGTTTGTCCATGTGGGAATTCAGAACATCTGTATCTCAGCAATTATAAAAACCTAACACCTTGTTTGCTGTCTCTCTATTGCAGATTTATTCAATAAGATATACACACTTTATCGGTCAGACACAGATCACAGTGAACTGGACCTGATTTGTGAAGCTCTTTCTGAGCTCACTGAAACTAAATGGACTTGGGGGTCACGTCAATTTCAGAATCAAGAGAAAGAAATAGCTTCTACTTTCAGATCTCAGCCTATCGATATAAACAGGACCTACTTTGGGAGTAGACTGTTGCCCACAGTGGAATATTATAATGGCGGGAACTTCAGTGTGAGGATTGTCCCTGTACTGTTTGACGATGCAGGAGTTTACACATGTTCTCTGGGATCACATAAATTTGTGACCATTAAACTAATCACAGTTAACGGCAGGAGACAGAATGTTGCCGTTGTTTTCAATGATAAAGTCATTGTTTAAAATCTAAATGGTTTTGCTCTTTCCACAGACACAGCTGAACCATCTGAGGCAGTGACTGAGGGAGACACCGTTACCCTGACCTGCTCTGTCTCTGATGTCACTGAATCAATGAGACTGGTTTGGATCAGTAGTGATGGCAAAACTGTTGGAGAGAAAACATTGAATGGATGGAATGGGGAAGAGAAATCATTGAGACTGATTATTCAGAAAGCTGACAGAGGCAGAGGGAACTGGATATCAAAACATACCCAAAGTTTTAATTCCATATTATCTGAAGATTAACAGTAAGTGTCTCAGGTTTTTCTCTTTGTATCCTCCACAGAAAGCTCTTGTCATTTGCTGCTCCTTTAATTGCGATCACCTTTTGTTTCCTATTGCACTCCATGTTACTCAGAGTTCAAAATCAGAAGTGTTCACAAAAGTCAGAATACACAACTCAAAGCAATGTATAGGAGTTGAAGAGGACAACACATCTTACTAAATCTCATTCGGGTCCATTCCACTCCTGTAAGGAACCTTGTTAATCTGTAATGCCCACCTGCCCACTGTATTAAGATAGATGCCAGTAACATAGCGGTTTTCTTTTCCATCCAGTGTTGCTATGGTGGGGAATGATGGAAAATGTGACACATGATGTCACTCTGTCCCTGGCATTTATTTGAATGTGACCCACATTTGACCAATGTCACTTCTGGATCGAAATCCTGGAAGTGGTAGAAATTTTCCACAGGAATAATTGGATGGGAATGATTAGTCGGAGAATGATTGTTTGGGGAATGATAGAAAAGGCTGTCCAGCTGACATGTTGTCCCAGATCCATGTGAAATCAGACTGGGAAGGGAGCAGAAATCATTTGTTTGCCATTTACATTGATAATTTTAACTTTATAGCTCTGGAAGCTGCAGCTCCAGGTTTCTTGTCTTGCTGTAACGTTGAATTGCACCCAGCAATAGAGTCGGGAATCTGAGCACACAGGGCTCCCACACTCAGTTGCATGCAACTTATATCGGTCAGCACCCTTCAGGGCCAACTCTCTGAAAATCCATACAAAAAATTGCCTACACTTGTTTAAAAACCTGTTACATCTCTAACTTTTTCTGGTTCTGACGAAGGGTTATCGACCTGAAACGTTAACTCTGTTTCTCTCTCCACAGATGCTGCCTGACCTGCTGAGTATTTCCAGCATTTTCTGCTTTTATTTCAGGAAATTCAGATGCAGTGCTATTCAGGTACAAAACAGTAGCACAGGATTTGCATCCATTGTTCCTGTGCATGGTGCCCATTTCTCAGCTGCTATTTCTGGTAATGTGTCATGAGACTGGATTAATTAATTATCTCATAGTAAAGGATCCTCTTGGGAAGAGTGATCACAGCATGGTAGAATTTCAATTTCAGATTGAAGGTGAGAAAGCTCGGTCTCAACCTAGTATCCTGAACTTAAATAAAGGCAATTATAAAGGTATAGAGGCAAAGTTGTCTAAAGTTGATTTGGAAAATAGATTAAAGGGTAAGACGGTAGTTAAACAGTGCCAAACATTTAAGGGGATATTTCATAATTTATGAAGAAAGGTTGAGCAGGTTGGGCCTGTACTCATTGGAGTTTAGAAGATTGAGAGGTGATCCTATTGAAACATATAAGATTCTGAGGGGTCTTGACAGGGTAGATGCAGTTAAGATGATTCTGCTCATGGGGGAATCTACAACGAGGGGGCATAGTTTCAGAATAAGAGGTCACCCTTTTAAAACAGAGATGAGGAGGAATTTCTTCTCTCAGAGGGCTGTAAATCTGTGGAATTCTCTACCCCAGAGAGCTGTGGAGGCTGGATCATTGGGTCATTGAATGTATTTAAGGTGGAGATAGACAGATTTTTAACGATGAGGGAGTCAAGGGTTATGGGCAGTGGGCTAAGATTAGATCAGCCGTGATCTTATTGAATGGTGGAGCAGGCTCAAGGGGCCAAATGGCCGACTCCTGGAACTATTTCTTATGTTCTATGTATTTCGATGCTAAGTACAGTCAAATCACCCCTTAAATGTTTGGAAATATTTTTCTTTTGGTATCCCATCTTGTACACAATGTCCTACCTGCGTAAAGTTAGCCTATTTCCAGGACCCTCCCAAAGGAGCCTTCCAACCTGCCACAGGGAGGTGCATGAGATGAGTTGTAGCCGCTGTATCTTTTCATGCTCCCTGGGGAATGCTCATCCACACTTTTCCCACCTCCTTCTGAAACCTGGACAAAGATGGGTTATTTGGTTTGTGGCACATCATGGTCACAATCTCATTCCATGGTCGTGTCTTGCTGCTCTAATATGCATTGTGGTGCTGTTAATGAGAAAGCACTGTCATGGAATAATACTTGTTCAAAGTTATGGACAGGAATATACTCTACAAATTTTCTGTCTGACAGGTAAAAAAAAGTTGACCTTCATTATTGATTTTGACAGTGTTCTTGACTCCCTCCAAAATCTTCAATTTATAAACAATGGCACCTTTCAGCCCAGATTTGGGAATGTGCGCTGGTTTTCTTAACTCCCCAGAAGGTTTTTCGGGAATGGCCAGATACGCTGACCTAAGAGAAAAAAATGTTGGTTAAACTGCGAACAATTGAAAAAAACTGCAGACATGAGGGAACGTCAAAAAAAACTTGTCGAGAAAAATGGTAACTTAGTCAGTTACGCTGGCGCAGATCACAGGGGAAAGTTTGAAAAAAATAAATACCCCAGAAAAAACAGCGCGAACCAAAAAACGGCGCAAATGACCCGGGAACATTGAGTCCAATGGCAGTCGTCCAATGACTTCGAAATATTTGTCGTCATCTGCTGCGAACTTCACAACATGGCAGTCATGAGGGCGCAGCATTGCCCGACGATGTAGTCATAGCAACTGAGGAAGGGGAGCAGCAACAACAACAACAGCTTGTATTTATATAGCGCCTTTAAAGTAGTGAAATGTCCCAAGGCGCTTCACTGGAGTATTATGCAATACAAATTTGGGATTGAGCCGCGTAAGTAGAAATTAGCGCAGGACCTTGGTCAAAGAGTTATATTTTAAGGAAGAAAGAGAGGTACAGAGGCAGAGAGATTTAGTCAGGGAGTTCCAGAGCTTGGGGCCTAGGTAACAGAAGGCACAGCCACCAATGGTGGAGCGATTACAATCAGGGATGCTCAGGAGGGCAGAATTAGAGGAGTGCAGACATCTCAGGGGGTTGCGGGGCTGGAGAAGATTACAGAGATAGGGTGGGGCGAGATCATACAGAGATTTCAAAATGAGGATGAGAATCTTGAAATCGAGGCATTGCTTAACTGGAAACCAATGGATAGGTCAGTGAGCACAGCGGGAGTGATGGATGAGTGGGACATGGTGCGAGTTAGGACACAGACAGCCGAGTTTTTGATCACCTCTAGTTTACGTCGGGTAGAATGTGGGAGGCCAGCCAGGAGTGCACTGGAATCGTAAAGTCTAGAGGTAACAAAGGCACGGATGTGGGCTTTAGCAACGGATGAGCTGAGGCAAGGATGGAGACGGGCGATGTTACTGAGGTGGAAATAGACGGTGTTAGTTATGCTGCGGATATGTGGTTGAAAGCTCATTTCTGGGTCAAATATGAGACCAAGGTTGTGAACAGTCTGGTTCAGCCTCAGACAGATGATAGGGAGAGGGATGGAGTCAATGGCCAGGGAACAGAGTTTGTGGCAGGGACTGAAAACAATGCCTTGGGTCTTCCCAATATTCGATGTGAGAAAAGTTCTGTTCATCCAGAACTGGATGTGGGACAAGCAGTCTGACAATTTAGAGACTGTGGAGGGAGTGAGAGAAGTGGTGGTGAGGTAAAGCTGAGTGTTATCACTCAGGAGGAGGAGAAGGAGCAGGAGGAGTTCACGGTGCCATGCAGGAGACGACCTCGTCATTCACACATTCAGATATAGCGCCTTTAGCTTTAACTGTGTTTCTATCTTCCATGAAGTCACCTTAGTCTTTATTGCTTCATTAAGTTTGTTAAGATCTCTGTCCCGCCCTGACCCAGTCTGCATATTTTAGTCAAATCGTTGCTCTGCTTTACAACTTGACATTTCTCTTACTGTGTTTGACTTTACCCTGTGCTGAATTCTCCCACCCTCTCCATCATTAGTTTAAATCCCTATCTACCGCCCTTGTTATACGATTTGCCAGGACACTGGTCCCAGCCCAGTTTAAGTGGAGCCTGTCCCAATAGAACAGCTCCCTCTTTCCCCAGTACTGGTGTGAGTGCCCCATGAAGTGAAACTCCTACCTCTCGCACCACTCTTTCAGCCGCACATTTAAACTGTGAGAGCTAGAATTTCCCCAAAGCCCACAGCACCCGATTGTCGCCCAAAAACCGCTAAGGCTGAGAAGAGTATCACCGGAGAAAATGATTCTTCCTGAGTACACTAATTGTACTTTTTTGTTGCCACCACGGGCGACATAAAGCTATCCAGCCTAATCTCACTTTCCAACTCTTGGTCCCTAGCCTTGTAGGTTACCACACTTCAAGTTCACATCCAGGTACTGTTTCAATGCTCCACCCTCCTTTCAGGCAATATGTTCCAAACCCCCACCACATTTTGGGTAAAAAAACCTCCTCAAACCCCCTCTAATCCTTCTACCACTTACTTTAAATCTATGCCCCCTGGTTATTGACCCCTCTGCCAGGGGAAATAGCTCCTTCCTATCCACTCTATCGAGGACCATCATAATTTAATTCACCTCAACTGGGACTCTCTTTAGCCTCCTCTGCACCAAAGAAAACAACCCCAATCTTTCTTCATAGCTAAAATTCTCCAGTCCAGCAACATCCTCGTAAATCTCCTCTGGACCCTCAAGGAGTTTGGTAAGGTGTAGTCCACTCACTGGGGATCACTGAGGGTTCTGAGTGGAAGCCCTGTGTTCAGGAAGCTGTTTGAATGTCGATGAATATTGCTCTAGTTTGTCATTTTACTCAATAGTTTGCAATTACCGAACATTTATTGAATTTGATTATTCCATGTGAATTGATATTGCTTTCTGAGAAGATGTTGGTGAGCTGATCATTCCGAGCTACCGATTAGCTGTGAAAATCGACCTTCTATAATGCATTACTCCCCAAGGTTTGTTACTGTTTTAGGGTCACAGGATAATAGTATCCTCTCCTCCCTCATCTAGTTTTTCCATTGTTTAAAATGTTATTATTTCCAAGGTTTCCGCCATCAGTGTCCTCCTAGACCCATGCCATTGTCTCAGGTTGGCTCGATTGTCCTGGAACCTCTTACTTCAGTTGCTCCAGTGTGAAAGGCCTCAATCCCTCCCTTACTGACATCACCTGAGGGTTTGTCTTTGTCTGAGCAGTGAGCCAACTCCCCCATTATCACCCAATGCCACTGGGCCGATACTTGTATCACAATTCTTACTTTGTGGCCGCAGGATTACCACACTTGATGGGCGTGATTCCAAAGATCTTATTGTTCAGTTTTAGTTTTGGAACACCGGGTCTATTATTTTGGCTAAACATGTCTGCATTTGTGTTCGAATCCTTGAGCACAGAAGGAGACCATTCGGCCCATCGTGCCTGTGCCGTCTCTCTGAAAGAACAGTCCAATCCGTCGCACTCCCCTTCTCTTTCCCCAGAACCCTGTGAATGTTCCCCTTTCAAGTGTATGTCAATTCCCTTGTGAAAGTTATCATTGAATCTGCTTCCCCCACCCTTTTAGGCAATGCATTCCGATCATCATTTACAATTTGCATCGTAAAAATAATACTCTGCTCATCTCCGCCCCAGTTTCTTTTGCCAATGATCTTTAAATGGTACCTAGCGCCGGCCTTTATCATGTAACTCCTGGTTCAGGGTAAGGATACCAAAGACTTGTCACTCCTGAAGGTGAAAGATTCATGTTCTATAGATTTAAAATATGTCCTCTGCAGTGAATCACTACCTGGGTGATAACCTTTTTTTATCTCTGTGGCTGAAGTTAAAGAATGAATTGAGATGCATTGTGCAATTCGCTCTATCTGTGCAGTCGTGTTTGTGCTGTTTCCCCTATTTATAATAAACGTGCTTTATTGTTCACTCCTTATTTGAGCATCACATATGAGGAGAGACTGGATCAACTGGGCCTGTACTCACTGGAGTTTAGAAGGATGAGAGGGAATCTATAGAAATATATAAAATTCTGACGGGACTGGACAGGTTAGATGCAGGAAGAATGTTCCGGATGTTGGGGAAGTCCAGAACCAGGGAACATAGTCTAAGGATAAGGGGTAGGCCATTTAGGACTGAGATGAGGAGAAACTTCTTCACTCAGTGAGTTGTTAACCTGTGGAATTCCTTACCGCAGAGAGTTGTTGACTGGATATATTCAAGAGGGAGTTAATATGGCCATTACGGCTAAAGGGATCAAAGGGTATGGAGAGAAAGCAGGATAGGGGTACTGAGGGAATGATCAGCCATGATCTTATTGAATGGTGGTGCAGACTCGAAGGGCCGAATAGCCTACTCCTGCACCTATTTTCTGTGTTTCTATGTTTCTGTGACACACAGTCATGCCTGTAGTTACACACCTCTACCACTAGCTGGAGCTTCATGAGGTCCAGACGTTGCAGATCCCCATTCCGACACCCACAGCATCACCAATGCACTGAGGGGAAACTCGCTTTGTCCTGACTTTCTGTGGGCACAGCCATTAGATGGTTTGAAATATCAAGTGGAATTTTCCAGTGGCAGCGGTCATAACTGGTGGACGAGGGCATCGTCAGTGGCAAGAGCATTATTTGAAGTGTTTATTCTGTTGTTGGCGGATTCCAGGCATTCTACAGCTGAAACATGGAGCATTGTTAATGCACATGGGAAGGATGGTGAGATGGGGCATGAACTTCCAAGTATTGTGCTGGTAGTGAGGAGTCTCGTTTGACCTGAGCCCATACTTGGAAAATTTAGGCTACGGTCCAATAGTCAACTTTAAGGGAGCACTTTTGTCAATTCCTCGTTAGTATAGTGGTGAGTAGCCCCGCCTGTCATGCGCGAGACTGCGGTTCAATTCCCTGACGAGGAGCCACCATTTTTAAAATATCTCATTGCCAGTTCATTGGATAAATTCAAGAGGGAGTTAGATATGGCTCTTACAGCTAAAGGGATCAAGGGGTATGGAGAGAAAGCAGGAAAGGGGTACTGAGGGAATGATCAGCCATGATCTTATTGAATGGTGGTGCAGGCTCGAAGGGCCGAATGGCCCACTCCTGCAACTATTTTCTATGTTTCTATGTTTGCTTTTGTAAGGAAACACCTCTTTGGCCTCAATTTGCTTGAAAGCCCACAATGTTGTTACTACTTCAGTTCTGAAAATTAAAGCCTGCCTCTTCCTCTTCCCCCTCCCCCTGCCCCCAACAAGCTCTTCAATGAGTGGGGCTGTGTTCCATTATCTTTATTACCTCTTCTCCTTTGTAAAGTGAAAGTCTGCCCTGATTTAACATACTCAACACCAATGAGCTAGCAGGATGGGTAAATCCATTCAAAAAACATGCAGTAGGAATATAAGAAAATGATGCGTCCATTCATCCCCTCGAGCCTGCTCTGCCATTCGATTAGATCATGACTGACCTGTACTTCCAGTCCATTTATCCGCCTTAGCTCCATATCACTCGAGTGCGTTATATTGCACTCCACTTGCTCTCAGGGGCGGTAACACCAATATCCCGAGCGGGGAGGGACCTCCGGGCCTGGAAATCCCGCTTTGCGGCTGTTACTGCCCCAAACGGGGCGCTACGCAATTTCCCCCCTACGCAACCACCCACTGGAGAATTTCCCTCATCCCATTTATTGCACTCTGCTGACGTGCTCCTGTCTCATCCCTAGAAAGCAACAGGAAATGGTGTGAAGTTACTTGTCTTGCTGACCAGTTAATACTGCGATGTGTAATTCTGATGTTCAGACTATCTGAGTGTTGAAGGTAACTGTCCCGCTGAGTTTCTGTGCATCTTTGTGCTTTTTGCTCCACTTATTGTCTTTGTGCCCATTCCCTTCCAGCGACGCCTACATGCTCGGAGAACGCTCTCAATGTTCTTTGTAAGTACAACTGTGTTACTGTCTGACATCAATACGGCCGCAAAGCTTGATTGTTATTCTCATGGGGCAAACTGCGCCTGGTGACATTAGTATATTAACGTGTTAATGTATCCGTATACTAATATCATGTAGTGTGACCTCATCCCATCGGAGTTTGTCTCTTCATGTTCCTGATCTGGTCGGAAACCAGAGATTATTTAGTTCAGTTTTGTTTGTGGTTCTGTTTTGTTTGTTGTGTGTAATTTCTCCACAGTTGGGCTTTCGAGGATTAGACCTTGAACATAATGCTCTCCTGTTTATAAGATGCGATGAAGTAAGAGTGGATGGGAAACTCCTTATTGTTTTCTCAGTTGGGAATAGACACCCAAAACTGTGGTATGTTTTGAGCCATTTTGAATGTTTTGTCTGTCATGTGGCTGCAGAAGGACTTGTGTCACCACAGGAAGTGCCAGCAGCAGGAACTTCCTGTTCTCAGCTACATCGTCTCCCGAGCAGAGTACGTGGCAATAGTCACATGTTCTTTGAACACATGGACCAACTGGGGATCATTTCCAACCACAGATTATTGTCCATTATTGTCACAATTAAATTCCACCCATACATCTGGCCCGAACAATCAACTTTGGGAGGAGCAAAGTCGTGTAGGACCCTAAACCCCAGCCGATACGCTTCCCTCTCTCGTAAAGATGTCTGGACTCATTCCATGCATGTTCTGCTTTTTTGAAGCAACACTTGGGTTAACCGTGTGGAAACTAGGAGTGACAGGATGGTGGAACATTATCATTTCACAACTGGCACCTGAGGTTACATTGAGCCACACTGATGTTCAGAAGCTATGCTTTGTCTGATGAAGAACTGCGATCCACAGTATGTCATGACACTGTCATTGCCCTGAGCTTGGCCTTTTAAAAAAGAAAAAGAGTTGAGGGTTGGACTCGCTCTATTTCTCCTCTTTGCTCCATGCTCCAGAAGGAGTCAAGATGATGAGCGGCCATAGCATGAGAGAGGTTTTAACACTGGTTGTAAAATACCTCTGAGTAGCAGACCAATGGAGCCATGTGATACCCTTGTCGGGATAGTTATCCAGCTGGCCGATCTCAATAGTTTATATTGCTTGGTTGAGTTGGCCCGCTGGAGAAGTATCACAGGTAATGATTGCTCCATGCAGAACTTCTAAAAAAGACTGAATTTACAATCGTTAAAAATAATCTTTTAATCACAGTGACATTTCATTCCTGGTGCCTAGGAATGAAATGGAGCGGCAAACTGGCAGTGAGGGAGCTGATTGGGTTAGTGGGGGTGGGGATGTGGGTGGAGGGGGGTGATTGCATGTTTGGGGGCACAGACCCCGGATCTGGCTGGGGTTCAGCCCCATGGAAGCCCTGGTACTTTCAGGGGCAGCCTCACAACCAGGTGGGCATATTATCATAGAATTCAAATCCCGGAAATACGGCAAGTGAATTTCTCCCTCATTTCCACTCTCAGCAATGCCTGTGAGTCCCCAACAACCAGCATTGCTGGGACAGTGGGTGTCATGTATTCAACCAGCATTGTAACCCATGTATAATCTGACCTAAGTGGTACACCGTGAGAACACTGACCACGAGGTGGGAGACACTCCTAACCTGGACCTTCAGGTATAAAAGGGGAAGCTCCACCCACCTTCATCTCTTGAGTGCTAAGGAATAAAGGACAGGTCACAGACTGACTTTCTCTCAAGCATGGGCCTCGTGTGCATTTATACTGTGTAGTAAGGACGTATCAATGGTGACAAGAAACTGGGATTTAAACCACGTGAGCATGGCCACTAGCAGAACAGACGAGAGGTACTGTGTTAAGGAATGGTTGGGACAGAGATTCAACATTGTTAAAGCAGCACACAGTTCTCCAGGCAGACAAGGGCAGTCAGGCATGCCTCAACATGTAGTCGAACCCAGAGGGGGAGTTCGACAGAGACAATGGCAAGCTGAACAGCGATTCACGCCATTGCAAGGGACAATGCGGCCAGTAATGGGGCCATCAACACTTGTTAATGGTGCACTCAAGGACAATAACAGGGGCAGTCAGGGACGATCGACTGGCAAGCGACCTTTTGTTTCCAACAGCAGCTCATGCTGGAGGCGTGGAGGCACACACTCAGCCAGAGTTTGCAGAGATGAGCAAAATACCTGCAGAAATTGCAGAAATGGACACTGGGGGAAATTGCTGGAAGCTGAATTTCAGCGAGTTCATGTGGAGCACGTATACAGTTCATACACCAGGACGCCACCGATAATGATGAAAGTGCTCCTCAATGGCATCCCAGTACCAATGGAGTTAGACAGGGGGGCCAGCCAGTCCCTGATGGGTATCAAACAGTTCGAAAAGTTGTGGGCATCCAAGGCCAGGAGGCCAAAATTATCGTCGATTGACGCACAGCTACGGACTTACACAAAGCATATCATTCCGGTGCTAGGCAGTGCCACGGTAGTCGTGACCCACAAAGATTCGGAGAACAGACTGCCATTCTGGATTGTCCCAGGGGACGGTCCCGCACTACTGGGGAGGAGTTGGCTTGCTGTCATGAACTGGAAATGGGACGATGTCAATGCAATTTCCTCTGTGGAGCGAGTATCATGCTCACAGATCCTGGACAAATTTGACTTATTATTTCAACCCGGCATTGGCACTTTCATGGGGGCCAAGGTAGTGATTCACATAAACCCGGACACCAGCCCAGTACTCCACAAGGCCAGAGCGGTGCCGTACGTGATGCGGGAAAAGATAGAAGGCGAATTGGACCGCCTGTTGAGGGAAGGCATCATCTCGCCAGTCGAATTCAGTGACTGGGCGAGCCCGATTGTGCCGGTGCTCAAGGCGGATGGGTCGGTCAGGATATGTGGTGATTACAAGGCCACCATCAATTGAGTGTCACTCCAAGACCAGTACCCGCTACCGAGAGCGGAGGACCTCTTTGCGACGCTATCCGGTGGCAAACTTTTTTCAAAATTGGGCCTGACCTCAGCTTACATGACCCAGGAGCTGGCGAGTGAGTCGAAGAAGCTGACCACCATCACGACACACAAGGGGTTGTTTGAGTACAACAGATGTCCGTTCGGGATTCGCTCGGCCGCCGCGATCTTCCAACGAAATATGGAAAGCCTCCTCAAGTCGATTCCAGGGACGGTGGTTTTTCAGGACGACATCCTCATCACGGGTTACGATACTGAAGAACACCTCCACAATCTGGAGGAGGTGCTACGCAGACTGGACCGGGTAGGTATGCGACTGAAAAAGGCGAAGTGAGTCTTCCTAGCTCCAGAGGTAGAATTCCTGGGGATGAGGGTAGCAGCAGACAGGATCAGACCTACTGCATCCAAGACGGAAGCGATCCAGAGAGCACCCAGACCCCGTAACACGACGGAGCTGCGTTCGTTCCTGGGGCTCCTGAACTATTTTGGTAACTTTCTTCCCAAATTGAGCACGCTGCTAGAGCCGCTACACGTGCTCCTACGCAAAGGTCGCGAATGGGTCTGGGGGGACAGCCAGGAAAGGGCTTTTAATAGAGCACGCAATTTGTTATGTTCCAACAATCTGTTAACGCTATATGACCCATGTAAGAAACTTGTGTTAACGTGCGATGCATCGTCCTATGGTGTCGGGTGTGTGTTGCAGCATGTTAATGTCAAGGGTCAGTTACAGCCGGTAGCTTATGCCTCCAGGAGTCTGTCCCAGGCAGAAATGGGCTACGAGATGTTGAAAAGGAGGTGCTCGCATGTGTATATGCGGTAAAGAAAATGCACCAGTATCTGTTTGGCAGGAAATTTCAGCTGGAGACAGATCACAAACCCGTAACGTCCCTTTTGGCTGACAACAAGGCCATAAATGCAAATGCATCGGCCCGCATACAGAGGTGGGCACTCACGTTAGCTGCCTATGACTACACAATTCGGCACAGACCGGGCACTGAAAACTGCGCCGATGCACTCAGCAGGCTCCCACTAGCCACCACTGAGGGGGCTACTGAGCATGCTGCTGAGATGGTCATGGCTGTTGAAGCTTTCGGAAGCGAAGGCTCACCCGTGACAGCCCGTCAGATTAAGTCTGGACAAATAAAGACCCGCTACTGTCTCTAGTCAAGAAATGTGTCCTGAATGGGGACTGGGCAGCCACGTACAGGGCATGCCCTGAGAAATTTAAACCATTTCACAGGCGCAAGGATGAACTCTCGATTCAGGCCGATTGCCTACTGTGGGGAAACCGCGTAGTCATGTCCCAGATGGGCAGAGAGGTGTTCATCAGAGAACTTCACAATGGGCACCCGGGCATTGTCACGATGAAGGCAATTGCCAGGTCACACGTTTGGTGGCCAGGGATAGACGCAGATCTGGAACTTTGTGTTCGCAGGTGCAACACGTGTGCCCAGCTGGGCCATGCGCCCAGGGAAGCCCCCCTTAGCCCCTGGCCATGGCCCGCCAAGCCTTGGTCACTCATCCATGTGGACTACGCAGGTCCTTTCATGGGGAAAATGTTTTTGGTTGTAGTAGACGCCTACTCCAAATGGATCGAGTGTGACATTTTAAATTCAAGCACATCCTCTGCCACGGTAGAAAGTCTACGGGCAATGTTCGCTGCCCACGGTCTACCAGATATCTTGGTCAGCGACAATGGCCCGTGCTTCACAAGCACTGAATTCCAGGACTTCATGGCAGGCAATGGAATTAACCATGTTAGAACGGCACCGTTCAAGCCGGCCTCAAACGGCCAGGTAGAACGAGCAGTGCAGATAATCAAACAGGGGATGCTCAGATTCCAAGGGGGTTCCCTACAAACCCGCTTATCACGCCTCCGGTTGGCCAATAGATCCCGACCACACTCGCTCACAGGGGTTCCACCCGCAGAGCTACTAATGAAAAGGACGCTCAAAACCCGATTATCCCTCATACACCCCACCATGAAAGAAATTGTTGAGAGCAGGCGCCAGTCACAATATGACTGCCATGACAGGAATGCGAGGGCGCGATGTATTGATGTAAATGACCCTGTTTTTGTCCTCAACTACGCTGCAGGGCCCAAATGGCTCGCAGGCGCTGTGGTTGCCAAAGAGGGAAATAGGATTCTGGTAGTTAAACTTACCAATGGACAAATCTGCCGCAAACATGTGGATCAAACAAAAAGGAGGTTCAGCAAACCCCATAGAAGAAGCAGAGGAAGAACACGATATAGAGTTCACTCCACCACAGGTGACCGAACACCAGAACCAAAGGGAGGAGAGCCCAGTCACTGTGGGCAGTCTGGACAGGCCTGAGGCACCGCAAACAGCAGACACTCAGGCCAGCGCCCAACAACCGGAGCCCCAACTCAGGCGCTCTACAAGGGAGCGTAAACCACCAGAGAGACTCAACCTGTGATCCCAATAAGACTTTGCGGGGGAGGTGATGTCATGTATTCAACCAGCATTGTAACCCATGTATAATCCGACCTAAGTTGTACACCGTGAGAACACTGACCACTAGGTGGGAGACACTCCTAACCTGGACCTTCAGGTATAAAAGGGGAAGCTCCACCCACCTTCATCACTTGAGTGCTAAGGAATAAAGGACAGGTCACAGACTGACCTCTCAAGCATGGGCCTGGTGTGTATTTATACTGTGTAGTAAGGACCTATCAGTCGGTGCGGTGCATGGGAGGGTCCTTCGACCACGACTGGCCCATACTGAACCATCCCGCATTCCTGCTTCTTAACTGTCCATGTGCTGGGGTCTAATTGTACCATTAGCTCCATGGCCCTTCACTCATGGTTTCTATCCCGCAAATCACTCCCACCTGACTCCCTTTTGCCAAAATCCTTTCCTTGTAGTTCCTCCACCCGATCGTCCGGTCCATCATATTTATATGTGCCCCCAGCTGTTCCAATAGGTCTATTCCCAAAATACTCCCCTCCTCTCCCTCATACACCCAAATTTGGACTGGTAGTTCATAATCTGCATGTTCTAGCATCACGGTTTGACTCAACGCTGCCTCCATCTGTCCTCCTCTGACCCCTCTAATGCCTCTGGGTTAGGGGTAACACATGGTCTGTTATTGACATGGATGCCCCGGTGTCTGTTGGCCCCCTAACAGCACGTTCATATATATCCGGTTGTCCTCTCCCCCTCCCAGGCTGGCCAGGGCCGTTGCCCGTCACTTCATCATTTTCAGTAAGTCCGCCAATTCTTTGGCATTCACCTGCACAACCTGTCCCTGGCTGCCAGTCTGTTGGGAGGGTCTGGAGCACACCTAACTCTGTCCTCCTCCGCCCCCGGGGCCTTCCCCTTCTTTACCTCCTCCTCCAGCCCAACAATCTTCCCTTCAATGTCCTCTTTTCCCCCCTATGAGTTACCTACTTCCCTCCTATTCGCACACTCTTTGACCATGTGTCCCATAACAAACTCCAGCGTCTCGGGTTGGGTTCTGTCCAACCACACTGGCCACTTCATCAAAGGCACGAACCTTTCCTTTGGGCTGGGACTCTCTGACTTCATGGCCCAGGTGATAATTGCCCTCTAGTTATTCCTCACAAGGAATCCCACATCTACGACCTTTGTAAGGTGGGGAGACATGCCATCCTTTATCATCTTCATAAAGCCTCCTATCAACCAGTGCAGGCATCGACGACAGATCCAACACTGCCTCCAGTGCGCCAGTGCAGCCTTCGGCGTCCTGAGGAAAAGAGTGTTTGAAGATCAGTCCCTTAAACTGTCACCAAGCTCATGGTCTGCCGGGCTGCAGTGATACCCGCCCTCCTGTATGGCTCAGAGACATCGACCATGTACAGTAGACACCTCAAGTCGCTACAAGATCCTGCAAATCCCCTGGGAGGACAGACGCACCAACGTTAGTGTCCTCGACCAGGCCAACATCCCCATCATTGAAGCACTGACCACACTTTATCAGCTCCGCTGGGCAGGCCACATCGTTCACATGCCAGACGCGAGACCCCAAAGCAATCGCTCTACTCAGAACTCGTCCACGGCAAACGAGCCAAAGGTGGGCAGAGGAAACATTACGAGGACACCCTCAAAGCCTCCCTGATAAAGTGCGACATCCCCAGACACCTGGGAGTCCCTGGCCATAGAAACATAGAAACATAGAAAATAGGTGCCGGAGTAGGCCATTCGGCCCTTCGAGCCTGCACCACCATTCAATAAGATCATGACTGATCATTCCCTCAGTACCCCTTTCCTGCTTTCTCTCCATACCCCTCGATCCCTTTAGCCGTAATGGCCATATCTAACTCCCTCTTGAATATATCCAATGAACTGGCATCAACAACTCTCTGTGGTAGTGAATTCCACAGGTTCACCACTCTCTGGGTGAAGAAGTTTCTCCTCATCTCGGTCCTAAATGCCTACCCCTTATCCTTAGACTGTGACCCCTGGTTCTGGACTTCCCCAACATCAGGAACATTCTTCCTGCATCTAACCTGTCCAGTCCTGTCAGAATTTTATACGTTTCTATGAGATACCCTCTCATCCTTCTAAACTCCAATGAATACAGGCCCAGTCAATCCAGCCTCTCTTCATATGTCAGTCCTGCCATCCCGGGAATCAGTCTGGTGAACCTTCGCTGCTCAATAGCAAGAATATCCTTCCTCCCATTAGGAGACCAAAACTGAACACAATATTCCAGGTGAGGCCTCACTAAGGCCCTGTACAACTGCAGTAAGACCTCCCTGCTCCTATACTCAAAATCCCTAGCTATGAAGGCCAACATATCATTTGCCTTCTTCACCGCCTGCTGTACCTGCATGCCAACTTTCAATGACTGATGTACCATGACACCCAGGTCTCGTTGCACCTCCCCTTTTCAAATCTGCCCCTATTCAGATAATATTCTACCTTCGTGTTTTTGCCCCTAAAGTGGATAACCTCACATTTATCCACATTATACTGCATCTGCCATGCATCTGCCCACTCACCTAACCTGTCCAAATCATCCTGCAGCCTCTTCGTGTCCTCCTCACAGCTCACACCGCCACCCAGCTTAGTGTCATCTGCAATATTGGTCAAGAAAACCATCCCGAATACACTCCAGGAAATCCTCCTCCACTGCATTGCTACCAGTTTGGTTAGCCCAATCTATATATAGATTAAAGTTGCCCATGATAACTGCTGTACCTTTATTGCACACATCCCTAATTTCTTGTTTGATGCTGTCCCCAACCTCACTACTACTGTTTGGTGGTCTGTACACAACTCCCACTCGCGTTTTCTGCCCTTTGGTATTCCGCAGCTCCACCCATACCGATTCCACATCATCCAAGCTAATGTCCTTCCTCACTATTGTGTTAATTTCCTCTTTAACCAGCAACGCTACCCCACCTCCTTTTACTTTCTGTCTATCCTTCCTGAATGTTGAATAGCCCTGGATGTTGAGTTCCCAGCCTTGGTCACCCTGGAGCCATGTCTCCGTGATGACAATTACATCATACCCGTCAACTGCTATCTGCGCAGTTAATTCATCCACCTTATTACGAATACTCCTCGCATTTAGGCACAGAGCCTTCAGGCTTGTCTTTTTAATGCACTTTGCCCCTTTAGAACTTTGCTTAATGTGGCCCTTTTTGATTTTTGCCTTGGGTTTCTCTGCCCTCCACTTTTACTTTTCTTCTTTCTATCTTTTACTCTGCCCCCATTCTACTTCTCTCTGTCTCCCTGCATAGGTTCCCATCCCCCTGCCATATTAGTTTAACCCCTCCCCATACTGGCTGCATACTGGCTAAAAAAAGTTCTCTGGAATGCATTTTAGGAATTCTGCACCCTCATTATCTGGTCATTATCACATTGCTGTTTGTGGGAGCTTGCTGTGTGCAAATTGGCTGCCGTGTTTCCTACATTACAACAGTGACTGCTCTACAAAAGTACTTAATTGATCTATAACCAGCTATTTAACCCCACAAATCAGGAAACACACAGTAAGTTTGTTAATTTCCATTGCACATTTATTTCCAGATGTTAAACTTCACATTTAAGTTGTTGAAATAACGTGACTTGAAACATAAATGACGGACAGGAAAAGACCTGCTGCTCCATCCAGTGTGTCCTGCAGACAACATTCGGCAATGACTTGAAACCGCTCGGTGAGTTGTCCTGAGTTCCCCCTTCTGTGTCGTTCCGGCTCGCACGGAGACCGTCCTCAATCTTGTGTTAACTGTCACACCCTTTCATTTGCCTTTCCTTTAGGCCGAGCCATACTCAGTGGATGGGAATTATATTACAGAGCCAGCAATGCTCGGCTGGAACATCAGCTCCTAAACATTAACAGGCTGAAGGGGGGAGGGCTGGGGGATGGGGTGGGGGGGTGATAGGGGATGTGGATTTAATTATCGGGATGCATCGGCACAATGTGTCTGGGAAAATGTTTTTCCCCTCCATCCCCGGCTCCCGTGCTGTGTGAACTTTTAGCACACTCCAGAACTCAGCTTGTTGACACCCAAAGACAACCCGGAACGAGGAGAATCCATTCATGTCCCTCCCCACAAGACACGAGAGAAACCAGGTGGCTTGAAAATGCCGTCACTTGAAGAATGAAGAGGGGCTTACGAGGGAACAGCTTCCAAGGGAGCTGATCTTCAGTCGGGCAGTCTCCACACACTGCTGGTGACTAACCAAGTAGCCGAGGAGGATGAGAACGGCAGCTGAAGTGACCAGGACAGACATGATAAAGTGATCATAGAAACATAGAAACATAGAAAATAGGTACAGGAGTAGGACATTCGGCCCTTCTAGCCTGCACCACCATTCAATGAGTTCATGGCTGAACATGCAACTTCAGTACCCCATTCCTGCTTTCTCGCCATACCCCTTGATCCCCCGAGTAGTAAGGACGACATTTAACTCATTTTTGAATATATTTAGTGAATTGGCCTCAACAACTTTCTGTGGTGGAGAATTCTTCCTGCATGTAACCTGTCTAAACCCATCAGAATTTTAAACGTTTCTATGAGGTCCCCTCTCATTCTTCTGAACTCAAGTGAATACAAGCCCAGTTGATCCATCGCCTGCTGTACCTGCATGCCTACCTTCAATGACTGATGTACCATGACACCCAGGTCTCGTTGCACCTCCCCTTTTCCTAATCTGTCATCATTCAGATAATAGTCTGTCTCTCTGTTTTTACCACCAAAGTGGATAACCTCACATTTATCCACATTATACTGCATCTGCCATGCATTTGCCCACTCACCTAACCTATCCAAGTCACTCTGCAGCCACATAGCATCCTCCTCGCAGCTCACACTGCCACCCAACTGAGTGTCATCCGCAAATTTGGAGATACTACATTTAATACCGTCGTCTAAATCATTACCCATGAATGCCTCACGCTGGCATACCCTAATCTGATGGGTATTCCATCTCAACAGCCAGCCCATCAATCAGAACCTGGCAAGATTCAAATCCAGGTCCTGATGGTTCAGTTTACTGTTTGGATCTGGTGCTGGCACCCGTGAATAACACTCACTTTGATCAATTTATCCTGGGAGCCGGAGAGTCTGTTCCCGTGCAGGGCCCACCTTCTCACCCTGAGTACCAGTGGGTCAATGTCCAACAGTGTGTGGAGTGTGTTGGAACGGAGAGTGTGTTCCCGTGCAGGGCCCCACCTTCTCACCCTGAGTACCAGTGGGTCAATGTCCAACAGTGTGTGGAGTGTGTTGGAACGGAGAGTGTGTTCCCGTGCAGGGCCCAACTTCTCACCCGTTTACCAGTGGGTCAGTGTCCAACTGTGTGTGGAGTGTTTTGGAACGGAGAGTGTGTTCCCGTGTAGGGCCCACCTTCTCACCCTGAGTACCAGTGGGTCAATGTCCAACAGTGTGTGGAGTGTGTTGGAACGGAGTGTGTGTTCCCGTGCAGGGCCCACCTTCTCACCCTGAGTACCAGTGGGTCAGTGTCCAACAGTGTGTGGAGTGTGTTGGAACGGAGAGTGTGTTCCCGTGCAGGGCCCACCTTCTCACCCTGAGTACCAGTGGGTCAGTGTCCAACAGTATGTGGAGTGTGTTGGAACGGAGAGTGTGTTCCCGTGCAGGGCCCACCTTCTCACCCTGAATACCGGTGGGTCAATGTCCAACAGTGTGTGGAGTGTGTTGGAACGGAGAGTGTGTTCCCGTGCAGGGCCCACCTTCTCACCCTGAATACCGGTGGGTCAGTGTCCAACTGTGTGTGGAGTGTTTTGGAACGGAGAGTGTGTTCCTGTGCAGGGCCCACCTTCTCACCCTGAGTACCAGTGGGTCAGTGTCCAACAGTGTGTGGAGTGTGTTGGAACGGAGAGTGTGTTCCCTCGCAGGGCCATCCTTCTCACCCTGAGTACCAGTGGGTCAATGTCCAACAGTGTGTGGAGTGTGTTGGAACGGAGAGTGTGTCCCCGTGCAGGGCCCACCTTCTCACCCTGAGTACCAGTGGGTCAATGTCCAACAGTGTGTGGAGTGTGTTGGAACGGAGAGTGTGTTCCCGTGCAGGGCCCACCCTTCTCACCCTGAGTACCAGTGGGTCAATGTCCAACAGTGTGTGGAGTGTGTTGGAACGGACAGTGTGTTCCCTCGCAGGGCCCACCTTCTCACCCTGAGTACCGGTGGGTCAATGTCCAAAAGTGTGTGAGGTGTGTTGGAACGGAGAGTGTGTTCCCGTGCAGGGCCCACCCTTCTCACTCTGAGTACCAGTGGGTCAATGTCCAACAGTGTGTGGAGTGTGTTGGAACGGAGAGTGTGTTCCCATGCAGGGCCCATCCTTCTCACCCTGAGTACCAGTGGGTCAATGTACAACAGTGTGTGGAGTGTGTTGGAACGGAGAGTGTGTTCCCGTGCAGGGCCCATCCTTCTCACCCTGAGTACCAGTGGGTCAATGTCCAACAGTGTGTGGAGTGTGTTGGAAGGGAGAGTGTGTTCCCGTGCAGGGCCCAACGTCTCACCCTGAGTACCAGTGGGTCAGTGTCCAACAGTGTGAAGAGTGTGTTGGAACGGAGAGTGTGTTCCCGTGCAGGGCCCACCTTCTCACCCTGAGTACCAGTGGGTCAATGTCCAACAGTGTGTGGAGTGTGTTGGAAGGGAGAGTGTGTTCCCGTGCAGGGCCCACCTTCTCACCCTGAGTACCAGTGGGTCCGTGTCCAACAGTGTGTGGAGTGTGTTGGAACGGAGAGTGTGTTCCCGTGCAGGGCGCACCTTCTCACCCTGAGTATCAGTGGGTCAATGTCCAACAGTGTGTGGAGTGTGTGGGAACGTAGAGAGTGTTCCGGTGCAGGGCACACCTTCTCACCCTGAGTACCAGTGGGTCAATGTCCAACAGTGTGTGGGGTGTGTTGGAACGGAGAGTGTGTTCCCGTGCAGGGCCCACCCTTCTCACCCTGAGTACCAGTGGGTCAGTCTACAACAGTGTGTGGAGTGTGTTGGAACGGAGAGTGTGTTCCCGTGCAGGGCCCAACCTTCTCACCCTGAGTACCAGTGGGTCAATGTAAAACAGTGTGTGGAGTGTGTTGGAACGGAGAGTGTGTTCCCGTGCAGGGCCCACCTTCTCACCCTGAGTACCAGTGGGTCAATGTCCAACAGTGTGTGGAGTGTGTTGGAACGGAGAGTGTGTTCCCGTGCAGGGCCCACCTTCTCACCCTGAGTACCGGTGGGTCAATGTCCAACATTGTGTGGAGCGTGTTGGAACGGAGAGTGTGTTCCTGTGCAGGGCCCACCTTCTCACCCTGAGTACCAGTGGGTCAGTGTCCAACAGTGTGTGGAGTGTGTTGGAACGGAGAGTGTGTTCCCTCGCAGGGCCATCCTTCTCACCCTGAGTACCAGTGGGTCAATGTCCAACAGTGTGTGGAGTGTGTTGGAACGGAGAGTGTGTCCCCGTGCAGGGCCCACCTTCTCACCCTGAGTACCAGTGGGTCAATGTCCAACAGTGTGTGGAGTGTGTTGGAACGGAGAGTGTGTTCCCGTGCAGGGCCCACCCTTCTCACCCTGAGTACCAGTGGGTCAATGTCCAACAGTGTGTGGAGTGTGTTGGAACGGACAGTGTGTTCCCTCGCAGGGCCCACCTTCTCACCCTGAGTACCGGTGGGTCAATGTCCAAAAGTGTGTGAGGTGTGTTGGAACGGAGAGTGTGTTCCCGTGCAGGGCCCACCCTTCTCACTCTGAGTACCAGTGGGTCAATGTCCAACAGTGTGTGGAGTGTGTTGGAACGGAGAGTGTGTTCCCATGCAGGGCCCATCCTTCTCACCCTGAGTACCAGTGGGTCAATGTACAACAGTGTGTGGAGTGTGTTGGAACGGAGAGTGTGTTCCCGTGCAGGGCCCATCCTTCTCACCCTGAGTACCAGTGGGTCAATGTCCAACAGTGTGTGGAGTGTGTTGGAAGGGAGAGTGTGTTCCCGTGCAGGGCCCAACGTCTCACCCTGAGTACCAGTGGGTCAGTGTCCAACAGTGTGAAGAGTGTGTTGGAACGGAGAGTGTGTTCCCGTGCAGGGCCCACCTTCTCACCCTGAGTACCAGTGGGTCAATGTCCAACAGTGTGTGGAGTGTGTTGGAAGGGAGAGTGTGTTCCCGTGCAGGGCCCACCTTCTCACCCTGAGTACCAGTGGGTCCGTGTCCAACAGTGTGTGGAGTGTGTTGGAACGGAGAGTGTGTTCCCGTGCAGGGCGCACCTTCTCACCCTGAGTATCAGTGGGTCAATGTCCAACAGTGTGTGGAGTGTGTGGGAACGTAGAGAGTGTTCCGGTGCAGGGCACACCTTCTCACCCTGAGTACCAGTGGGTCAATGTCCAACAGTGTGTGGGGTGTGTTGGAACGGAGAGTGTGTTCCCGTGCAGGGCCCACCCTTCTCACCCTGAGTACCAGTGGGTCAGTCTACAACAGTGTGTGGAGTGTGTTGGAACGGAGAGTGTGTTCCCGTGCAGGGCCCAACCTTCTCACCCTGAGTACCAGTGGGTCAATGTAAAACAGTGTGTGGAGTGTGTTGGAACGGAGAGTGTGTTCCCGTGCAGGGCCCACCTTCTCACCCTGAGTACCAGTGGGTCAATGTCCAACAGTGTGTGGAGTGTGTTGGAACGGAGAGTGTGTTCCCGTGCAGGGCCCACCTTCTCACCCTGAGTACCGGTGGGTCAATGTCCAACATTGTGTGGAGCGTGTTGGAACAGAGAGTGTGTTCCCGTGCAGGGCCCACCTTCTCACCCTGAATACCGGTGGGTCAATGTCCAACAGTGTGTGGTGCGTGTTGGAACGGAGTGTCTGTTCCCGTGCAGGGCCCCACCTTCTCACCCTGAGTACCAGTGGGTCAGTGTCCAACAGTGTGTGGAGTGTGTTGGAACGGAGAG
This sequence comes from Pristiophorus japonicus, assembly GCF_044704955.1. Classification (NCBI taxonomy): domain Eukaryota; kingdom Metazoa; phylum Chordata; class Chondrichthyes; family Pristiophoridae; genus Pristiophorus; species Pristiophorus japonicus. The sequence goes on from NW_027251082.1 coordinate 1,088,357, forward strand.
TGTGTTCCCGTGCAGGGCCCACCCTTCTCACCCTGAGTACCAGTGGATCAGTGTCCAACAGTGTGTGGAGTGTGTTGGAACGGAGAGTGTGTTCCCGTGCACGGCCCAAACTTCTCACCCTGAGTACCAGTGGGTCAATGTACAACAGTGTATGCAGTGTGTTGGAATGGAGAGTGTGTTCCCGTGCAGGGCCCACCTTCTCACCCTGAGTACCGGTGGGTCAATGTCCAACAGTGTGTGGAGCGTGTTGGAACAGAGAGTGTGTTCCCGTGCAGGGCCCACCCTTCTCACCCTGAGTACCAGTGGGTCAATGTCCAACAGTGTGTGGGGTGTGTTGGAACGGAGAGTGTGTTCCCATGCAGGGACCACCCTTCTCACCTTGAGTACCGGTGGGTCAGTGTCCAACAGTGTGTGGAGTGTGTTGGAACGGAGAGTGTGTTCCCGTGCAGGGCCCACCCTTCTCACCCTGAGTACCGGTGGGTCAATGTCCAACAGAGTGTGGAGTGTGTTGGAACGGAGAGTGTGTTACCGTGCAGGGCCCACGCTTCTCACCCTGAGTACCAGTGGGTCAATGTCCAACAGTGTGTGGAGTGTGTTGGAACGGAGAGTGTGTTCCCGTGCAGGTCCCACATTCTCACCCTGAGTACCGGTGGGTCAATGTACAACAGAGTGTGGAGTGTGTTGGAACGGAGAGTGCGTTCCCGTGCAGGGCCCACCCTTTGCACCCTGAGTACCAGTGGGTCAATGTCCAACAGTGTGTGGAGTGTGTTGGAACGGAGAGTGTGTTCCCGTGCAGGGCCCACCCTTCTCACCCTGAGTACCGGTGGGTCAGTGTCCAACAGTGTGTGGAGTGTGTTGGAACGGAGAGTGTGTTCCCGTGCAGGTCCCACATTCTCACCCTGAGTACCGGTGGGTCAATGTCCAACAGAGTGTGGAGTGTGTTGGAATGGAGAGTGCGTTCCCGTGCAGGGCCCACCCTTTGCACCCTGAGTACCAGTGGGTCAATGTACAACAGTGTGTGGAGTGTTTTGGAACGGAGAGTGTGTTCCCGTGCAGGGCCCACCTTCTCACCGTGAGTACCAGTGGGTCAATGTACAACATTGTGTGGAGTGTGTTGGAACGGAGAGTGTGTTCCCGTGCAGGGCCCACCTTCTCACCCTGAGTACCAGTGGGTCAGTGTCCAACAGTGTGTGTAGTGCGTTGGAACGGAGAGTGTGTTCCCGTGCAGGGCCCACCTTCTCACCCTGAGTACCAGTGGGTCAGTGTACAACAGTGTGTGGAGTGTGTTGGAACGGAGAGTGTGTTCCCGTACAGGGCCCACCTTCTCACCCTGAGTACCAGTGGGTCAATGTACAACAGTGTGTGGAGTGTTTTGGAACGGAGAGTGTGTTCCCGTGCAGGGCCCACCTTCTCACCCTGAGTACCAGTGGGTCAATGTCCAACAGTGTGTGGAGTGTGTTGGAACGGAGAGTGTGTTCCAGTGCAGGGCCCACCCTTCTCACCCTGAGTACCAGTGGGTCAATGTCCAACAGTGTGTGGAGTGTGTTGGAACGGAGAGTGTGTTCCCGTGCAGGGCCCACCCTTCTCACCCTGAGTACCGGTGGGTCAATGTCCAACAGTGTGTGGAGTGTGTTGGAACGGAGAGTGTGTTCCCGTGCAGGGCCCACCTTCTCACCCTGAGTACCAGTGGGTCAGTCTACAACAGTGTGTGGAGTGTGTTGGAACGGAGAGTGTGTTCCCGTGCAGGGCCCAACCTTCTCACCCTGAGTACCAGTGGGTCAATGTACAACAGTGTGTGGAGTGTGTTGGAACGGAGAGTGTGTTCCCGTGCAGGGCCCACCTTCTCACCCTGAGTACCAGTGGGTCAATGTCCAACAGTGTGTGGAGTGTGTTGGAACGGAGAGTGTGTTCCCGTGCAGGGCCCAACCTTCTCACCCTGAGTACCAGTGGGTCAATGTACAACAGTGTGTGGAGTGTGTTGGAACGGAGAGTGTGTTCCCGTGCAGGGCCCACCTTCTCACCCTGAGAACCGGTGGGTCAATGTCCAACTGTGTGTGGAGTGTGTTGGAACGGAGAGTGTGTTCCCGTGCAGGGCCCAACTTCTCACCCTGATTACCAGTGGGTCAATGTCCAACAGTGTGTGGAGTGTGTTGGAACGGAGAGTGTGTTCCCTCGCAGGGCCCACCTTCTCACCCTGAGTACCAGTGGGTCAATGTCCAACAGTGTGTGGGGTGTGTTGGAACGAAGAGTGTGTTTCCGTGCAGCGCCCCACCTTCTCACCCTGAGTACCAGTGGGTCAGTGTCCAACAGTGTGTGGAGTGTGTTGGAACGGAGAGTGTGTTCCCGTGCAGGGCCCACCCTTCTCACCCTGAGTATCAGTGGGTCAATGTCCAACAGTGTGTGGAGAGTGTGGGAACGGAGAGTGTGTTCCCGTGCAGAGCCCACCTTCTCACCCTGAATACCAATGGGTCAATGTCCAACAGTGTGTGGGGTGTGTTGGAACGGAGAGTATGTTCCCGTGCAGGGCCCACCCTTCTCACCCGTGTACCAGTGGGTCAGTGTCCAACAGTGTGTGGAGTGTGTTGGAACGGAGAGTGTGTTCCCGTGCAGGGCTCACCTTCTCACCCTGAGTACCGGTGGGTCAATGTCCAAAAGTGTCTGGAGTTTGTTGGAACGGAGAGTGTGTTCCCGTGCAGGGCCCACCTTCTCACCCTGAGTACCAGTGGGTCAATGTACAACAGTGTGTGGAGTGTGTTGGAACGGAGAGTGTGTTCCCGTGCAGGGCCCACCTTCTCACCCTGAGTACCAGTGGGTCATTGTCCAACAGTGTGTGGAGTGTGTTGGAACGGAGAGTGTGTTCCCGTACAGGGCCCACCTTCTCACCCTGAGTACCAGTGGGTCAATGTCCAACAGTGTGTGGAGTGTATTGGAACGGAGAGTGTGTTCCCGTGCAGGGCCGACCTTCTCACCCTGAGTACCAGTGGATCAATGTCCAACAGTGTGTGGAGTGTGTTGTAACGGAGAGTGTGTTCCCTTGCAGGGCCTACCCTTCTCACCCTGTGTACCAGTGGGTCAATGTCCAACAGTGTGTGGAGTGTGTTGGAACGGAGAGTGTGTTCCCGTGCAGGGCCCACTTTCTCACCCTGAGTACCAGTGGGTCAGTGTCCAACAGTGTGTGGAGTGTGTTGGAATGGAGAGTGTGTTCCCGTGCAGGGCCCAACTTCTCACCCTGAGTACCAGTGAGTCAATGTCCAACAGTGTGTGGAGCGTGTTGGAACGGAGAGTGTGTTCCCTCGCAGGGCCCACCTTCTCACCCTGAGTACCAGTGGGTCAATGTCCAACAGTATGTGGGGTGTGTTGAAACGGAGAGTGTGTTCCCGTGCAGTGCCCCACCTTCTCACCCTGAGTACCAGTGGGTCAGTGTCCAACAGTGTGTGGAGTGTGTTGGAACGGAGAGTGTGTTCCCGTGTAGGGACCCGCCCTTCTCACCCTGAGTACCTGTGGGTCAATGTCCAACAGTGTGTAGAGAGTGTTGGAACGGAGAGAGTATTCCCGTGCAGGGCCCACCTTCTCACCCTGAGTACCAGTGGGTCAATGTCCAACAGTGTGTGGAGTGTGTTGGAACGGAGAGTGTTTTCTCGTGCAGGGCCCACCTTCTCACCCCGAGTACCAGTGGCTCAATGTCCAACAGTGTGTGGAGTGTGTTGGAACGAAGAGTGTGTTCCCGTGCAGGGCCCACCTTCTCACCCTGAGTACCAGTGGGTCAATGTCCAACAGTGTGTGGGGTGTGTTGGAACGGAGTGTATGTTCCCGTGCAGGGCCCACACTTCTCACCCTGAGTACCAGTGGGTCAGTGTCCAACAGTGTGTGGAGTGTATTGGAACGGAGAGTGTGTTCCCGTGCATGGCCTCCCTTCTCACCCTGAGTACCAGTGGGTCAATGTCCAACAGTGTGTGGAGTGTGTTAAACGGAGAGTGTGTTCCCGTGCAGGGCCCACCCTTCTCACCCTGAGTACCAGTGTGTCAATGTCCAACAGTGTGTGGAGTGTGTTGGAACGGAGAGTGTGTTCCTGTGCAGGGCCCAACTTCTCACCCTGAGTTCCAGTGGGTCAATGTCCAACAGTGTGTGGGGTGTGTTGGAACGCAGATTATGTTCCCATGCAGGGCCCACCCTTCTCACCCGTGTACAAGTGGGTCCGTGTCTAACAGTGTGTGGAGTGTGTTGGAACGGAGAGTGTGTTCCTGTGCAGGGCCCAACTTCTCACCCTGAGTACCAGTGGGTCAATGTACAACAGTGTGTGGAGTGTGTTGGAATGGAGGGAGTGTTCCCGTGCAGGGCCCACCTTCTCACCCTGAGTACCGGTGGGTCAATGTCCAACAATGTGTGGAGTGTGTTGGAACGGAGAGTGTGTTCCCATGCAGGGCCTACCCTTCTCACCCTGTGTACCAGTGGGTCAATGTCCAACAGTGTGTGGAGTGTGTTGGAACGGAGAGTGTGTTCCCGTGCAGGGCCCACCTTCTCACCCTGAGTACCAGTGGGTCAATGTCCAACAGTGTGTGGAGTGTGTTGGAACGGAGAGTGTGTTCCCGTGTAGGGCCCACCTTCTCATCCTGAGTACCAGTAGGTCAATGTCCAACAGTGTGTGGAGTGTGTTGGAACGGAGAGTGTGTTCCCGTGCAGGGCCCACCTTCTCACCCTGATTACCAGTGGGTCAATGTACAACAGTGTGTGGAGTGTGTTGGAACGGAGAGTGTGTTGCCGTGTAGAGCCCACCTTCTCAACCTGAGTACCAGTGGGTCAATGTCCAACAGTGTGTGGGGTGTGTTGGAACGGAGTGTGTGTTCCCGTGCAGGGCCCCACCTTCTCACCATGAGTACCAGTGGGTCAGTGTCCAACAATGTGTGGAGTGTGTTGGAATGGTGAGTGTGTTCCCGTGCAGGGCCTACCTTCTCACCCTGAGTACCATTGGGTCAATGTCCAACAGTGTGTGGAGTGTGTTGGAACGGCGAGTGTGTTCCCGTGCAGTGCCCACCCTTCGCACCCTGAGTACCAGTGGGTCAATGTCCAACAGTGTGTGGAGTGTGTTGGAACGGAGAGTGTGTTCCTGTGCAGGACCCACCTTCTCATCCTGAGTACCAGTGGGTCAATGTCCAACAGTGTGTGGGGTGTGTTGGAATGGAGAGTATGTTCCCGTGCAGGGCCCAGCCTTTTCACCCGTGTACTAGTGGGTCCGTGCCCAACAGTGTGTGGAGTGTGTTGGAACGGAGAGTGTGTTCCTGTGCAGGGCTCACCTTCTCACCCTGAGTACCAGTGGGTCAATGTACAACAGTGTGTGGAGTGTGTTGGAACGGAGGGAGTGTTCCCGTGCAGGGCCCACCTTCTCACCCTGAGTACCAGTGGGTCAATGTCCAACAGTGTGTGGAGTGTATTGGAACGGAGAGTGTGTTCCCGTGCAGGGCCTACCTTCTCACCCTGAGTACCAGTGGATCAATGTCCAACAGTGTGTGGAGTGTGTTGGAACGGAGAGTGTGTTCCCTTGCAGGGCCTACCCTTCTCACCCTGTGTACCAGTGGGTCAATGTCCAACAGTGTGTGGAGTGTGTTGGAACGGAGAGTGTGTTCCCGTGCAGGGCCCACTTTCTCACCCTGAGTACCAGTGGGTCAGTGTCCAACAGTGTGTGGAGTGTGTTGGAATGGAGAGTGTGTTCCCGTGCAGGGCCCAACTTCTCACCCTGAGTACCAGTGAGTCAATGTCCAACAGTGTGTGGAGCGTGTTGGAACGGAGAGTGTGTTCCCTCGCAGGGCCCACCTTCTCACCCTGAGTACCAGTGGGTCAATGTCCAACAGTATGTGGGGTGTGTTGAAACGGAGAGTGTGTTACCGTGCAGTGCCCCACCTTCTCACCCTGAGTACCAGTGGGTCAGTGTCCAACAGTGTGTGGAGTGTGTTGGAACGGAGAGTGTGTTCCCGTGTAGGGACCCGCCCTTCTCACCCTGAGTACCTGTGGGTCAATGTCCAACAGTGTGTAGAGAGTGTTGGAACGGAGAGTGTATTCCCGTGCAGGGCCCACCTTCTCACCCTGAGTACCAGTGGGTCAATGTCCAACAGTGTGTGGAGTGTGTTGGAACGGAGAGTGTTTTCTCGTGCAGGGCCCACCTTCTCACCCTGAGTACCAGTGTGTCAATGTCCAACAGTGTGTGGGGTGTGTTGGAACGGAGAGTGTGTTCCCGTGCAGGGCCCACCCTTCTCACCCTGAGTACCAGTGGGTCAATGTCCAACAGTGTGTGGAGTGTGTTGGAACGGAGAGTCTGTTCCCGTGCAGGGCCCCACCTTCTCACCCTGAGAACCGGTGGGTCAATGTCCAACTGTGTGTGGAGTGTGTTGGAACGGAGAGTGTGTTCCCGTGCAGGGCCCAACTTCTCACCCTGATTACCAGTGGGTCAATGTCCAACAGTGTGTGGAGTGTGTTGGAACGAAGAGTGTGTTTCCGTGCAGCGCCCCACCTTCTCACCCTGAGTACCAGTGGGTCAGTGTCCAACAGTGTGTGGAGTGTGTTGGAACGGAGAGTGTGTTCCCGTGCAGGGCCCACCCTTCTCACCCTGAGTACCAGTGGGTCAATGTCCAACAGTGTGTGGAGTGTGTTGGAACGGAGAGTGTGTTCCCGTGCAGGGTCCACCTTCTCACCCTGAATCCCAGTGGGTCATTGTCCAACAGTGTGTGGAGTGTGTTGGAATGGAGAGTGTGTTCCCGTGCAGGGCCCACCCTTCTCACCCTGAGTATCAGTGGGTCAATGTCCAACAGTGTGTGGAGAGTGTGGGAACGTAGAGTGTGTTCCCGTGCAGGGCCCACCTTCTCACCCTGAATACCAATGGGTCAATGTCCAACAGTGTGTGGGGTGTGTTGGAACGGAGAGTATGTTCCCGTGCAGGGCCCACCCTTCTCACCCGTGTACCAGTGGGTCAGTGTCCAACAGTGTGTGGAGTGTGTTGGAACGGAGAGTGTGTTCCCGTGCAGGGCCCACCTTCTCACCCTGAGTACCAGTGGGTCAATGTCCAACAGTGTGTGGAGTGTATTGGAACGGAGAGTGTGTTCCCGTGCAGGGCCGACCTTCTCACCCTGAGTACCAGTGGATCAATGTCCAACAGTGTGTGGAGTGTGTTGTAACGGAGAGTGTGTTCCCTTGCAGGGCCTACCCTTCTCACCCTGTGTACCAGTGGGTCAATGTCCAACAGTGTGTGGAGTGTGTTGGAACGGAGAGTGTGTTCCCGTGCAGGGCCCACTTTCTCACCCTGAGTACCAGTGGGTCAGTGTCCAACAGTGTGTGGAGTGTGTTGGAATGGAGAGTGTGTTCCCGTGCAGGGCCCAACTTCTCACCCTGAGTACCAGTGAGTCAATGTCCAACAGTGTGTGGAGCGTGTTGGAACGGAGAGTGTGTTCCCTCGCAGGGCCCACCTTCTCACCCTGAGTACCAGTGGGTCAATGTCCAACAGTATGTGGGGTGTGTTGAAACGGAGAGTGTGTTCCCGTGCAGTGCCCCACCTTCTCACCCTGAGTACCAGTGGGTCAGTGTCCAACAGTGTGTGGAGTGTGTTGGAACGGAGAGTGTGTTCCCGTGTAGGGACCCGCCCTTCTCACCCTGAGTACCTGTGGGTCAATGTCCAACAGTGTGTAGAGAGTGTTGGAACGGAGAGAGTATTCCCGTGCAGGGCCCACCTTCTCACCCTGAGTACCAGTGGGTCAATGTCCAACAGTGTGTGGAGTGTGTTGGAACGGAGAGTGTTTTCTCGTGCAGGGCCCACCTTCTCACCCTGAGTACCAGTGGCTCAATGTCCAACAGTGTGTGGAGTGTGTTGGAACGAAGAGTGTGTTCCCGTGCAGGGCCCACCTTCTCACCCTGAGTACCAGTGGGTCAATGTCCAACAGTGTGTGGGGTGTGTTGGAACGGAGTGTATGTTCCCGTGCAGGGCCCACACTTCTCACCCTGAGTACCAGTGGGTCAGTGTCCAACAGTGTGTGGAGTGTATTGGAACGGAGAGTGTGTTCCCGTGCATGGCCTCCCTTCTCACCCTGAGTACCAGTGGGTCAATGTCCAACAGTGTGTGGAGTGTGTTAAACGGAGAGTGTGTTCCCGTGCAGGGCCCACCCTTCTCACCCTGAGTACCAGTGTGTCAATGTCCAACAGTGTGTGGAGTGTGTTGGAACGGAGAGTGTGTTCCTGTGCAGGGCCCAACTTCTCACCCTGAGTTCCAGTGGGTCAATGTCCAACAGTGTGTGGGGTGTGTTGGAACGCAGAGTATGTTCCCATGCAGGGCCCACCCTTCTCACCCGTGTACAAGTGGGTCCGTGTCTAACAGTGTGTGGAGTGTGTTGGAACGGAGAGTGTGTTCCTGTGCAGGGCCCAACTTCTCACCCTGAGTACCAGTGGGTCAATGTACAACAGTGTGTGGAGTGTGTTGGAATGGAGGGAGTGTTCCCGTGCAGGGCCCACCTTCTCACCCTGAGTACCGGTGGGTCAATGTCCAACAATGTGTGGAGTGTGTTGGAACGGAGAGTGTGTTCCCATGCAGGGCCTACCCTTCTCACCCTGTGTACCAGTGGGTCAATGTCCAACAGTGTGTGGAGTGTGTTGGAACGGAGAGTGTGTTCCCGTGCAGGGCCCACCTTCTCACCCTGAGTACCAGTGGGTCAATGTCCAACAGTGTGTGGAGTGTGTTGGAACGGAGAGTGTGTTCCCGTGTAGGGCCCACCTTCTCATCCTGAGTACCAGTAGGTCAATGTCCAACAGTGTGTGGAGTGTGTTGGAACGGAGAGTGTGTTCCCGTGCAGGGCCCACCTTCTCACCCTGATTACCAGTGGGTCAATGTCCAACAGGGTGTGGAGTGTGTTGGAACGGAGAGTGTGTTGCCGTGTAGAGCCCACCTTCTCAACCTGAGTACCAGTGGGTCAATGTCCAACAGTGTGTGGGGTGTGTTGGAACGGAGTGTGTGTTCCCGTGCAGGGCCCCACCTTCTCACCATGATTACCAGTGGGTCAGTGTCCAACAATGTGTGGAGTGTGTTGGAATGGTGAGTGTGTTCCCGTGCAGGGCTTACCTTCTCACCCTGAGTACCATTGGGTCAATGTCCAACAGTGTGTGGAGTGTGTTGGAACGGCGAGTGTGTTCCCGTGCAGTGCCCACCCTTCGCACCCTGAGTACCAGTGGGTCAATGTCCAACAGTGTGTGGAGTGTGTTGGAACGGAGAGTGTGTTCCTGTGCAGGGCCCACCTTCTCATCCTGAGTACCAGTGGGTCAATGTCCAACAGTGTGTGGGGTGTGTTGGAATGGAGAGTATGTTCCCGTGCAGGGCCCAGCCTTTTCACCCGTGTACTAGTGGGTCCGTGCCCAACAGTGTGTGGAGTGTGTTGGAACGGAGAGTGTGTTCCTGTGCAGGGCTCACCTTCTCACCCTGAGTACCAGTGGGTCAATGTACAACAGTGTGTGGAGTGTGTTGGAACGGAGGGAGTGTTCCCGTGCAGGGCCCACCTTCTCACCCTGAGTACCAGTGGGTCAATGTCCAACAGTGTGTGGAGTGTATTGGAACGGAGAGTGTGTTCCCGTGCAGGGCCCACCTTCTCACCCTGAGTACCAGTGAGTCAATGTCCAACAGTGTGTGGAGCGTGTTGGAACGGAGAGTGTGTTCCCTCGCAGGGCCCACCTTCTCACCCTGAGTACCAGTGGGTCAATGTCCAACAGTATGTGGGGTGTGTTGAAACGGAGAGTGTGTTACCGTGCAGTGCCCCACCTTCTCACCCTGAGTACCAGTGGGTCAGTGTCCAACAGTGTGTGGAGTGTGTTGGAACGGAGAGTGTGTTCCCGTGTAGGGACCCGCCCTTCTCACCCTGAGTACCTGTGGGTCAATGTCCAACAGTGTGTAGAGAGTGTTGGAACGGAGAGTGTATTCCCGTGCAGGGCCCACCTTCTCACCCTGAGTACCAGTGGGTCAATGTCCAACAGTGTGTGGAGTGTGTTGGAACGGAGAGTGTTTTCTCGTGCAGGGCCCACCTTCTCACCCTGAGTACCAGTGTGTCAATGTCCAACAGTGTGTGGAGTGTGTTGGAACGGAGAGTGTTTTCTCGTGCAGGGCCCACCTTCTCACCCTGAGTACCAGTGTGTCAATGTCCAACAGTGTGTGGAGCGTGTTGGAACGGAGAGTGTGTTCCCGTGCAGGGCCCACCTTCTCACCCTGAGTACCAGTGGGTCAATGTCCAACAGTGTGTGGAGTGTGTTGGAACGAAGAGTGTGTTCCCGTGCAGGGCCCACCTTCTCACCCTGAGTACCAGTGGGTCAATGTCCAACAGTGTGTGGGGTGTGTTGGAACGGAGTGTATGTTCCCGTGCAGGGCCCACCCTTCTCACCCTGAGTACCAGTGGGTCAGTGTCCAACAGTGTGTGGAGTGTATTGGAACGGAGAGTGTGTTCCCGTGCAGGGCCTCCCTTCTCACCCTGAGTACCAGTGGGTCAATGTCCAACAGTGTGTGGAGTGTGTTAAACGGAGAGTGTGTTCCCGTGCAGGGCCCACCCTTCTCACCCTGAGTACCAGTGTGTCAATGTCCAACAGTGTGTGGAGTGTGTTGGAACGGAGAGTGTGTTCCTGTGCAGGGCCCAACTTCTCACCCTGAGTTCCAGTGGGTCAATGTCCAACAGTGTGTGGGGTGTGTTGGAACGCAGAGTATGTTCCCATGCAGGGCCCACCCTTCTCACCCGTGTACAAGTGGGTCCGTGTCTAACAGTGTGTGGAGTGTGTTGGAACGGAGAGTGTGTTCATGTGCAGGGCCCAACTTCTCACCCTGAGTACCAGTGGGTCAATGTACAACAGTGTGTGGAGTGTGTTGGAATGGAGGGAGTGTTCCCGTGCAGGGCCCACCTTCTCACCCTGAGTACCGGTGGGTCAATGTCCAACAATGTGTGGAGTGTGTTGCAACGGAGAGTGTGTTCCCATGCAGGGCCTACCCTTCTCACCCTGTGTACCAGTGGGTCAATGTCCAACAGTGTGTGGAGTGTGTTGGAACGGAGAGTGTGTTCCCGTGCAGGGCCCACCTTCTCACCCTGAGTACCAGTGGGTCAATGTCCAACAGTGTGTGGAGTGTGTTGGAACGGAGAGTGTGTTCCCGTGTAGGGCCCACCTTCTCATCCTGAGTACCAGTGGGTCAATGTCCAACAGTGTGTGGAGTGTGTTGGAACGGAGAGTGTGTTCCCGTGTAGGGCCCACCTTCTCATCCTGAGTACCAGTGGGTCAATGTCCAACAGTGTGTGGGGTGTGTTGGAACGGAGAGTGTGTTCCCGTGCAGGGCCCACCTTCTCACCCTGATTACCAGTGGGTCAATGTACAACAGTGTGTGGAGTGTGTTGGAACGGAGAGTGTGTTGCCGTGTAGAGCCCACCTTCTCAACCTGAGTACCAGTGGGTCAATGTCCAACAGTGTGTGGGGTGTGTTGGAACGGAGTGTGTGTTCCCGTGCAGGGCCCCACCTTCTCACCATGAGTACCAGTGGGTCAGTGTCCAACAATGTGTGGAGTGTGTTGGAATGGTGAGTGTGTTCCCGTGCAGGGCCTACCTTCTCACCCTGAGTACCATTGGGTCAATGTCCAACAGTGTGTGGAGTGTGTTGGAACGGCGAGTGTGTTCCCGTGCAGTGCCCACCCTTCGCACCCTGAGTACCAGTGGGTCAATGTCCAACAGTGTGTGGAGTGTGTTGGAACGGAGAGTGTGTTCTTGTGCAGGGCCCACCTTCTCATCCTGAGTACCAGTGGGTCAATGTCCAACAGTGTGTGGGGTGTGTTGGAATGGAGAGTATGTTCCCGTGCAGGGCCCAGCCTTTTCACCCGTGTACTAGTGGGTCCGTGCCCAACAGTGTGTGGAGTGTGTTGGAACGGAGAGTGTGTTCCTGTGCAGGGCTCACCTTCTCACCCTGAGTACCAGTGGGTCAATGTACAACAGTGTGTGGAGTGTGTTGGAACGGAGGGAGTGTTCCCGTGCAGGGCCCAACTTCTCACCCTGAATACCGGTGCGTCAATGTCCAACAGTGTGTGGAGTGTGTTGGAATGGAGAGTGTGTTCCCGTGCAGGGCCTACGCTTCTCACACTGTGTACCAGTGGGTCAATGTCCAAGAGTGTGTGGAGTGTGTTGGAACGGAGAGTGTGTTCCCGTGCAGGGCCCACCTTCTCACCCTGAGTACCAGTGAGTCAATGTCCAACAGTGTGTGGAGCGTGTTGGAACGGAGAGTGTGTTCCCTCGCAGGGCCCACCTTCTCACCCTGAGTACCAGTGGGTCAATGTCCAACAGTGTGTGGAGTGTGTTGGAACGGAGAGTGTGTTCCCGTGTAGGGACCCGCCCTTCTCACCCTGAGTACCAGTGGGTCAATGTCCAACAGTGTGTAGAGAGTGTTGGAACGGAGAGAGTATTCCCGTGCAGGGCCCACCCTTCTCACCCTGAGTACCAGTGTATCAATGTCCAACAGTGTGTGGGGTGTGTTGGAACGGAGAGTGTGTTCCCGTGCAGGGCCCACATTCTCACCCTGAGTACCAGTGGGTCAATGTCCAAAAGTGTGTGGAGTGTGTTGGAACGGAGAGTGTGTTCCCGTGTAGGGCCCACCTTCTCACCCTGAGTACCAGTGGGTCAATGTCCAACAGTGTGTGGAGTGTGTTGGAACGGAGAGTGTTTTCTCGTGCAGGGCCCACCTTCTCACCCTGAGTACCAGTGTATCAATGTCCAACAGTGTGTGGGGTGTGTTGGAACGGAGAGTGTGTTCCCGTGCAGGGCCCACATTCTCACCCTGAGTACCAGTGGGTCAATGTCCAAAAGTGTGTGGAGTGTGTTGGAACGGAGAGTGTGTTCCCGTGTAGGGCCCACCTTCTCACCCTGAGTACCAGTGGGTCAATGTCCAACAGTGTGTGGAGTGTGTTGGAACGGAGAGTGTGTTCCCGTGCAGGGCCCACCCTTCTCACCCTGCGTACCAGTGGGTCAGTGTCCAACAGTGTGTGGAGTGTGTTGGAACGGAGAGTGTGTTCCCGTGCAGGGCCCACCCTTCTCACCCGTGTACCAGTGGGTCAGTGTCCAACAGTGTCTGGAGTTTGTTGGAACGGAGAGTGTGTTCCCGTGCAGGGCCCACCTTCTCACCCTGAGTACCAGTGGGTCATTGTCCAACAGTGTGTGGAGTGTGTTGGAACGGAGAGTCTGTTCCCGTGCAGGGCCCACCCTTCTCACCCGTGTACCAGTGGGTCAGTGTCCAACAGTGTCTGGAGTTTGTTGGAACGGAGAGTGTGTTCCTGTGCAGGGCCCACCTTCTCACCCTGAGTACCAGTGGGTCATTGTCCAACAATGTGTGGAGTGTGTTGGAACGGAGAGTGTTTTCTCGTGCAGGGCCCACCTTCTCACCCTGAGCACCAGTGTATCAATGTCCAACAGTGTGTGGGGTGTGTTGGAACGGAGAGTGTGTTCCCGTGCAGGGCCCACATTCTCACCCTGAGTACCAGTGGGTCAATGTCCAAAAGTGTGTGGAGTGTGTTGGAACGGAGAGTGTGTTCCCGTGTAGGGCCCACCTTCTCACCCTGAGTACCAGTGGGTCAATGTCCAACAGTGTGTGGAGTGTGTTGGAACGGAGAGTGTGTTCCCGTGCAGGGCCCACCCTTCTCACCCTGAGTACCAGTGGGTCAGTGTCCAACAGTGTGTGGAGTGTGTTGGAACGGAGAGTGTGTTCCCGTGCAGGGCCCACCTTCTCACCCTGAGTACCAGTGGGTCATTGTCCAACAGTGTGTGGAGTGTGTTGGAATGGAGAGTGTGTTCCCGTGCAGGGCCCACCCTTCTCACACTGAGTATCAGTGGGTCAATGTCCAACAGTGTGTGGAGAGTGTGGGAACGTAGAGTGTGTTCCCGTGCAGGGCCCACCTTCTCACCCTGAGTACCAATGGGTCAATGTCCAACAGTGTGTGGGGTGTGTTGGAACGGAGAGTCTGTTCCCGTGCAGGGCCCACCCTTCTCACCCGTGCACCAGTGGGTCAGTGTCCAACAGTGTCTGGAGTTTGTTGGAACGGAGAGTGTGTTCCCGTGCAGGGCCCACCTTCTCACCCTGATTACCAGTGGGTCAATGTACAACAGTGTGTGGAGTGTGTTGGAACGGAGAGTGTGTTGCCGTGTAGAGCCCACCTTCTCAACCTGAGTACCAGTGGGTCAATGTCCAACAGTGTGTGGGGTGTGTTGGAACGGAGTGTGTGTTCCCGTGCAGGGCCCCACCTTCTCACCATGAGTACCAGTGGGTCAGTGTCCAACAATGTGTGGAGTGTGTTGGAATGGTGAGTGTGTTCCCGTGCAGGGCCTACCTTCTCACCCTGAGTACCATTGGGTCAATGTCCAACAGTGTGTGGAGTGTGTTGGAACGGCGAGTGTGTTCCCGTGCAGTGCCCACCCTTCGCACCCTGAGTACCAGTGGGTCAATGTCCAACAGTGTGTGGAGTGTGTTGGAACGGAGAGTGTGTTCCTGTGCAGGGCCCACCTTCTCATCCTGAGTACCAGTGGGTCAATGTCCAACAGTGTGTGGGGTGTGTTGGAACGGAGTGTATGTTCCCGTGCAGGGCCCACCCTTCTCACCCTGAGTACCAGTGGGTCAGTGTCCAACAGTGTGTGGAGTGTATTGGAACGGAGAGTGTGTTCCCGTGCAGGGCCTCCCTTCTCACCCTGAGTACCAGTGGGTCAATGTCCAACAGTGTGTGGAGTGTGTTAAACGGAGAGTGTGTTCCCGTGCAGGGCCCACCCTTCTCACCCTGAGTACCAGTGTGTCAATGTCCAACAGTGTGTGGAGTGTGTTGGAACGGAGAGTGTGTTCCTGTGCAGGGCCCAACTTCTCACCCTGAGTTCCAGTGGGTCAATGTCCAACAGTGTGTGGGGTGTGTTGGAACGCAGAGTATGTTCCCATGCAGGGCCCAAACTTCTCACCCGTGTACAAGTGGGTCCGTGTCTAACAGTGTGTGGAGTGTGTTGGAACGGAGAGTGTGTTCATGTGCAGGGCCCAACTTCTCACCCTGAGTACCAGTGGGTCAATGTACAACAGTGTGTGGAGTGTGTTGGAATGGAGGGAGTGTTCCCGTGCAGGGCCCACCTTCTCACCCTGAGTACCGGTGGGTCAATGTCCAACAATGTGTGGAGTGTGTTGCAACGGAGAGTGTGTTCCCATGCAGGGCCTACCCTTCTCACCCTGTGTACCAGTGGGTCAATGTCCAACAGTGTGTGGAGTGTGTTGGAACGGAGAGTGTGTTCCCGTGCAGGGCCCACCTTCTCACCCTGAGTACCAGTGGGTCAATGTCCAACAGTGTGTGGAGTGTGTTGGAACGGAGAGTGTGTTCCCGTGTAGGGCCCACCTTCTCATCCTGAGTACCAGTGGGTCAATGTCCAACAGTGTGTGGAGTGTGTTGGAACGGAGAGTGTGTTCCCGTGTAGGGCCCACCTTCTCATCCTGAGTACCAGTGGGTCAATGTCCAACAGTGTGTGGGGTGTGTTGGAACGGAGAGTGTGTTCCCGTGCAGGGCCCACCTTCTCACCCTGATTACCAGTGGGTCAATGTACAACAGTGTGTGGAGTGTGTTGGAACGGAGAGTGTGTTGCCGTGTAGAGCCCACCTTCTCAACCTGAGTACCAGTGGGTCAATGTCCAACAGTGTGTGGGGTGTGTTGGAACGGAGTGTGTGTTCCCGTGCAGGGCCCCACCTTCTCACCATGAGTACCAGTGGGTCAGTGTCCAACAATGTGTGGAGTGTGTTGGAATGGTGAGTGTGTTCCCGTGCAGGGCCTACCTTCTCACCCTGAGTACCATTGGGTCAATGTCCAACAGTGTGTGGAGTGTGTTGGAACGGCGAGTGTGTTCCCGTGCAGTGCCCACCCTTCGCACCCTGAGTACCAGTGGGTCAATGTCCAACAGTGTGTGGAGTGTGTTGGAACGGAGAGTGTGTTCCTGTGCAGGGCCCACCTTCTCATCCTGAGTACCAGTGGGTCAATGTCCAACAGTGTGTGGGGTGTGTTGGAATGGAGAGTATGTTCCCGTGCAGGGCCCAGCCTTTTCACCCGTGTACTAGTGGGTCCGTGCCCAACAGTGTGTGGAGTGTGTTGGAACGGAGAGTGTGTTCCTGTGCAGGGCTCACCTTCTCACCCTGAGTACCAGTGGGTCAATGTACAACAGTGTGTGGAGTGTGTTGGAACGGAGGGAGTGTTCCCGTGCAGGGCCCAACTTCTCACCCTGAATACCGGTGCGTCAATGTCCAACAGTGTGTGGAGTGTGTTGGAACGGAGAGTGTGTTCCCGTGCAGGGCCTACGCTTCTCACACTGTGTACCAGTGGGTCAATGTCCAAGAGTGTGTGGAGTGTGTTGGAACGGAGAGTGTGTTCCCGTGCAGGGCCCACCTTCTCACCCTGAGTACCAGTGAGTCAATGTCCAACAGTGTGTGGAGCGTGTTGGAACGGAGAGTGTGTTCCCTCGCAGGGCCCACCTTCTCACCCTGAGTACCAGTGGGTCAATGTCCAACAGTGTGTGGAGTGTGTTGGAACGGAGAGTGTGTTCCCGTGTAGGGACCCGCCCTTCTCACCCTGAGTACCAGTGGGTCAATGTCCAACAGTGTGTAGAGAGTGTTGGAACGGAGAGAGTATTCCCGTGCAGGGCCCACCCTTCTCACCCTGAGTACCAGTGTATCAATGTCCAACAGTGTGTGGGGTGTGTTGGAACGGAGAGTGTGTTCCCGTGCAGGGCCCACATTCTCACCCTGAGTACCAGTGGGTCAATGTCCAAAAGTGTGTGGAGTGTGTTGGAACGGAGAGTGTGTTCCCGTGTAGGGCCCACCTTCTCACCCTGAGTACCAGTGGGTCAATGTCCAACAGTGTGTGGAGTGTGTTGGAACGGAGAGTGTTTTCTCGTGCAGGGCCCACCTTCTCACCCTGAGTACCAGTGTATCAATGTCCAACAGTGTGTGGGGTGTGTTGGAACGGAGAGTGTGTTCCCGTGCAGGGCCCACATTCTCACCCTGAGTACCAGTGGGTCAATGTCCAAAAGTGTGTGGAGTGTGTTGGAACGGAGAGTGTGTTCCCGTGTAGGGCCCACCTTCTCACCCTGAGTACCAGTGGGTCAATGTCCAACAGTGTGTGGAGTGTGTTGGAACGGAGAGTGTGTTCCCGTGCAGGGCCCACCCTTCTCACCCTGCGTACCAGTGGGTCAGTGTCCAACAGTGTGTGGAGTGTGTTGGAACGGAGAGTGTGTTCCCGTGCAGGGCCCACCCTTCTCACCCGTGTACCAGTGGGTCAGTGTCCAATAGTGTCTGGAGTTTGTTGGAACGGAGAGTGTGTTCCCGTGCAGGGCCCACCTTCTCACCCTGAGTACCAGTGGGTCATTGTCCAACAGTGTGTGGAGTGTGTTGGAACGGAGAGTCTGTTCCCGTGCAGGGCCCACCCTTCTCACCCGTGTACCAGTGGGTCAGTGTCCAACAGTGTCTGGAGTTTGTTGGAACGGAGAGTGTGTTCCTGTGCAGGGCCCACCTTCTCACCCTGAGTACCAGTGGGTCATTGTCCAACAATGTGTGGAGTGTGTTGGAACGGAGAGTGTTTTCTCGTGCAGGGCCCACCTTCTCACCCTGAGCACCAGTGTATCAATGTCCAACAGTGTGTGGGGTGTGTTGGAACGGAGAGTGTGTTCCCGTGCAGGGCCCACATTCTCACCCTGAGTACCAGTGGGTCAATGTCCAAAAGTGTGTGGAGTGTGTTGGAACGGAGAGTGTGTTCCCGTGTAGGGCCCACCTTCTCACCCTGAGTACCAGTGGGTCAATGTCCAACAGTGTGTGGAGTGTGTTGGAACGGAGAGTGTGTTCCCGTGCAGGGCCCACCCTTCTCACCCTGAGTACCAGTGGGTCAGTGTCCAACAGTGTGTGGAGTGTGTTGGAACGGAGAGTGTGTTCCCGTGCAGGGCCCACCTTCTCACCCTGAGTACCAGTGGGTCATTGTCCAACAGTGTGTGGAGTGTGTTGGAATGGAGAGTGTGTTCCCGTGCAGGGCCCACCCTTCTCACACTGAGTATCAGTGGGTCAATGTCCAACAGTGTGTGGAGAGTGTGGGAACGTAGAGTGTGTTCCCGTGCAGGGCCCACCTTCTCACCCTGAGTACCAATGGGTCAATGTCCAACAGTGTGTGGGGTGTGTTGGAACGGAGAGTCTGTTCCCGTGCAGGGCCCACCCTTCTCACCCGTGCACCAGTGGGTCAGTGTCCAACAGTGTCTGGAGTTTGTTGGAACGGAGAGTGTGTTCCCGTGCAGGGCCCACCTTCTCACCCTGATTACCAGTGGGTCAATGTACAACAGTGTGTGGAGTGTGTTGGAACGGAGAGTGTGTTGCCGTGTAGAGCCCACCTTCTCAACCTGAGTACCAGTGGGTCAATGTCCAACAGTGTGTGGGGTGTGTTGGAACGGAGTGTGTGTTCCCGTGCAGGGCCCCACCTTCTCACCATGAGTACCAGTGGGTCAGTGTCCAACAATGTGTGGAGTGTGTTGGAATGGTGAGTGTGTTCCCGTGCAGGGCCTACCTTCTCACCCTGAGTACCATTGGGTCAATGTCCAACAGTGTGTGGAGTGTGTTGGAACGGCGAGTGTGTTCCCGTGCAGTGCCCACCCTTCGCACCCTGAGTACCAGTGGGTCAATGTCCAACAGTGTGTGGAGTGTGTTGGAACGGAGAGTGTGTTCCTGTGCAGGGCCCACCTTCTCATCCTGAGTACCAGTGGGTCAATGTCCAACAGTGTGTGGGGTGTGTTGGAATGGAGAGTATGTTCCCGTGCAGGGCCCAGCCTTTTCACCCGTGTACTAGTGGGTCCGTGCCCAACAGTGTGTGGAGTGTGTTGGAACGGAGAGTGTGTTCCTGTGCAGGGCTCACCTTCTCACCCTGAGTACCAGTGGGTCAATGTACAACAGTGTGTGGAGTGTGTTGGAACGGAGGGAGTGTTCCCGTGCAGGGCCCAACTTCTCACCCTGAATACCGGTGCGTCAATGTCCAACAGTGTGTGGAGTGTGTTGGAACGGAGAGTGTGTTCCCGTGCAGGGCCTACGCTTCTCACACTGTGTACCAGTGGGTCAATGTCCAAGAGTGTGTGGAGTGTGTTGGAACGGAGAGTGTGTTCCCGTGCAGGGCCCACCTTCTCACCCTGAGTACCAGTGAGTCAATGTCCAACAGTGTGTGGAGCGTGTTGGAACGGAGAGTGTGTTCCCTCGCAGGGCCCACCTTCTCACCCTGAGTACCAGTGGGTCAATGTCCAACAGTGTGTGGGGTGTGTTGGAACGGAGAGTGTGTTTCCGTGCAGCGCCCACCTTCTCACCCTGAATACCGGTGCGTCAATGTCCAACAGTGTGTGGAGTGTGTTGGAACGGAGAGTGTGTTTCCGTGCAGGGCCCACCTTCTCACCCTGAGTACCAGTGGGTCAGTGTCCAACAGTGTGTGGAGTGTGTTGGAATGGAGAGTGTGTTCCCGTGCTGGGCCCACCTTCTCACCCTGAGTACCAGTGGGTCAATGTCCAACAGTGTGTGGAGTGTGTTGGAACGGAGAGTGTGTTCCCGTGTAGGGACCCGCCCTTCTCACCCTGAGTACCAGTGGGTCAATGTCCAACAGTGTGTAGAGAGTGTTGGAACGGAGAGAGTATTCCCGTGCAGGGCCCACCCTTCTCACCCTGAGTACCAGTGGGTCAATGTCCAACAGTGTGTGGAGTGTGTTGGAACGGAGAGTGTTTTCTCGTGCAGGGCCCACCTTCTCACCCTGAGTACCAGTGGGTCAATGTCCAACAGTGTGTGGGGTGTGTTGGAATGGAGAGTGTGTTCCCGTGCAGGGCCCACATTCTCACCCTGAGTACCAGTGGGTCAATGTCCAAAAGTGTGTGGAGTGTGTTGGAACGGAGAGTGTGTTCCCGTGTAGGGCCCACCTTCTCACCCTGAGTACCAGTGGGTCAATGTCCAACAGTGTGTGGAGTGTGTTGGAACGGAGAGTGTGTTCCCGTGCAGGGCCCACCCTTCTCACCCTGAGTACCAGTGGGTCAGTGTCCAACAGTGTGTGGAGTGTGTTGGAACGGAGAGTGTGTTCCCGTGCAGGGCCCACCCTTCTCACCCGTGTACCAGTGGGTCAGTGTCCAACAGTGTCTGGAGTTTGTTGGAACGGAGAGTGTGTTCCCGTGCAGGGCCCACCTTCTCACCCTGAGTACCAGTGGGTCATTGTCCAACAATGTGTGGAGTGTGTTGGAACGGAGAGTGTGTTCCCGTACAGGGCCCACCTTCTCACCCTGAGTACCAGTGGGTCAATGTCCAACAGTGTATGGAGTGTATTGGAACGGAGCGTGTGTTCCCGTGCATGGCCTACCTTCTCACCCTGAGTACCAGTGGGTCAATGTCCAACAGTGTGTGGAGTGTGTTGGAACGGAGAGTGTGTTCCCGTGCAGGGCCCACCCTTCTCACCCTGAGTACCAGTGTGTCAATGTCCAACAGTGTGTGGAGTGTGTTGGAACGGAGAGTCTGTTCCCGTGCAGGGCCCACCCTTCTCACCCGTGTACCAGTGGGTCAGTGTCCAACAGTGTCTGGAGTTTGTTGGAACGGAGAGTGTGTTCCCGTGCAGGGCCCACCTTCTCACCCTGAGTACCAGTGGGTCATTGTCCAACAATGTGTGGAGTGTGTTGGAACGGAGAGTGTTTTCTCGTGCAGGGCCCACCTTCTCACCCTGAGTACCAGTGTATCAATGTCCAACAGTGTGTGGGGTGTGTTGGAACGGAGAGTGTGTTCCCGTGCAGGGCCCACATTCTCACCCTGAGTACCAGTGGGTCAATGTCCAAAAGTGTGTGGAGTGTGTTGGAACGGAGAGTGTGTTCCCGTGTAGGGCCCACCTTCTCACCCTGAGTACCAGTGGGTCAATGTCCAACAGTGTGTGGAGTGTGTTGGAACGGAGAGTGTGTTCCTGTGCAGGGCCCACCCTTCTCACCCTGAGTACCAGTGGGTCAGTGTCCAACAGTGTGTGGAGTGTGTTGGAACGGAGAGTGTGTTCCCGTGCAGGGCCCACCTTCTCACCCTGAGTACCAGTGGGTCATTGTCCAACAGTGTGTGGAGTGTGTTGGAATGGAGAGTGTGTTCCCGTGCAGGGCCCACCCTTCTCACACTGAGTATCAGTGGGTCAATGTCCAACAGTGTGTGGAGAGTGTGGGAACGTAGAGTGTTTTCTCGTGCAGGGCCCACCTTCTCACCCTGAGTACCAGTGGGTCAATGTCCAACAGTGTGTGGGGTGTGTTGGAATGGAGAGTGTGTTCCCGTGCAGGGCCCACATTCTCACCCTGAGTACCAGTGGGTCAATGTCCAAAAGTGTGTGGAGTGTGTTGGAACGGAGAGTGTGTTCCCGTGTAGGGCCCACCTTCTCACCCTGAGTACCAGTGGGTCAATGTCCAACAGTGTGTGGAGTGTGTTGGAACGGAGAGTGTGTTCCCGTGCAGGGCCCACCCTTCTCACCCTGAGTACCAGTGGGTCAGTGTCCAACAGTGTGTGGAGTGTGTTGGAACGGAGAGTGTGTTCCCGTGCAGGGCCCACCCTTCTCACCCGTGTACCAGTGGGTCAGTGTCCAACAGTGTCTGGAGTTTGTTGGAACGGAGAGTGTGTTCCCGTGCAGGGCCCACCTTCTCACCCTGAGTACCAGTGGGTCATTGTCCAACAATGTGTGGAGTGTGTTGGAACGGAGAGTGTGTTCCCGTACAGGGCCCACCTTCTCACCCTGAGTACCAGTGGGTCAATGTCCAACAGTGTATGGAGTGTATTGGAACGGAGCGTGTGTTCCCGTGCATGGCCTACCTTCTCACCCTGAGTACCAGTGGGTCAATGTCCAACAGTGTGTGGAGTGTGTTGGAACGGAGAGTGTGTTCCCGTGCAGGGCCCACCCTTCTCACCCTGAGTACCAGTGTGTCAATGTCCAACAGTGTGTGGAGTGTGTTGGAACGGAGAGTCTGTTCCCGTGCAGGGCCCACCCTTCTCACCCGTGTACCAGTGGGTCAGTGTCCAACAGTGTCTGGAGTTTGTTGGAACGGAGAGTGTGTTCCCGTGCAGGGCCCACCTTCTCACCCTGAGTACCAGTGGGTCATTGTCCAACAATGTGTGGAGTGTGTTGGAACGGAGAGTGTTTTCTCGTGCAGGGCCCACCTTCTCACCCTGAGTACCAGTGTATCAATGTCCAACAGTGTGTGGGGTGTGTTGGAACGGAGAGTGTGTTCCCGTGCAGGGCCCACATTCTCACCCTGAGTACCAGTGGGTCAATGTCCAAAAGTGTGTGGAGTGTGTTGGAACGGAGAGTGTGTTCCCGTGTAGGGCCCACCTTCTCACCCTGAGTACCAGTGGGTCAATGTCCAACAGTGTGTGGAGTGTGTTGGAACGGAGAGTGTGTTCCTGTGCAGGGCCCACCCTTCTCACCCTGAGTACCAGTGGGTCAGTGTCCAACAGTGTGTGGAGTGTGTTGGAACGGAGAGTGTGTTCCCGTGCAGGGCCCACCTTCTCACCCTGAGTACCAGTGGGTCATTGTCCAACAGTGTGTGGAGTGTGTTGGAATGGAGAGTGTGTTCCCGTGCAGGGCCCACCCTTCTCACACTGAGTATCAGTGGGTCAATGTCCAACAGTGTGTGGAGAGTGTGGGAACGTAGAGTGTGTTCCCGTGCAGGGCCCACCTTCTCACCCTGAGTACCAATGGGTCAATGTCCAACAGTGTGTGGGGTGTGTTGGAACGGAGAGTCTGTTCCCGTGCAGGGCCCACCCTTCTCACCCGTGCACCAGTGGGTCAGTGTCCAACAGTGTCTGGAGTTTGTTGGAACGGAGAGTGTGTTCCCGTGCAGGGCCCACCTTCTCACCCTGAGTACCAGTGGGTCATTGTCCAACAATGTGTGGAGTGTGTTGGAACGGAGAGTGTGTTCCCGTACAGGGCCCACCTTCTCACCCTGAGTACCAGTGGGTCAATGTCCAACAGTGTATGGAGTGTATTGGAACGGAGAGTGTGTTCCCATGCATGGCCTAACTTCTCACCCTGAGTACCAGTGGGTCAATGTCCAACAGTGTGTGGAGTGTGTTGGAACGGAGAGTGTGTTCCCGTGCAGGGCCCACCCTTCTCACCCTGAGTACCAGTGTGTCAATGTCCAACAGTGTGTGGAGTGTGTTGGAACGGAGAGTGTGTTCCTGTGCAGGGCACACCTTCTCACCCTGAGTTCCAGTGGGTCAATGTCCAACAGTGTGTGGGGTGTGTTGGAACGGAGAGTATGTTCCCATGCAGGGCCCACCCTTCTCACCCGTGTACCAGTCGGTCCGTGTCCAACAGTGTGTGGAGTGTGTTGGAACGGAGAGTGTGTTCCCGTGCAGGGCCCACCTTCTCACCCTGAGTACCGGTGGGTCAATGTCCAACAGTGTGTGGAGTGTGTTCGAACAGAGAGTGTGTTCCCGTGCAGGGCCTACCCTTCTCACCCTGTGTACCAGTGGGTCAATGTCCAACAGTGTGTGGAGTGTGTTGGAACGGAGAGTGTGTTCCCGTGCAGCGCCCCACTTTCTCACCCTGAGTACCAGTGGGTCAATGTCCAACAGTGTGTGGAGTGTGTTGGAATGGAGAGTGTGTTCCCGTGCTGGGCCCACCTTCTCACCATGAGTACCAGTGGGTCAATGTACAACAGTGTGTGGAGTGTGTTGGAACGGAGAGTGTGTTCCCGTGCAGGGCCCACCTTCTCACCCTGAGTACCAGTGGGTCAATGTCCAACAGTGTGTGGAGTGTGTTGGAACGGAGAGTGTGTTCCCGTGCAGGGCCCACCTTCTCACCCTGAGTACCAGTGGGTCAATGTCCAACAGTGTGTGGAGTGTGTTGGAACGGAGAGTGTGTTCCCATGCAGGGCCCCACCTTCTCACCCTGAGTACCAGTGGATCAGTGTCCAACAGTGTGTGGAGTGTGTTGGAACGGAGAGTGTGTTCCTGTGCAGGGCCCACCTTCTCACCCTGAGTACCAGTGGGTCAATGTCCAACAGTGTGTGGAGTGTGTTGGAACGGAGAGTGTGTTCCCGTGCAGGGCCCACCTTCTCACCCTGAGTACCAGTGGGTCAATGTACAACAGTGTGTGGAGTGTGTTGGAACGGAGAGTGTGTTCCCTTGCAGGGCCCACCTTCTCACCCTGAGTACCAGTGGGTCAATGTCCAACAGTGTGTGGAGTGTGTTGGAACGGAGAGTGTGTTCCCGTGCAGGGCCCACCTTCTCACCCTGAGTACCAGTGGGTCAATGTCCAACAGTGTGTGGGGTGTGTTGGAACGGAGAGTCTGTTCCCGTGCAGGGCCCACCCTTCTCACCCGTGCACCAGTGGGTCATTGTCCAACAGTGTGTGGAGTGTGTTGGAATGGAGAGTGTGTTCCCGTGCAGGGCCCACCCTTCTCACACTGAGTATCAGTGGGTCAATGTCCAACAATGTGTGGAGAGTGTGGGAACGTAGAGTGTGTTCCCGTGCAGGGCCCACCTTCTCACCCTGAGTACCAATGGGTCAATGTCCAACAGTGTGTGGGGTGTGTTGGAACGGAGAGTCTGTTCCCGTGCAGGGCCCACCCTTCTCACCCGTGCACCAGTGGGTCAGTGTCCAACAGTGTCTGGAGTTTGTTGGAACGGAGAGTGTGTTCCCGTGCAGGGCCCACCTTCTCACCTTGAGTACCAGTGGGTCATTGTCCAACAGTGTGTGGAGTGTGTTGGAATGGAGAGTGTGTTCCCGTGCAGGGCCCACCCTTCTCACACTGAGTATCAGTGGGTCAATGTCCAACAATGTGTGGAGAGTGTGGGAACGTAGAGTGTGTTCCCGTGCAGGGCCCACCTTCTCACCCTGAGTACCAATGGGTCAATGTCCAACAGTGTGTGGGGTGTGTTGGAACGGAGAGTCTGTTCCCGTGCAGGGCCCACCCTTCTCACCCGTGCACCAGTGGGTCAGTGTCCAACAGTGTCTGGAGTTTGTTGGAACGGAGAGTGTGTTCCCGTGCAGGGCCCACCTTCTCACCCTGAGTACCAGTGGGTCATTGTCCAACAATGTGTGGAGTGTGTTGGAACGGAGAGTGTGTTCCCGTACAGGGCCCAGCTTCTCACCCTGAGTACCAGTGGGTCAATGTCCAACAGTGTATGGAGTGTATTGGAACGGAGAGTGTGTTCCCGTGCATGGCCTAACTTCTCACCCTGAGTACCAGTGGGTCAATGTCCAACAGTGTGTGGAGTGTGTTGGAACGGAGAGTGTTTTCTCGTGCAGGGCCCACCTTCTCACCCTGAGTACCAGTGGGTCATTGTCCAACAGTGTGTGGAGTGTGTTGGAATGGAGAGTGTGTTCCCGTGCAGGGCCCACCCTTCTCACACTGAGTATCAGTGGGTCAATGTCCAACAGTGTGTGGAAAGTGTGGGAACGTAGAGTGTGTTCCCGTGCAGGGCCCACCTTCTCACCCTGAGTACCAATGGGTCAATGTCCAACAGTGTGTGGGGTGTGTTGGAACGGAGAGTCTGTTCCCGTGCAGGGCCCACCCTTCTCACCCGTGCACCAGTGGGTCAGTGTCCAACAGTGTCTGGAGTTTGTTGGAACGGAGAGTGTGTTCCCGTGCAGGGCCCACCTTCTCACCCTGATTACCAGTGGGTCAATGTACAACAGTGTGTGGAGTGTGTTGGAACGGAGAGTGTGTTGCCGTGTAGAGCCCACCTTCTCAACCTGAGTACCAGTGGGTCAATGTCCAACAGTGTGTGGGGTGTGTTGGAACGGAGTGTGTGTTCCCGTGCAGGGCCCCACCTTCTCACCATGAGTACCAGTGGGTCAGTGTCCAACAATGTGTGGAGTGTGTTGGAATGGTGAGTGTGTTCCCGTGCAGGGCCTACCTTCTCACCCTGAGTACCATTGGGTCAATGTCCAACAGTGTGTGGAGTGTGTTGGAACGGCGAGTGTGTTCCCGTGCAGTGCCCACCCTTCGCACCCTGAGAACCAGTGGGTCAATGTCCAACAGTGTGTGGAGTGTGTTGGAACGGAGAGTGTGTTCCTGTGCAGGGCCCACCTTCTCATCCTGAGTACCAGTGGGTCAATGTCCAACAGTGTGTGGGGTGTGTTGGAATGGAGAGTATGTTCCCGTGCAGGGCCCAGCCTTTTCACCCGTGTACTAGTGGGTCCGTGCCCAACAGTGTGTGGAGTGTGTTGGAACGGAGAGTGTGTTCCTGTGCAGGGCTCACCTTCTCACCCTGAGTACCAGTGGGTCAATGTACAACAGTGTGTGGAGTGTGTTGGAACGGAGGGAGTGTTCCCGTGCAGGGCCCAACTTCTCACCCTGAATACCGGTGCGTCAATGTCCAACAGTGTGTGGAGTGTGTTGGAACGGAGAGTGTGTTCCCGTGCAGGGCCTACGCTTCTCACACTGTGTACCAGTGGGTCAATGTCCAAGAGTGTGTGGAGTGTGTTGGAACGGAGAGTGTGTTCCCGTGCAGGGCCCACCTTCTCACCCTGAGTACCAGTGAGTCAATGTCCAACAGTGTGTGGAGCGTGTTGGAACGGAGAGTGTGTTCCCTCGCAGGGCCCACCTTCTCACCCTGAGTACCAGTGGGTCAATGTCCAACAGTGTGTGGGGTGTGTTGGAACGGAGAGTGTGTTTCCGTGCAGCGCCCCACCTTCTCACCCTGAGTACCAGTGGGTCAGTGTCCAACAGTGTGTGGAGTGTGTTGGAATGGAGAGTGTGTTCCCGTGCTGGGCCCACCTTCTCACCCTGAGTACCAGTGGGTCAATGTCCAACAGTGTGTGGAGTGTGTTGGAACGGAGAGTGTGTTCCCGTGTAGGGACCCGCCCTTCTCACCCTGAGTACCAGTGGGTCAATGTCCAACAGTGTGTAGAGAGTGTTGGAACGGAGAGAGTATTCCCGTGCAGGGCCCACCCTTCTCACCCTGAGTACCAGTGGGTCAATGTCCAACAGTGTGTGGAGTGTGTTGGAACGGAGAGTGTTTTCTCGTGCAGGGCCCACCTTCTCACCCTGAGTACCAGTGTATCAATGTCCAACAGTGTGTGGGGTGTGTTGGAACGGAGAGTGTGTTCCCGTGCAGGGCCCACCTTCTCACCCTGAGTACCAGTGGGTCATTGTCCAACAGTGTGTGGAGTGTGTTGGAATGGAGAGTGTGTTCCCGTGCAGGGCCCACCCTTCTCACACTGAGTATCAGTGGGTCAATGTCCAACAGTGTGTGGAGAGTGTGGGAACGTAGAGTGTGTTCCCGTGCAGGGCCCACCTTCTCACCCTGAGTACCAATGGGTCAATGTCCAACAGTGTGTGGGGTGTGTTGGAACGGAGAGTCTGTTCCCGTGCAGGGCCCACCCTTCTCACCCGTGCACCAGTGGGTCAGTGTCCAACAGTGTCTGGAGTTTGTTGGAACGGAGAGTGTGTTCCCGTGCAGGGCCCACCTTCTCACCCTGATTACCAGTGGGTCAATGTACAACAGTGTGTGGAGTGTGTTGGAACGGAGAGTGTGTTGCCGTGTAGAGCCCACCTTCTCAACCTGAGTACCAGTGGGTCAATGTCCAACAGTGTGTGGGGTGTGTTGGAACGGAGTGTGTGTTCCCGTGCAGGGCCCCACCTTCTCACCATGAGTACCAGTGGGTCAGTGTCCAACAATGTGTGGAGTGTGTTGGAATGGTGAGTGTGTTCCCGTGCAGGGCCTACCTTCTCACCCTGAGTACCATTGGGTCAATGTCCAACAGTGTGTGGAGTGTGTTGGAACGGCGAGTGTGTTCCCGTGCAGTGCCCACCCTTCTCACCCTGAGTACCAGTGGGTCAATGTCCAACAGTGTGTGGAGTGTGTTGGAACGGAGAGTGTGTTCCTGTGCAGGGCCCACCTTCTCATCCTGAGTACCAGTGGGTCAATGTCCAACAGTGTGTGGGGTGTGTTGGAATGGAGAGTATGTTCCCGTGCAGGGCCCAGCCTTTTCACCCGTGTACTAGTGGGTCCGTGCCCAACAGTGTGTGGAGTGTGTTGGAACGGAGAGTGTGTTCCTGTGCAGGGCTCACCTTCTCACCCTGAGTACCAGTGGGTCAATGTACAACAGTGTGTGGAGTGTGTTGGAACGGAGGGAGTGTTCCCGTGCAGGGCCCAACTTCTCACCCTGAATACCGGTGCGTCAATGTCCAACAGTGTGTGGAGTGTGTTGGAACGGAGAGTGTGTTCCCGTGCAGGGCCTACGCTTCTCACACTGTGTACCAGTGGGTCAATGTCCAAGAGTGTGTGGAGTGTGTTGGAACGGAGAGTGTGTTCCCGTGCAGGGCCCACCTTCTCACCCTGAGTACCAGTGAGTCAATGTCCAACAGTGTGTGGAGCGTGTTGGAACGGAGAGTGTGTTCCCTCGCAGGGCCCACCTTCTCACCCTGAGTACCAGTGGGTCAATGTCCAACAGTGTGTGGGGTGTGTTGGAACGGAGAGTGTGTTTCCGTGCAGCGCCCCACCTTCTCACCCTGAGTACCAGTGGGTCAGTGTCCAACAGTGTGTGGAGTGTGTTGGAATGGAGAGTGTGTTCCCGTGCTGGGCCCACCTTCTCACCCTGAGTACCAGTGGGTCAATGTCCAACAGTGTGTGGAGTGTGTTGCAACGGAGAGTGTGTTCCCGTGTAGGGACCCGCCCTTCTCACCCTGAGTACCAGTGGGTCAATGTCCAACAGTGTGTAGAGAGTGTTGGAACGGAGAGAGTATTCCCGTGCAGGGCCCACCCTTCTCACCCTATACCAGTGGGTCAATGTCCAACAGTGTGTGGAGTGTGTTGGAACGGAGAGTGTTTTCTCGTGCAGGGCCCACCTTCTCACCCTGAGTACCAGTGTATCAATGTCCAACAGTGTGTGGGGTGTGTTGGAACGGAGAGTGTGTTCCCGTGCAGGGCCCACATTCTCACCCTGAGTACCAGTGGGTCAATGTCCAAAAGTGTGTGGAGTGTGTTGGAACGGAGAGTGTGTTCCTGTGCAGGGCCCACCTTCTCACCCTGAGTACCAGTGGGTCAATGTCCAACAGTGTGTGGAGTGTGTTGGAACGGAGAGTGTGTTCCCGTGCAGGGCCCACCCTTCTCACCCTGAGTACCAGTGGGTCAGTGTCCAACAGTGTGTGGAGTGTGTTGGAACGGAGAGTGTGTTCCCGTGCAGGGCCCACCCTTCTCACCCGTGTACCAGTGGGTCAGTGTCCAACAGTGTCTGGAGTTTGTTGGAACGGAGAGTGTGTTCCCGTGCAGGGCCCACCTTCTCACCCTGAGTACCAGTGGGTCATTGTCCAACAATGTGTGGAGTGTGTTGGAACGGAGAGTGTGTTCCCGTACAGGGCCCACCTTCTCACCCTGAGTACCAGTGGGTCAATGTCCAACAGTGTATGGAGTGTATTGGAACGGAGCGTGTGTTCCCGTGCATGGCCTACCTTCTCACCCTGAGTACCAGTGGGTCAATGTCCAACAGTGTGTGGAGTGTGTTGGAACGGAGAGTGTGTTCCCGTGCAGGGCCCACCCTTCTCACCCTGAGTACCAGTGTGTCAATGTCCAACAGTGTGTGGAGTGTGTTGGAACGGAGAGTCTGTTCCCGTGCAGGGCCCACCCTTCTCACCCGTGTACCAGTGGGTCAGTGTCCAACAGTGTCTGGAGTTTGTTGGAACGGAGAGTGTGTTCCCGTGCAGGGCCCACCTTCTCACCCTGAGTACCAGTGGGTCATTGTCCAACAATGTGTGGAGTGTGTTGGAACGGAGAGTGTTTTCTCGTGCAGGGCCCACCTTCTCACCCTGAGTACCAGTGTATCAATGTCCAACAGTGTGTGGGGTGTGTTGGAACGGAGAGTGTGTTCCCGTGCAGGGCCCACATTCTCACCCTGAGTACCAGTGGGTCAATGTCCAAAAGTGTGTGGAGTGTGTTGGAACGGAGAGTGTGTTCCCGTGTAGGGCCCACCTTCTCACCCTGAGTACCAGTGGGTCAATGTCCAACAGTGTGTGGAGTGTGTTGGAACGGAGAGTGTGTTCCCGTGCAGGGCCCACCCTTCTCACCCTGAGTACCAGTGGGTCAGTGTCCAACAGTGTGTGGAGTGTGTTGGAACGGAGAGTGTGTTCCCGTGCAGGGCCCACCTTCTCACCCTGAGTACCAGTGGGTCATTGTCCAACAGTGTGTGGAGTGTGTTGGAATGGAGAGTGTGTTCCCGTGCAGGGCCCACCCTTCTCACACTGAGTATCAGTGGGTCAATGTCCAACAGTGTGTGGAGAGTGTGGGAACGTAGAGTGTGTTCCCGTGCAGGGCCCACCTTCTCACCCTGAGTACCAATGGGTCAATGTCCAACAGTGTGTGGGGTGTGTTGGAACGGAGAGTCTGTTCCCGTGCAGGGCCCACCCTTCTCACCCGTGCACCAGTGGGTCAGTGTCCAACAGTGTCTGGAGTTTGTTGGAACGGAGAGTGTGTTCCCGTGCAGGGCCCACCTTCTCACCCTGAGTACCAGTGGGTCATTGTCCAACAATGTGTGGAGTGTGTTGGAACGGAGAGTGTGTTCCCGTACAGGGCCCACCTTCTCACCCTGAGTACCAGTGGGTCAATGTCCAACAGTGTATGGAGTGTATTGGAACGGAGAGTGTGTTCCCATGCATGGCCTAACTTCTCACCCTGAGTACCAGTGGGTCAATGTCCAACAGTGTGTGGAGTGTGTTGGAACGGAGAGTGTGTTCCCGTGCAGGGCCCACCCTTCTCACCCTGAGTACCAGTGTGTCAATGTCCAACAGTGTGTGGAGTGTGTTGGAACGGAGAGTGTGTTCCTGTGCAGGGCACACCTTCTCACCCTGAGTTCCAGTGGGTCAATGTCCAACAGTGTGTGGGGTGTGTTGGAACGGAGAGTATGTTCCCATGCAGGGCCCACCCTTCTCACCCGTGTACCAGTCGGTCCGTGTCCAACAGTGTGTGGAGTGTGTTGGAACGGAGAGTGTGTTCCCGTGCAGGGCCCACCTTCTCACCCTGAGTACCGGTGGGTCAATGTCCAACAGTGTGTGGAGTGTGTTCGAACAGAGAGTGTGTTCCCGTGCAGGGCCTACCCTTCTCACCCTGTGTACCAGTGGGTCAATGTCCAACAGTGTGTGGAGTGTGTTGGAACGGAGAGTGTGTTCCCGTGCAGCGCCCCACTTTCTCACCCTGAGTACCAGTGGGTCAGTGTCCAACAGTGTGTGGAGTGTGTTGGAATGGAGAGTGTGTTCCCGTGCTGGGCCCACCTTCTCACCATGAGTACCAGTGGGTCAATGTACAACAGTGTGTGGAGTGTGTTGGAACGGAGAGTGTGTTCCCGTGCAGGGCCCACCTTCTCACCCTGAGTACCAGTGGGTCAATGTCCAACAGTGTGTGGAGTGTGTTGGAACGGAGAGTGTGTTCCCGTGCAGGGCCCACCTTCTCACCCTGAGTACCAGTGGGTCAATGTCCAACAGTGTGTGGAGTGTGTTGGAACGGAGAGTGTGTTCCCATGCAGGGCCCCACCTTCTCACCCTGAGTACCAGTGGATCAGTGTCCAACAGTGTGTGGAGTGTGTTGGAACGGAGAGTGTGTTCCTGTGCAGGGCCCACCTTCTCACCCTGAGTACCAGTGGGTCAATGTCCAACAGTGTGTGGAGTGTGTTGGAACGGAGAGTGTGTTCCCGTGCAGGGCCCACCTTCTCACCCTGAGTACCAGTGGGTCAATGTACAACAGTGTGTGGAGTGTGTTGGAACGGAGAGTGTGTTCCCTTGCAGGGCCCACCTTCTCACCCTGAGTACCAGTGGGTCAATGTCCAACAGTGTGTGGAGTGTGTTGGAACGGAGAGTGTGTTCCCGTGCAGGGCCCACCTTCTCACCCTGAGTACCAGTGGGTCAATGTCCAACAGTGTGTGGGGTGTGTTGGAACGGAGAGTCTGTTCCCGTGCAGGGCCCACCCTTCTCACCCGTGCACCAGTGGGTCAGTGTCCAACAGTGTCTGGAGTTTGTTGGAACGGAGAGTGTGTTCCCGTGCAGGGCCCACCTTCTCACCCTGAGTACCAGTGGGTCATTGTCCAACAATGTGTGGAGTGTGTTGGAACGGAGAGTGTGTTCCCGTACAGGGCCCACCTTCTCACCCTGAGTACCAGTGGGTCAATGTCCAACAGTGTATGGAGTGTATTGGAACGGAGAGTGTGTTCCCGTGCATGGCCTAACTTCTCACCCTGAGTACCAGTGGGTCAATGTCCAACAGTGTGTGGAGTGTGTTGGAACGGAGAGTGTGTTCCTGTGCAGGGCACACCTTCTCACCCTGAGTTCCAGTGGGTCAATGTCCAACAGTGTGTGGGGTGTGTTTGAACGGAGAGTATGTTCCCATGCAGGGCCCACCCTTCTCACCCGTGTACCAGTCGGTCCGTGTCCAACAGTGTGTGGAGTGTGTTGGAACGGAGAGTGTGTTCCCGTGCAGGGCCCACCTTCTCACCCTGAGTACCGGTGGGTCAATGTCCAACAGTGTGTGGAGTGTGTTCGAACAGAGAGTGTGTTCCCGTGCAGGGCCTACCCTTCTCACCCTGTGTACCAGTGGGTCAATGTCCAACAGTGTGTGGAGTGTGTTGGAACGGAGAGTGTGTTCCCGTGCAGCGCCCCACTTTCTCACCCTGAGTACCAGTGGGTCAGTGTCCAACAGTGTGTGGAGTGTGTTGGAATGGAGAGTGTGTTCCCGTGCTGGGCCCACCTTCTCACCATGAGTACCAGTGGGTCAATGTACAACAGTGTGTGGAGTGTGTTGGAACGGAGAGTGTGTTCCCGTGCAGGGCCCACCTTCTCACCCTGAGTACCAGTGGGTCAATGTCCAACAGTGTGTGGAGTGTGTTGGAACGGAGAGTGTGTTCCCGTGCAGGGCCCACCTTCTCACCCTGAGTACCAGTGGGTCAGTGTCCAACAGTGTGTGGAGTGTGTTGGAACGGAGAGTGTGTTCCCGTGCAGGGCCCACCTTCTCACCCTGAGTACCAGTGGGTCAATGTCCAACAGTGTGTGGAGTGTGTTGGAACGGAGAGTGTGTTCCCATGCAGGGCCCCACCTTCTCACCCTGAGTACCAGTGGATCAGTGTCCAACAGTGTGTGGAGTGTGTTGGAACGGAGAGTGTGTTCCTGTGCAGGGCCCACCTTCTCACCCTGAGTACCAGTGGGTCAATGTCCAACAGTGTGTGGAGTGTGTTGGAACGGAGAGTGTGTTCCCGTGCAGGGCCCACCTTCTCACCCTGAGTACCAGTGGGTCAATGTACAACAGTGTGTGGAGTGTGTTGGAACGGAGAGTGTGTTCCCGTGCAGGGCCCACCTTCTCACCCTGAGTACCAGTGGGTCAATGTCCAACAGTGTGTGGAGTGTGTTGGAACGGAGAGTGTGTTCCCGTGCAGGGCCCACCTTCTCATCCTGAGTACCAGTGGGTCAATGTCCAACAGTGTGTGGGGTGTGTTGGAACGGAGAGTGTGTTCCCGTGCAGGGCCCCACCTTATCACCATGAGTACCAGTGGGTCAGTGTCCAACAATGAGTGGAGTGTGTTGGAACGGTGAGTGTGTTCCCGTGCAGGGCCCACCTTCTCACCCTGAGTACCAGTGGGTCAATGTCCAACAATGAGTGGAGTGTGTTGGAACGGTGAGTGTGTTCCCGTGCAGGGCCCACCTTCTCACCCTGAGTACCAGTGGGTCAATGTCCAACAGTGTGTGGAGTGTGTTGGAACGGAGAGTGTGTTCCCGTGCAGGGCCCATCTTCTCACCCTGAGTACCAGTGGGTCAATGTCCAACAGTGTGTGGAGTGTGTTGGAACGGAGAGTGTGTTCCCGTGCAGGGCCCACCTTCTCACCCTGAGTACCAGTGGGTCAATGTCCAACAATGAGTGGAGTGTGTTGGAACGGTGAGTGTGTTCCCGTGCAGGGCCCACCTTCTCACCCTGAGTACCAGTGGGTCAATGTCCAACAGTGTGTGGAGTGTGTTGGAACGGAGAGTGTGTTCCCGTGCATGGCCCACCTTCTCACCCTGAGTACCAGTGGGTCAGTGTCCAACAGTGTGTGGAGTGTGTTGGAACGGAGAGTGTGTTCCCATGCAGGGTCCCACCTTCTCACCCTGAGTACCAGTGGGTCAATGTACAACAGTGTGTGGAGTGTGTTGGAACGGAGAGTGTGTTCCCGTGCAGGGCCCACCTTCTCACCCTGAGTACCAGTGGGTCAATGTACAACAGTGTGTGGAGTGTGTTGGAACGGAGAGTGTGTTCCCGTGCAGGGCCCACCTTCTCACCCTGAGTACCAGTGGGTCAATGTCCAACAGTGTGTGGAGTGTGTTGGAACGGAGAGTGTGTTCCCATGCAGGGCCCCACCTTCTCACCCTGAGTACCAGTGGGTCAATGTCCAACAGTGTGTGGAGTGTGTTGGAACGGAGAGTGTGTTCCCGTGCAGGGCCCACCCTTCTCACCCTGAGTACCAGTGTGTCAATGTCCAACAGTGTGTGGAATGTGTTGGAACGGAGAGTCTGTTCCCATGCAGGGCCCACCCTTCTCACCCGTGTACCAGTGGGTCAGTGTCCAACAGTGTCTGGAGTTTGTTGGAACGGAGAGTGTGTTCCCGTGCAGGGCCCACCTTCTCACCCTGAGTACCAGTGGGTCATTGTCCAACAATGTGTGGAGTGTGTTGGAACGGAGAGTGTTTTCTCGTGCAGGGCCCACCTTCTCACCCTGAGTACCAGTGTATCAATGTCCAACAGTGTGTGGGGTGTGTTGGAACGGAGAGTGTGTTCCCGTGCAGGGCCCACATTCTCACCCTGAGTACCAGTGGGTCAATGTCCAAAAGTGTGTGGAGTGTGTTGGAACGGAGAGTGTGTTCCCGTGTAGGGCCCACCTTCTCACCCTGAGTACCAGTGGGTCAATGTCCAACAGTGTGTGGAGTGTGTTGGAACGGAGAGTGTGTTCCCGTGCAGGGCCCACCCTTCTCACCCTGAGTACCAGTGGGTCAGTGTCCAACAGTGTGTGGAGTGTGTTGGAACGGAGAGTGTGTTCCCGTGCAGGGCCCACCTTCTCACCCTGAGTACCAGTGGGTCATTGTCCAACAGTGTGTGGAGTGTGTTGGAATGGAGAGTGTGTTCCCGTGCAGGGCCCACCCTTCTCACACTGAGTATCAGTGGGTCAATGTCCAACAGTGTGTGGAGAGTGTGGGAACGTAGAGTGTGTTCCCGTGCAGGGCCCACCTTCTCACCCTGAGTACCAATGGGTCAATGTCCAACAGTGTGTGGGGTGTGTTGGAACGGAGAGTCTGTTCCCGTGCAGGGCCCACCCTTCTCACCCGTGCACCAGTGGGTCAGTGTCCAACAGTGTCTGGAGTTTGTTGGAACGGAGAGTGTGTTCCCGTGCAGGGCCCACCTTCTCACCCTGAGTACCAGTGGGTCATTGTCCAACAATGTGTGGAGTGTGTTGGAACGGAGAGTGTGTTCCCGTACAGGGCCCACCTTCTCACCCTGAGTACCATTGGGTCAATGTCCAACAGTGTATGGAGTGTATTGGAACGGAGAGTGTGTTCCCATGCATGGCCTAACTTCTCACCCTGAGTACCAGTGGGTCAATGTCCAACAGTGTGTGGAGTGTGTTGGAACGGAGAGTGTGTTCCCGTGCAGGGCCCACCCTTCTCACCCTGAGTACCAGTGTGTCAATGTCCAACAGTGTGTGGAGTGTGTTGGAACGGAGAGTGTGTTCCTGTGCAGGGCACACCTTCTCACCCTGAGTTCCAGTGGGTCAATGTCCAACAGTGTGTGGGGTGTGTTGGAACGGAGAGTATGTTCCCATGCAGGGCCCACCCTTCTCACCCGTGTACCAGTCGGTCCGTGTCCAACAGTGTGTGGAGTGTGTTGGAACGGAGAGTGTGTTCCCGTGCAGGGCCCACCTTCTCACCCTGAGTACCGGTGGGTCAATGTCCAACAGTGTGTGGAGTGTGTTCGAACAGAGAGTGTGTTCCCGTGCAGGGCCTACCCTTCTCACCCTGTGTACCAGTGGGTCAATGTCCAACAGTGTGTGGAGTGTGTTGGAACGGAGAGTGTGTTCCCGTGCAGCGCCCCACTTTCTCACCCTGAGTACCAGTGGGTCAGTGTCCAACAGTGTGTGGAGTGTGTTGGAATGGAGAGTGTGTTCCCGTGCTGGGCCCACCTTCTCACCCTGAGTACCAGTGGGTCAATGTCCAACAGTGTGTGGAGTGTGTTGGAACGGAGAGTGTGTTCCCGTGCAGGGCCCACCTTCTCACCCTGAGTACCAGTGGGTCAATGTCCAACAGTGTGTGGAGTGTGTTGGAACGGAGAGTGTGTTCCCATGCAGGGCCCCACCTTCTCACCCTGAGTACCAGTGGATCAGTGTCCAACAGTGTGTGGAGTGTGTTGGAACGGAGAGTGTGTTCCCGTGCAGGGCCCACCTTCTCACCCTGAGTACCAGTGGGTCAATGTCCAACAATGAGTGGAGTGTGTTGGAACGGTGAGTGTGTTCCCGTGCATGGCCCACCTTCTCACCCTGAGTACCAGTGGGTCAGTGTCCAACAGTGTGTGGAGTGTGTTAGAACGGAGAGTGTGTTCCCGTGCAGGGCCCACCTTCTCACCCTGAGTACCAGTGGGTCAATGTACAACAGTGTGTGGAGTGTGTTGGAACGGAGAGTGTGTTCCCGTGCAGGGCCCACCCTTCTCACCCTGAGCACCAGTGTGTCAGTGTCCAACAGTGTGTGGAGTGTGTTGGAACGGAGAGTGTGTTCCCATGCAGGGCCCACCTTCTCACCCTGAGTACCAGTGGGTCAATGTACAACAGTGTGTGGAGTGTGTTGGAACGGAGAGTGTGTTCCCGTGCAGGGCCCACCTTCTCACCCTGAGTACCAGTGGGTCAATGTCCAACAGTGTGTGGAGTGTGTTGGAACGGAGAGTGTGTTCCCATGCAGGGTCCCACCTTCTCACCCTGAGTACCAGTGGGTCAATGTACAACAGTGTGTGGAGTGTGTTGGAACGGAGAGTGTGTTCCCGTGCAGGGCCCACCTTCTCACCCTGAGTACCAGTGGGTCAATGTACAACAGTGTGTGGAGTGTGTTGGAACGGAGAGTGTGTTCCCGTGCAGGGCCCACCTTCTCACCCTGAGTACCAGTGGGTCAATGTCCAACAGTGTGTGGAGTGTGTTGGAACGGAGAGTGTGTTCCCATGCAGGGCCCCACCTTCTCACCCTGAGTACCAGTGGGTCAATGTACAACAGTGTGTGGAGTGTGTTGGAACGGAGAGTGTGTTCCCGTGCAGGGCCCACCCTTCTCACCCTGAGTACCAGTGGGTCAGTGTCCAACAGTGTGTGGAGTGTGTTGGAACGGAGAGTGTGTTCCCGTGCAGGGCCCACCCTTCTCACCCGTGTACCAGTGGGTCAGTGTCCAACAGTGTCTGGAGTTTGTTGGAACGGAGAGTGTGTTCCCGTGCAGGGCCCACCTTCTCACCCTGAGTACCAGTGGGTCATTGTCCAACAATGTGTGGAGTGTGTTGGAACGGAGAGTGTGTTCCCGTACAGGGCCCACCTTCTCACCCTGAGTACCAGTGTGTCAATGTCCAACAGTGTGTGGAGTGTGTTGGAACGGAGAGTCTGTTCCCGTGCAGGGCCCACCCTTCTCACCCGTGTACCAGTGGGTCAGTGTCCAACAGTGTCTGGAGTTTGTTGGAACGGAGAGTGTGTTCCCGTGCAGGGCCCACCTTCTCACCCTGAGTACCAGTGGGTCATTGTCCAACAATGTGTGGAGTGTGTTGGAACGGAGAGTGTTTTCTCGTGCAGGGCCCACCTTCTCACCCTGAGTACCAGTGTATCAATGTCCAACAGTGTGTGGAGTGTGTTGGAACGGAGAGTGTGTTCCCGTGCAGGGCCCACATTCTCACCCTGAGTACCAGTGGGTCAATGTCCAAAAGTGTGTGGAGTGTGTTGGAACGGAGAGTGTGTTCCCGTGTAGGGCCCACCTTCTCACCCTGAGTACCAGTGGGTCAATGTCCAACAGTGTGTGGAGTGTGTTGGAACGGAGAGTGTGTTCCCGTGCAGGGCCCACCCTTCTCACCCTGAGTACCAGTGGGTCAGTGTCCAACAGTGTGTGGAGTGTGTTGGAACGGAGAGTGTGTTCCCGTGCAGGGCCCACCTTCTCACCCTGAGTACCAGTGGGTCATTGTCCAACAGTGTGTGGAGTGTGTTGGAATGGAGAGTGTGTTCCCGTGCAGGGCCCACCCTTCTCACACTGAGTATCAGTGGGTCAATGTCCAACAGTGTGTGGAGAGTGTGGGAACGTAGAGTGTGTTCCCGTGCAGGGCCCACCTTCTCACCCTGAGTACCAATGGGTCAATGTCCAACAGTGTGTGGGGTGTGTTGGAACGGAGAGTCTGTTCCCGTGCAGGGCCCACCCTTCTCACCCGTGCACCAGTGGGTCAGTGTCCAACAGTGTCTGGAGTTTGTTGGAACGGAGAGTGTGTTCCCGTGCAGGGCCCACCTTCTCACCCTGAGTACCAGTGGGTCATTGTCCAACAATGTGTGGAGTGTGTTGGAACGGAGAGTGTGTTCCCGTACAGGGCCCACCTTCTCACCCTGAGTACCATTGGGTCAATGTCCAACAGTGTATGGTGTGTATTGGAACGGAGAGTGTGTTCCCATGCATGGCCTAACTTCTCACCCTGAGTACCAGTGGGTCAATGTCCAACAGTGTGTGGAGTGTGTTGGAACGGAGAGTGTGTTCCCGTGCAGGGCCCACCCTTCTCACCCTGAGTACCAGTGTGTCAATGTCCAACAGTGTGTGGAGTGTGTTGGAACGGAGAGTGTGTTCCTGTGCAGGGCACACCTTCTCACCCTGAGTTCCAGTGGGTCAATGTCCAACAGTGTGTGGGGTGTGTTGGAACGGAGAGTATGTTCCCATGCAGGGCCCA
This sequence comes from Pristiophorus japonicus, assembly GCF_044704955.1. NCBI lineage: Eukaryota > Metazoa > Chordata > Chondrichthyes > Pristiophoridae > Pristiophorus > Pristiophorus japonicus. The sequence goes on from NW_027251082.1 coordinate 1,127,293, forward strand.
CCCTTCTCACCCGTGTACCAGTCGGTCCGTGTCCAACAGTGTGTGGAGTGTGTTGGAACGGAGAGTGTGTTCCCGTGCAGGGCCCACCTTCTCACCCTGAGTACCGGTGGGTCAATGTCCAACAGTGTGTGGAGTGTGTTCGAACAGAGAGTGTGTTCCCGTGCAGGGCCTACCCTTCTCACCCTGTGTACCAGTGGGTCAATGTCCAACAGTGTGTGGAGTGTGTTGGAACGGAGAGTGTGTTCCCGTGCAGCGCCCCACTTTCTCACCCTGAGTACCAGTGGGTCAGTGTCCAACAGTGTGTGGAGTGTGTTGGAATGGAGAGTGTGTTCCCGTGCAGGGCCCACCCTTCTCACCCAGAGTACCAGTGGGTCAATGTCCAACAGTGTGTGGAGTGTGTTGGAACGGAGAGTGTGTTCCCGTGCAGGGCCCACGTTCTCACCCTGAGTACCAGTGGGTCAATGTCCAACAGTGTGTGGAGTGTGTTGGAACGGAGAGTGTGTTCCCGTGCAGGGCCCACCTTCTCACCCTGAGTACCAGTGGGTCAATGTCCAACAGTGTGTGGAGTGTGTTGGAACGGAGAGTGTGTTCCCGTGCAGGGCCCACCTTCTCACCCTGAGTACCAGTGGGTCAATGTCCAACAGTGTGTGGAGTGTGTTGGAACGGAGAGTGTGTTCCCGTGCTGGGCCCACCTTCTCACCATGAGTACCAGTGGGTCAATGTACAACAGTGTGTGGAGTGTGTTGGAACGGAGAGTGTGTTCCCGTGCAGGGCCCACCTTCTCACGCTGAGTACCAGTGGGTCAATGTCCAACAGTGTGTGGAGTGTGTTGGAACGGAGAGTGTGTTCCCGTGCAGGGCCCACCTTCTCACCCTGAGTACCAGTGGGTCAATGTCCAACAGTGTGTGGAGTGTGTTGGAACGGAGAGTGTGTTCCCATGCAAGTCCCCACCTTCTCACCCTGAGTACCAGTGGATCAGTGTCCAACAGTGTGTGGAGTGTGTTGGAACGGAGAGTGTGTTCCTGTGCAGGGCCCACCTTCTCACCCTGAGTACCAGTGGGTCAATGTCCAACAGTGTGTGGAGTGTGTTGGAACGGAGAGTGTGTTCCCGTGCAGGGCCCACCTTCTCACCCTGAGTACCAGTGGGTCAATGTACAACAGTGTGTGGAGTGTGTTGGAACGGAGAGTGTGTTCCCTTGCAGGGCCCACCTTCTCACCCTGAGTACCAGTGGGTCAATGTCCAACAGTGTGTGGAGTGTGTTGGAACGGAGAGTGTGTTCCCGTGCAGGGCCCACCTTCTCACCCTGAGTACCAGTGGGTCAATGTCCAACAGTGTGTGGGGTGTGTTGGAACGGAGAGTCTGTTCCCGTGCAGGGCCCACCCTTCTCACCCGTGCACCAGTGGGTCAGTGTCCAACAGTGTCTGGAGTTTGTTGGAACGGAGAGTGTGTTCCCGTGCAGGGCCCACCTTCTCACCCTGAGTACCAGTGGGTCATTGTCCAACAATGTGTGGAGTGTGTTGGAACGGAGAGTGTGTTCCCGTACAGGGCCCACCTTCTCACCCTGAGTACCAGTGGGTCAATGTCCAACAGTGTATGGAGTGTATTGGAACGGAGAGTGTGTTCCCGTGCATGGCCTAACTTCTCACCCTGAGTACCAGTGGGTCAATGTCCAACAGTGTGTGGAGTGTGTTGGAACGGAGAGTGTGTTCCCGTGCAGGGCCCACCCTTCTCACCCTGAGTACCAGTGTGTCAATGTCCAACAGTGTGTGGAGTGTGTTGGAACGGAGAGTGTGTTCCTGTGCAGGGCACACCTTCTCACCCTGAGTTCCAGTGGGTCAATGTCCAACAGTGTGTGGGGTGTGTTTGAACGGAGAGTATGTTCCCATGCAGGGCCCACCCTTCTCACCCGTGTACCAGTCGGTCCGTGTCCAACAGTGTGTGGAGTGTGTTGGAACGGAGAGTGTGTTCCCGTGCAGGGCCCACCTTCTCACCCTGAGTACCGGTGGGTCAATGTCCAACAGTGTGTGGAGTGTGTTCGAACAGAGAGTGTGTTCCCGTGCAGGGCCTACCCTTCTCACCCTGTGTACCAGTGGGTCAGTGTCCAACAGTGTGTGGAGTGTGTTGGAACGGAGAGTGTGTTCCCGTGCAGGGCCCACCTTCTCACCCTGAGTACCAGTGGGTCAATGTCCAACAGTGTGTGGAGTGTGTTGGAACGGAGAGTGTGTTCCCGTGCAGGGCCCACATTCTCACCCTGAGTACCAGTGGGTCAATGTCCAACAGTGTGTGGAGTGTGTTGGAACGGAGAGTGTGTTCCCATGCAGGGCCCCACCTTCTCACCCTGAGTACCAGTGGATCAGTGTCCAACAGTGTGTGGAGTGTGTTGGAACGGAGAGTGTGTTCCTGTGCAGGGCCCACCTTCTCACCCTGAGTACCAGTGGGTCAATGTCCAACAGTGTGTGGAGTGTGTTGGAACGGAGAGTGTGTTCCCGTGCAGGGCCCACCTTCTCACCCTGAGTACCAGTGGGTCAATGTACAACAGTGTGTGGAGTGTGTTGGAACGGAGAGTGTGTTCCCTTGCAGGGCCCACCTTCTCACCCTGAGTACCAGTGGGTCAATGTCCAACAGTGTGTGGAGTGTGTTGGAACGGAGAGTGTGTTCCCGTGCAGGGCCCACCTTCTCATCCTGAGTACCAGTGGGTCAATGTCCAACAGTGTGTGGGGTGTGTTGGAACGGAGAGTGTGTTCCCGTGCAGGGCCCCACCTTATCACCATGAGTACCAGTGGGTCAGTGTCCAACAATGAGTGGAGTGTGTTGGAACGGTGAGTGTGTTCCCGTGCAGGGCCCACCTTCTCATCCTGAGTACCAGTGGGTCAATGTCCAACAGTGTGTGGAGTGTGTTGGAACGGAGAGTGTGTTCCCGTGCAGGGCCGACAATTCTCACCCTGAGCACCAGTGTGTCAGTGTCCAACAGTGTGTGGAGTGTGTTGGAACGGAGAGTGTGTTCCCATGCAGGGCCCACCTTCTCACCCTGAGTACCAGTGGGTCAATGTACAACAGTGTGTGGAGTGTGTTGGAACGGAGAGTGTGTTCCCGTGCAGGGCCCACCTTCTCACCCTGAGTACCAGTGGGTCAATGTCCAACAGTGTGTGGAGTGTGTTGGAACGGAGAGTGTGTTCCCATGCAGGGTCCCACCTTCTCACCCTGAGTACCAGTGGGTCAATGTACAACAGTGTGTGGAGTGTGTTGGAACGGAGAGTGTGTTCCCGTGCAGGGCCCCACCTTCTCACCCTGAGTACCAGTGGGTCAATGTACAACAGTGTGTGGAGTGTGTTGGAACGGAGAGTGTGTTCCCGTGCAGGGACCACCTTCTCACCCTGAGTACCAGTGGGTCAGTGTCCAACAGTGTGTGGAGTGTGTTGGAACGGAGAGTGTGTTCCTGTGCAGGGCCCACCTTCTCACCCTGAGTAGCAGTGGGTCAATGTCCAACAGTGTGTGGAGTGTGTTGGAACGGAGAGTGTGTTCCCGTGCAGGGCCCACCTTCTCACCCTGAGTACCAGTGGGTCAATGTCCAACAGTGTGTGGAGTGTGTTGGAACGGAGAGTGTGTTCCCGTGCAGGGCCCACCCTTCTCACCCTGAGTACCAGTGTGTCAGTGTCCAACAGTGTGTGGAGTGTGTTGGAACGGAGAGTGTGTTCCCATGCAGGGCCCACCTTCTCACCCTGAGTACCAGTGGGTCAATGTACAACAGTGTGTGGAGTGTGTTGGAACGGAGAGTGTGTTCCCGTGCAGGGCCCACCTTCTCACCCTGAGTACCAGTGGGTCAATGTCCAACAGTGTGTGGAGTGTGTTGGAACGGAGAGTGTGTTCCCATGCAGGGCCCCACCTTCTCACCCTGAGTACCAGTGGGTCAATGTACAACAGTGTGTGGAGTGTGTTGGAACGGAGAGTGTGTTCCCGTGCAGGGCCCACCTTCTCATCCTGAGTACCAGTGGGTCAATGTCCAACAGTGTGTGGAATGTGTTGGAACGGAGAGTGTGTTGCCGTATAGAGCCCACCTTCTCACCCTGAGTACCAGTGGGTCAATGTCCAACAGTGTGTGGGGTGTGTTGGAACGGAGAGTGTGTTCCCGTGCAGGGCCCCACCTTATCAACATGAGTACCAGTGGGTCAGTGTCCAACAATGTGTGGAGTGTGTTGGAACGGTGAGTGTGTTCCCGTGCAGGGCCCACCTTCTCACCCTGAGTACCAGTGGGTCAATGTCCAACAGTGTGTGGAGTGTGTTGGAACGGAGAGTGTGTTCCCGTGCAGGGCCCACCTTCTCACCCTGAGTACCAGTGGGTCAGTGTCCAACAGTGTGTGGAGTGTGCTGGAACGGAGAGTGTGTTCCTGTGCAGGGCCCACCTTCTCACCCTGAGTACCAGTGGGTCAATGTCCAACAGTGTGTGGAGTGTGTTGGAACGGAGAGTGTGTTCCTGTGCAGGGCCCACCTTCTCACCCTGAGTACCAGTGGGTCAATGTCAAACAGTGTGTGGAGTGTATTGGAACAGAGAGTGTGTTCCCGTGCAGGGCCTACCTTCTCACCCTGAGAACCAGTGGGTCAATGTCCAACAGTGTGTGGAGTGTGTTGGAACGGAGAGTGTGTTCCCGTGCAGGGCCCACCCTTCTCACCCTGAGTACCAGTGTGTCAATGTCCAACAGTGTGTGGAGTGTGTTGGAACGGAGAGTGTGTTCCTGTGCAGGGCCCAACATCTCACCCTGAGTACCAGTGGGTCAATGTCCAACAGTGTGTGGGGTGTGTTGGAACGGAGAGTATGTTCCCGTGCAGGGCCCACCCTTCTCACCTGTGTACCAGTGGGTCCGTGTCCAACAGTGTGTGGAGTGTGTTGGAATGGAGAGTGTGTTCCCGTGCAGGGCTCACCTTCTCACCCTGAGTACCAGTGGGTCAATGTACAACAGTGTGTGGAGTGTGTTGGAACGGAGGGAGTGTTCCCCTGCAGGGCCCACCTTCTCACCCTGAGTACCGGTGGGTCAATGTCCAACAGTGTGTGGAGTGTGTTGGAACGGAGAGTGTGTTCCCGTGCAGGGCCTACCCTTCTCACCCTGTGTACCAGTGGGTCAATGTCCAACAGTGTGTGGAGTGTGTTGGAACGGAGAGTGTGTTCCCGTGCAGGGCCCACCTTGTCACCCTGAGTACCAGTGGGTCAATGTCCAACAGTGTGTGGAGTGTGTTGGAACGGAGAGTGTGTTCCCGTGCAGGGCCCACCTTCTCACCCTGAGTACCAGTGGGTCAATGTCCAACAGTGTGTGGAGTATGTTGGAACGGAGAGTGTGTTCCCGTGTCGGGACCCGCCCTTCTCACCCTGAGTACCAGTGGGTCAATGTCCAACAGTGTGTAGAGAGTGTTGGAACGGAGAGAGTATTCCCGTGCAGGGCCAACCTTCTCACCCTGAGTACCAGTGGGTCAATGTCCAACAGTGTGTGGAGTGTGTTGGAACGGAGAGTGTTTTCTCGTGCAGGGCACACCTTCCCACCCTGAGTACCAGTGTGCCAATGTCCAACAGTGCGTGGAGTGTGTTGGAACGGAGAGTGTGTTCCCGTGCAGGGCCCACCTTCTCACCCTGAGTACCAGTGGGTCAATGTCCAACAGTGTGTGCAGTGTGTTGGAACGGAGAGTGTGTTCCCGTGCAGGGCCCACCCTTCTCACCCTGAGTACCAGTGGATCAATGTCCAACAGTGTGTGGAGTGTGTTGGAACGTAGAGTGTGTTCCCGTGCAGGGCCCACCTTCTCACCCTGAGTACCAGTGGGTCAATGTCCAACAGTGTGTGCAGTGTGTTGGAACGGAGAGTCTGTTCCCGTGCAGGGCCCACCTTCTCACCCTGAGTACCAGTGGGTCAATGTACAACAGTGTGTGGAGTGTGTTGGAACGTAGAGTGTGTTCCCGTGCAGGGCCCACCTTCTCACCCTGAGTACCAGTGGGTCAATGTCCAACAGTGTGTGGAGTGTGTTGGAACGGAGAGTGTGTTCCCGTGCAGGGCCCACCTTCTCACCCTGAGTACCAGTGTGTCAGTGTCCAACAGTGTGTGGGGTGTGTTGGAACGGAGAGTGTGTTCACGTGCAGGGCCCACCTTCTCACCCTGAGAACCGGTGGGTCAATGTCCAACTGTGTGTGGAGTGTGTTGGAACGGAGAGTGTGTTCCCTCGCAGGGCCCAACTTCTCACCCTGATAACCAGTGGGTCAATGTCCAACAGTGTGTGGAGTGTGTTGGAACGGAGAGTGTGTTCCCGTGCAGGGCCCACCTTCTCATCCTGAGTACCAGTGGGTCAATGTCCAACAGTGTGTGGAGTGTGTTGGAACGGAGAGTGTGTTGCCGTGTAGAGCCCACCTTCTCACCCTGAGTACCAGTGGGTCAATGTCCAACAGTGTGTGGGGTGTGTTGGAACGGAGAGTGTGTTCCCGTGCAGGGCCCACCCTTCTCACCCTGAGTACCAGTGGGTCAGTGTCCAACAATGTGTGGAGTGTGTTGGAACGGTGAGTGTGTTACCGTGCAGGGCCTACCTTCTCACCCTGAGTACCATTGGGTCAATGTCCAACAGTGTGTGGAGTGTGTTGGAACGGAGAGTGTGTTCCCGTGCAGTGCCCACCCTTCTCACCCTGAATACCGGTGGGTCAATGTCCAACAGTGTGTGGAGTGTGTTGGAACGGAGAGTGTGTTCCCGTGCAGGGCCTACCCTTCTCACCCTGTGTACCAGTGGGTCAATGTCCAAGAGTGTGTGGAGCGTGTTGGAACGGAGAGTGTGTTCCCTCGCAGGGCCCACCTTCTCACCCTGAGTACCAGTGGGTCAATGTCCAACAGTGTGTGGGGTGTGTTGGAACGGAGAGTGTGTTTCCGTGCAGCGCCCCACCTTCTCACCCTGAGTACCAGTGGGTCAGTGTCCAACAGTGTGTGGCGTGTGTTGGAACGGAGAGTGTGTTCCCGTGTAGGGCCCACCTTCTCACCCTGAGTACCTGTGGGTCAATGTCCAACAGTGTGTGGAGTGTGTTGGAACGGAGAGTGTGTTCCCGTGCAGGGTCCACCTTCTCACCCTGAATCCCAGTGGGTCATTGTCCAACAGTGAGTGGAGTGTGTTGGAATGGAGAGTGTGTTCCCGTGCAGGGCCCACCCTTCTCACCCTGAGTATCAGTGGGTCAATGTCCAACAGTGTGTGGAGAGTGTGGGAACGTAGAGTGTGTTCCCGTGCAGGGCCCACCTTCTCACCCTGAGTACCAATGGGTCAATGTCCAACAGTGTGTGGGGTGTGTTGGAACGGAGAGTATGTTCCCGTGCAGGGCCCACCCTTCTCACCCGTGTACCAGTGGGTCAGTGTCCAACAGTGTGTGGAGTGTGTTGGAACGGAGAGTGTGTTCCCGTGCAGGGCTCACCTTCTCACCCTGAGTACCGGTGGGTCAATGTCCAAAAGTGTCTGGAGTTTGTTGGAACGGAGAGTGTGTTCCCGTGCAGGGCCCACCTTCTCACCCTGAGTACCAGTGGGTCATTGTCCAACAGTGTGTGGAGTGTGTTGGAACGGAGAGTGTGTTCCCGTACAGGGCCCACCTTCTCACCCTGAGTACCAGTGGGTCAATGTCCAACAGTGTGTGGAGTGTATTGGAACGGAGAGTGTGTTCCCGTGCAGGGCCTACCTTCTCACCCTGAGTACCAGTGGATCAATGTCCAACAGTGTGTGGAGTGTGTTGGAACGGAGAGTGTGTTCCCTTGCAGGGCCTACCCTTCTCACCCTGTGTACCAGTGGGTCAATGTCCAACAGTGTGTGGAGTGTGTTGGAACGGAGAGTGTGTTCCCGTGCAGGGCCCACATTCTCACCCTGAGTACCAGTGAGTCAATGTCCAACAGTGTGTGGAGCGTGTTGGAACGGAGAGTGTGTTCCCTCGCAGGGCCCAACTTCTCACCCTGAGTACCAGTGAGTCAATGTCCAACAGTGTGTGGAGCGTGTTGGAACGGAGAGTGTGTTCCCTCGCAGGGCCCACCTTCTCACCCTGAGTACCAGTGGGTCAATGTCCAACAGTATGTGGGGTGTGTTGAAACGGAGAGTGTGTTCCCGTGCAGTGCCCCACCTTCTCACCCTGAGTACCAGTGGGTCAGTGTCCAACAGTGTGTGGAGTGTGTTGGAACGGAGAGTGTGTTCCCGTGTAGGGACCCGCCCTTCTCACCCTGAGTACCTGTGGGTCAATGTCCAACAGTGTGTAGAGAGTGTTGGAACGGAGAGAGTATTCCCGTGCAGGGCCCACCTTCTCACCCTGAGTACCAGTGGGTCAATGTCCAACAGTGTGTGGAGTGTGTTGGAACGGAGAGTGTTTTCTCGTGCAGGGCCCACCTTCTCACCCTGAGTACCAGTGTGTCAATGTCCAACAGTATGTGGGGTGTGTTGGAACGGAGAGTGTGTTCCCGTGCAGGGCCCACCTTCTCACCCTGAGTACCAGTGGCTCAATGTCCAACAGTGTGTGGAGTGTGTTGGAACGAAGAGTGTGTTCCCGTGCAGGGCCCACCTTCTCACCCTGAGTACCAGTGGGTCAATGTCCAACAGTGTGTGGGGTGTGTTGGAACGGAGTGTATGTTCCCGTGCAGGGCCCACCCTTCTCACCCTGAGTACCAGTGGGTCAGTGTCCAACAGTGTGTGGAGTGTATTGGAACGGAGAGTGTGTTCCCGTGCAGGGCCTCCCTTCTCACAATGAGTACCAGTGGGTCAATGTCCAACAGTGTGTGGAGTGTGTTAAACGGAGAGTGTGTTCCCGTGCAGGGCCCACCCTTCTCACCCTGAGTACCAGTGTGTCAATGTCCAACAGTGTGTGGAGTGTGTTGGAACGGAGAGTGTGTTCCTGTGCAGGGCCCAACTTCTCACCCTGAGTTCCAGTGGGTCAATGTCCAACAGTGTGTGGGGTGTGTTGGAACGCAGAGTATGTTCCCATGCAGGGCCCACCCTTCTCACCCGTGTACAAGTGGGTCCGTGTCTAACAGTGTGTGGAGTGTGTTGGAACGGAGAGTGTGTTCCCATGCAGGGCCTACCCTTCTCACCCTGTGTACCAGTGGGTCAATGTCCAACAGTGTGTGGAGTGTGTTGGAACGGAGAGTGTGTTCCCGTGCAGGGCCCACCTTCTCACCCTGAGTACCAGTGGGTCAATGTCCAACAGTGTGTGGAGTGTGTTGGAACGGAGAGTGTGTTCCCGTGTAGGGCCCACCTTCTCATCCTGAGTACCAGTGGGTCAATGTCCAACAGTGTGTGGAGTGTGTTGGAACGGAGAGTGTGTTCCCGTGCAGGGCCCACCTTCTCACCCTGATTACCAGTGGGTCAATGTACAACAGTGTGTGGAGTGTGTTGGAACGGAGAGTGTGTTGCCGTGTAGAGCCCACCTTCTCAACCTGAGTACCAGTGGGTCAATGTCCAACAGTGTGTGGGGTGTGTTGGAACGGAGAGTGTGTTCCCGTGCAGGGCCCACCTTCTCACCCTGAGTACCAGTGGGTCAATGTTCAACAGTGTGTGGAGTGTGTTGGAACGGCGAGTGTGTTCCCGTGCAGGGCCCACCCTTCTCACCCTGAGTACCAGTGGGTCAATGTCCAACAGTGTGTGGAGTGTGTTGGAACGGAGAGTGCGTTCCCGTGCAGGGCCCACCTTCTCACCCTGAGTACCAGTGGGTCAATGTCCAACAGTGTGTAGAGAGTTTTGGAACGGAGAGAGTATTCCCGTGCAGGGCCCACCCTTCTCACCCTGAGTACCAGTGGGTCAATGTCCAACAGTGTGTAGAGAGTTTTGGAACGGAGAGAGTATTCCCGTGCAGGGCCCACCCTTCTCACCCTGAGTACCAGTGGGTCAATGTCCAACAGTGTGTGGAGTGTGTTGGAACGGAGAGTGTTTTCTCGTGCAGGGCCCACCTTCTCACCCTGAGTACCAGTGTATCAATGTCCAACAGTGTGTGGGGTGTGTTGGAACGGAGAGTGTGTTCCCGTGCAGGGCCCACATTCTCACCCTGAGTACCAGTGGGTCAATGTCCAAAAGTGTGCGGAGTGTGTTGGAACGGAGAGTGTGTTCCCGTGTAGGGCCCACCTTCTCACCCTGAGTACCAGTGGGTCAATGTCCAACAGTGTGTGGAGTGTGTTGGAACGGAGAGTGTGTTCCCGTGCAGGGCCCACCCTTCTCACCCTGAGTACCAGTGGGTCAGTGTCCAACAGTGTGTGGAGTGTGTTGGAACGGAGAGTGTGTTCCTGTGCAGGGCCCACTCTTCTCACCCTGAGTACCAGTGGATCAGTGTCCAACAGTGTGTGGAGTGTGTTGGAACGGAGAGTGTGTTCCTGTGCAGGGCCCACCCTTCTCACCCTGAGTACCAGTGGGTCAATGTCCAACAGTGTGTGGGGTGTGTTGGAACGGAGAGTGTGTTCCCGTGCAGGGCCCACCTTCTCACCCTGAGTACCAATGGGTCAATGTCCAACAGTGTGTGGGGTGTGTTGGAACGGAGAGTCTGTTCCCGTGCAGGGCCCACCCTTCTCACCCGTGTACCAGTGGGTCAGTGTCCAACAGTGTGTGGAGTGTGTTGGAACGGAGAGTGTGTTCCCGTGCAGGGCCCACCTTCTCACCCTGAGTACCAGTGGGTCATTGTCCAACAATGTGTGGAGTGTGTTGGAACGGAGAGTGTGTTCCCGTACAGGGCCCACCTTCTCACCCTGAGTACCAGTGGGTCAATGTCCAACAGTGTATGGAGTGTATTGGAACGGAGAGTGTGTTCCCGTGCATGGCCTACCTTCTCACCCTGAGTACCAGTGGGTCAATGTCCAACAGTGTGTGGAGTGTGTTGGAACGGAGAGTGTGTTCCCGTGCAGGGCCCACCCTTCTCACCCTGAGTACCAGTGTGTCAATGTCCAACAGTGTGTGGAGTGTGTTGGAACGGAGAGTCTGTTCCCGTGCAGGGCCCACCCTTCTCACCCGTGTACCAGTGGGTCAGTGTCCAACAGTGTCTGGAGTTTGTTGGAACGGAGAGTGTGTTCCCGTGCAGGGCCCACCTTCTCACCCTGAGTACCAGTGGGTCATTGTCCAACAATGTGTGGAGTGTGTTGGAACGGAGAGTGTTTTCTCGTGCAGGGCCCACCTTCTCACCCTGAGTACCAGTGTATCAATGTCCAACAGTGTGTGGGGTGTGTTGGAACGGAGAGTGTGTTCCTGTGCAGGGCCCACATTCTCACCCTGAGTACCAGTGGGTCAATGTCCAAAAGTGTCTGGAGTTTGTTGGAACGGAGAGTGTGTTCCCGTGCAGGGCCCACCTTCTCACCCTGAGTACCAGTGGCTCAATGTCCAACAGTGTGTGGAGTGTGTTGGAACGAAGAGTGTGTTCCCGTGCAGGGCCCACCTTCTCACCCTGAGTACCAGTGGGTCAATGTCCAACAGTGTGTGGGGTGTGTTGGAACGGAGTGTATGTTCCCGTGCAGGGCCCACCCTTCTCACCCTGAGTACCAGTGGGTCAGTGTCCAACAGTGTGTGGAGTGTATTGGAACGGAGAGTGTGTTCCCGTGCAGGGCCTCCCTTCTCACCCTGAGTACCAGTGGGTCAATGTCCAACAGTGTGTGGAGTGTGTTAAACGGAGAGTGTGTTCCCGTGCAGGGCCCACCCTTCTCACCCTGAGTACCAGTGTGTCAATGTCCAACAGTGTGTGGAGTGTGTTGGAACGGTGAGTGTGTTCCTGTGCAGGGCCCAACTTCTCACCCTGAGTTCCAGTGGGTCAATGTCCAACAGTGTGTGGGGTGTGTTGGAACGCAGAGTATGTTCCCATGCAGGGCCCACCCTTCTCACCCGTGTACAAGTGGGTCCGTGTCTAACAGTGTGTGGAGTGTGTTGGAACGGAGAGTGTGTTCCTGTGCAGGGCCCAACTTCTCACCCTGAGTACCAGTGGGTCAATGTACAACAGTGTGTGGAGTGTGTTGGAATGGAGGGAGTGTTCCCGTGCAGGGCCCACCTTCTCACCCTGAGTACCGGTGGGTCAATGTCCAACAATGTGTGGAGTGTGTTGGAACGGAGAGTGTGTTCCCATGCAGGGCCTACCCTTCTCACCCTGTGTACCAGTGGGTCAATGTCCAACAGTGTGTGGAGTGTGTTGGAACGGAGAGTGTGTTCCCGTGCAGGGCCCACCTTCTCACCCTGAGTACCAGTGGGTCAATGTCCAACAGTGTGTGGAGTGTGTTGGAACGGAGAGTGTGTTCCCGTGTAGGGCCCACCTTCTCATCCTGAGTACCAGTGGGTCAATGTCCAACAGTGTGTGGAGTGTGTTGGAACGGAGAGTGTGTTCCCGTGTAGGGCCCACCTTCTCATCCTGAGTACCAGTGGGTCAGTATCCAACAGTGTGTGGAGTGTGTTGGAACGGAGAGTGTGTTCCCGTGTAGGGCCCACCTTCTCATCCTGAGTACCAGTGGGTCAATGTCCAACAGTGTGTGGAGTGTGTTGGAACGGAGAGTGTGTTGCCGTGTAGAGCCCACCTTCTCAACCTGAGTACCAGTGGGTCAATGTCCAACAGTGTGTGGGGTGTGTTGGAACGGAGTGTGTGTTCCCGTGCAGGGCCCCACCTTCTCACCATGAGTACCAGTGGGTCAATGTTCAACAGTGTGTGGAGTGTGTTGGAACGGCGAATGTGTTCCCGTGCAGGGCCCACCCTTCTCACCCTGAGTACCAGTGGGTCAATGTCCAACAGTGTGTGGAGTGTGTTGGAACGGAGAGTGCGTTCCCGTGTAGGGACCCGCCCTTCTCACCCTGAGTACCAGTGGGTCAATGTCCAACAGTGTGTAGAGAGTTTTGGAACGGAGAGAGTATTCCCGTGCAGGGCCCACCCTTCTCACCCTGAGTACCAGTGGGTCAATGTCCAACAGTGTGTGGAGTGTGTTGGAACGGAGAGTGTTTTCTCGTGCAGGGCCCACCTTCTCACCCTGAGTACCAGTGTATCAATGTCCAACAGTGTGTGGGGTGTGTTGGAACGGAGAGTGTGTTCCCGTGCAGGGCCCACATTCTCACCCTGAGTACCAGTGGGTCAATGTCCAAAAGTGTGTGGAGTGTGTTGGAACGGAGAGTGTGTTCCCGTGTAGGGCCCACCTTCTCACCCTGAGTACCAGTGGGTCAATGTCCAACAGTGTGTGGAGTGTGTTGGAACGGAGAGTGTGTTCCCGTGCAGGGCCCATCCTTCTCACCCTGAGTACCAGTGGGTCAGTGTCCAACAGTGTGTGGAGTGTGTTGGAACGGAGAGTGTGTTCCCGTGCAGGGCCCACCTTCTCACCCTGAGTACCAGTGGGTCATTGTCCAACAGTGTGTGGAGAGTGTGGGAACGTAGAGTGTGTTCCCGTGCAGGGCCCACCTTCTCACCCTGAGTACCAATGGGTCAATGTCCAACAGTGTGTGGGGTGTGTTGGAACGGAGAGTCTGTTCCCGTGCAGGGCCCACCCTTCTCACCCGTGTACCAGTGGGTCAGTGTCCAACAGTGTGTGGAGTGTGTTGGAACGGAGAGTGTGTTCCCGTGCAGGGCCCCACCTTCTCACCCTGAGTACCAGTGGGTCATTGTCCAACAATGTGTGGAGTGTGTTGGAACGGAGAGTGTGTTCCCGTACAGGGCCCACCTTCTCACCCTGAGTACCAGTGGGTCAATGTCCAACAGTGTATGGAGTGTATTGGAACGGAGAGTGTGTTCCCGTGCATGGCCTAGCTTCTCACCCTGAGTACCAGTGGGTCAATGTCCAACAGTGTGTGGAGTGTGTTGGAACGGAGAGTGTGTTCCCGTGCAGGGCCCACCCTTCTCACCCTGAGTACCAGTGTGTCAATGTCCAACAGTGTGTGGAGTGTGTTGGAACGGAGAGTCTGTTCCCGTGCAGGGCCCACCCTTCTCACCCGTGTACCAGTGGGTCATTGTCCAACAATGTGTGGAGTGTGTTGGAACGGAGAGTGTTTTCTCGTGCAGGGCCCACCTTCTCACCCTGAGTACCAGTGTATCAATGTCCAACAGTGTGTGGGGTGTGTTGGAACGGAGAGTGTGTTCCCGTGCAGGGCCCACATTCTCACCCTGAGTACCAGTGGGTCAATGTCCAAAAGTGTGTGGAGTGTGTTGGAACGGAGAGTGTGTTCCCGTGTAGGGCCCACCTTCTCACCCTGAGTACCAGTGGGTCAATGTCCAACAGTGTGTGGAGTGTGTTGGAACGGAGAGTGTGTTCCCGTGCAGGGCCCACCCTTCTCACCCTGAGTACCAGTGGGTCAGTGTCCAACAGTGTGTGGAGTGTGTTGGAACGGAGAGTGTGTTCCCGTGCAGGGCCCACCTTCTCACCCTGAGTACCAGTGGGTCATTGTCCAACATGTGTGGAGTGTGTTGGAATGGAGAGTGTGTTCCCGTGCAGGGCCCACCCTTCTCACACTGAGTATCAGTGGGTCAATGTCCAACAGTGTGTGGAGAGTGTGGGAACGTAGAGTGTGTTCCCGTGCAGGGCCCACCTTCTCACCCTGAGTACCAATGGGTCAATGTCCAACAGTGTGTGGGGTGTGTTGGAACGGAGAGTCTGTTCCCGTGCAGGGCCCACCCTTCTCACCCGTGCACCAGTGGGTCAGTGTCCAACAGTGTCTGGAGTTTGTTGGAACGGAGAGTGTGTTCCCGTGCAGGGCCCACCTTCTCACCCTGAGTACCAGTGGGTCATTGTCCAACAATGTGTGGAGTGTGTTGGAACGGAGAATGTGTTCCCGTACAGGGCCCACCTTCTCACCCTGAGTACCAGTGGGTCAATGTCCAACAGTGTATGGAGTGTATTGGAACGGAGAGTGTGTTCCCGTGCATGGCCTACCTTCTCACCCTGAGTACCAGTGGGTCAATGTCCAACAGTGTGTGGAGTGTGTTGGAACGGAGAGTGTGTTCCTGTGCAGGGCACACCTTCTCACCCTGAGTTCCAGTGGGTCAATGTCCAACAGTGTGTGGGGTGTGTTGGAACGGAGAGTATGTTCCCATGCAGGGCCCACCCTTCTCACCCGTGTACCAGTCGGTCCGTGTCCAACAGTGTGTGGAGTGTGTTGGAACGGAGAGTGTGTTCCCGTGCAGGGCCCACATTCTCACCCTGAGTACCGGTGGGTCAATGTCCAACAGTGTGTGGAGTGTGTTGGAACGGAGAGTGTGTTCCCGTGCAGGGCCCACCTTCTCACCCTGAGTACCAGTGAGTCAATGTCCAACAGTGTGTGGAGCGTGTTGGAACGGAGAGTGTGTTCCCTCGCAGGGCCCACCTTCTCACCCTGAGTACCAGTGGGTCAATGTCCAACAGTGTGCGGGGTGTGTTGGAACGGAGAGTGTGTTCCCGTGCAGCGCCCCACTTTCTCACCCTGAGTACCAGTGGGTCAGTGTCCAACAGTGTGTGGAGTGTGTTGGAATGGAGAGTGTGTTCCCGTGCAGGGCCCACCTTCTCACCCTGAGTACCAGTGGGTCAGTGTCCAACAGTGTGTGGAGTGTGTTGGAACGGAGAGTGTGTTCCCGTGTAGGGACCCGCCCTTCTCACCCTGAGTACCTGTGGGTCAATGTCCAACAGTGTGTAGAGAGTGTTGGAACGGAGAGAGTATTCCCGTGCAGGGCCCACCTTCTCACCCTGAGTACCAGTGGGTCAATGTCCAACAGTGTGTGGAGTGTGTTGGAACGGAGAGTGTTTTCTCGTGCAGGGCCCACCTTCTCACCCTGAGTACCAGTGTGTCAATGTCCAACAGTGTGTGGGGTGTGTTGGAACGGAGAGTGTGTTCCCGTGCAGGGCCCACCTTCTCACCCTGAGTACCAGTGGCTCAATGTCCAACAGTGTGTGGAGTGTGTTGGAACGAAGAGTTTGTTCCCGTGCAGGGCCCACCTTCTCACCCTGAGTACCAGTGGGTCAATGTCCAACAGTGTGTGGGGTGTGTTGGAACGGAGTGTATGTTCCCGTGCAGGGCCCACCCTTCTCACCCTGAGTACCAGTGGGTCAGTGTCCAACAGTGTGTGGAGTGTATTGGAACGGAGAGTGTGTTCCCGTGCAGGGCCTACCTTCTCACCCTGAGTACCAGTGGGTCAATGTCCAACAGTGTGTGGAGTGTGTTAAACGGAGAGTGTGTTCCCGTGCAGGGCCCACCCTTCTCACCCTGAGTACCAGTGTGTCAATGTCCAACAGTGTGTGGAGTGTGTTGGAACGGAGAGTGTGTTCCTGTGCAGGGCCCAACTTCTCACCCTGAGTTCCAGTGGGTCAATGTCCAACAGTGTGTGGGGTGTGTTGGAACGCAGAGTATGTTCCCATGCAGGGCCCACCCTTCTCACCCGTGTACAAGTGGGTCCGTGTCTAACAGTGTGTGGAGTGTGTTGGAACGGAGAGTGTGTTCCTGTGCAGGGCCCAACTTTTCACCCTGAGTACCAGTGGGTCAATGTACAACAGTGTGTGGAGTGTGTTGGAATGGAGGGAGTGTTCCCATGCAGGGCCTACCCTTCTCACCCTGTGTACCAGTGGGTCAATGTCCAACAGTGTGTGGAGTGTGTTGGAACGGAGAGTGTGTTCCCGTGCAGGGCCCACCTTCTCACCCTGAGTACCAGTGGGTCAATGTCCAACAGTGTGTGGAGTGTGTTGGAACGGAGAGTGTGTTCCCGTGTAGGGCCCACCTTCTCATCCTGAGTACCAGTGGGTCAATGTCCAACAGTGTGTGGAGTGTGTTGGAACGGAGAGTGTGTTCCCGTGCAGGGCCCACCTTCTCACCCTGATTACCAGTGGGTCAATGTACAACAGTGTGTGGAGTGTGTTGGAACGGAGAGTGTGTTGCCGTGTAGAGCCCACCTTCTCAACCTGAGTACCAGTGGGTCAATGTCCAACAATGTGTGGAGTGTGTTGGAACGGAGAGTGTGTTCCCGTGCAGGGCCCAACTTCTCACCCTGAGTACCAGTGGGTCAATGTCCAACAGTGTGTGGGGTGTGTTGGAATGGAGAGTATGTTCCGTGCAGGGCCCAGCCTGCTCACCCGTGTACCAGTGGGTCAATGTCCAAGAGTGTGTGGAGTGTGTTGGAATGGAGAGTGTGTTCCCGTGCAGGGCCCACCTTCTCACCCTGAGTACCAGTGAGTCAATGTCCAACAGTGTGTGGAGCGTGTTGGAACGGAGAGTGTGTTCCCTCGCAGGGCCCACCTTCTCACCCTGAGTACCAGTGGGTCAATGTCCAACAGTGTGTGGGGTGTGTTGGGTCGGAGAGTGTGTTTCCGTGCAGCGCCCCACCTTCTCACCCTGAGTACCAGTGGGTCAGTGTCCAACAGTGTGTGGAGTGTGTTGGAATGGAGAGTGTGTTCCCGTGCTGGGCCCACCTTCTCACCCTGAGTACCAGTGTGTCAATGTCCAACAGTGTGTGGAGTGTGTTGGAACGGAGAGTGTGTTCCCGTGTAGGGACCCGCCCTTCTCACCCTGAGTACCAGTGGGTCAATGTCCAACAGTGTGTAGAGAGTGTTGGAACGGAGAGAGTATTCCCGTGCAGGGCCCAGCCTTCTCACCCTGAGTACCAGTGGGTCAATGTCCAACAGTGTGTGGAGTGTGTTGGAACGGAGACTGTTTTCTCGTGCAGGGCCCACCTTCTCACCCTGAGTACCAGTGTATCAATGTCCAACAGTGTGTGGGGTGTGTTGGAACGGAGAGTGTGTTCCCGTGCAGGGCCCACATTCTCACCCTGAGTACCAGTGGGTCAATGTCCAACAGTGTGTGGAGTGTGTTCGAACGGAGAGTGTGTTCCCGTGTAGGGCCCACCTTCTCACCCTGAGTACCAGTGGGTCAATGTCCAACAGTGTGTGGGGTGTGTTGGAACGGAGAGTGTGTTCCCGTGCAGGGCCCACCTTCTCACCCTGAGTACCAGTGGGTCAATGTCCAACAGTGTGCGGGGTGTGTTGGAACGGAGAGTGTGTTCCCGTGCAGCGCCCCACTTTCTCACCCTGAGTACCAGTGGGTCAGTGTCCAACAGTGTGTGGAGTGTGTTGGAACGGAGAGTGTGTTCCCGTGCAGGGCCCACCTTCTCACCCTGAGTACCAGTGAGTCAATGTCCAACAGTGTGTGGAGCGTGTTGGAACGGAGAGTGTGTTCCCTCGCAGGGCCCACCTTCTCACCCTGAGTACCAGTGGGTCAATGTCCAACAGTGTGTGGGATGTGTTGGAACGCAGAGTATGTTCCCATGCAGGGCCCACCCTTCTCACCCGTGTACAAGTGGGTCCGTGTCCAACAGTGTGTGGAGTGTGTTGGAACGGAGAGTGTGTTCCTGTGCAGGGCCCAACTTCTCACCCTGAGTACCAGTGGATCAATGTACAACAGTGTGTCGAGTGTGTTGGAACGGAGAGTGTGTTCCCATGCAGGGCCTACCCTTCTCACCCTGTGTACCAGTGGGTCAATGTCCAACAGTGTGTGGAGTGTGTTGGAACGGAGAGTGTGTTCCCGTGCAGGGCCCACCTTCTCACCCTGAGTACCAGTGGGTCAATGTCCAACAGTGTGTGGAGTGTGTTGGAACGGAGAGTGTGTTCCCGTGTAGGGCCCACCTTCTCATCCTGAGTACCAGTGGGTCAATGTCCAACAGTGTGTGGAGTGTGTTGGAACGGAGAGTGTGTTCCCTCGCAGGGCCCACCTTCTCACCCTGATTACCAGTGGGTCAATGTACAACAGTGTGTGGAGTGTTTTGGAACGGAGAGTGTGTTCCCGTGCAGGGCCCACCTTCTCATCCTGAGTACCAGTGGGTCAATGTCCAACAGTGTGTGGAGTGTGTTTGAACGGAGAGTGTGTTCCTGTGCAGGGCCCAACTTCTCACCCTGAGTACCAGTGGGTCAATGTCCAACAGTGTGTGGGGTGTGTTGGAATGGAGAGTATGTTCCCGTGCAGGGCCCAGCCTTCTCACCCGTGCACCAGTGGGTCCGTGTCCAACAGTGTGTGGAGTGTGTTGGAACGGAGAGTGTGTTCCTGTGCAGGGCTCACCTTCTCACCCTGAGTACCAGTGGGTCAATGTACAACAGTGTGTGGAGTGTGTTGGAACGGAGGGAGTGTTCCCGTGCAGGGCCCAACTTCTCACCCTGAATACCGGTGGGTCAATGTCCAACAGTGTGTGGAGTGTGTTGGAACGGAGAGTGTGTTCCCGTGCAGGGCCTACCCTTCTCACCCTGTGTACCAGTGGGTCAATGTCCAAGAGTGTGTGGAGTGTGTTGGAACGGAGAGTGTGTTCCCGTGCAGGGCCCACCTTCTCACCCTGAGTACCAGTGAGTCAATGTCCAACAGTGTGTGGAGCGTGTTGGAACGGAGAGCGTGTTCCCTCGCAGGGCCCACCTTCTCACCCTGAGTACCAGTGGGTCAATGTCCAACAGTGTGTGGAGTGTGTTGGAACGGAGAGTGTGTTCCCGTGTAGGGACCCGCCCTTCTCACCCTGAGTACCAGTGGGTCAATGTCCAACAGTGTGTAGAGAGTGTTGGAACGGAGAGAGTATTCCCGTGCAGGGCCCACCCTTCTCACCCTGAGTACCAGTGGGTCAATGTCCAACAGTGTGTGGAGTGTGTTGGAACGGAGAGTGTTTTCTAGTGCAGGGCCCACCTTCTCACCCTGAGTACCAGTGTATCAATGTCCAACAGTGTGTGAGGTGTGTTGGAACGGAGAGTGTGTTCCCGTGCAGGGCCCACTTTCTCACCCTGAGTACCAGTGGGTCAATGTCCAACAGTGTGTGGAGTGTGTTGGAACGGAGTGTGTGTTCCCGTGTAGGGCCCACCTTCTCACCCTGAGTACCAGTGGGTCAGTGTCCAACAGTGTGTGGAGTGTGTTGGAACGGAGAGTGTGTTCCCGTGCAGGGCCCACCTTCTCACCCTGAGTCCCAGTGGGTCATTGTCCAACAGTGTGTGGAGTGTGTTGGAATGGAGAGTGTGTTCCCGTGCAGGGCCCACCCTTCTCACCCTGAGTATCAGTGGGTCAGTGTCCAACAGTGTGTGGAGTGTGTTGGAATGGAGGGAGTGTGTTCCCGTGCAGGGTCCACCCTTCTCACCCTGAGTACCGGTGGGTCAATGTCCAACAGTGTCTGGAGTTTGTTGGAACGGAGAGTGTGTTCCCGTGCAGGGCCCACCTTCTCACCCTGAGTACCAGTGGGTCATTGTCCAACAGTGTGTGGAGTGTGTTGGAACGGAGAGTGTGTTCCCGTACAGGGCCCACCTTCTCACCCTGAGTACCAGTGGGTCAATGTCCAACAGTGTGTGGAGTGTATTGGAACGGAGAGTGTGTTCCCGTGCAGGGCCTACCTTCTCACCCTGAGTACCAGTGGGTCAATGTCCAACAGTGTGTGGAGTGTGTTGGAACGGAGAGTGTGTTCCCGTGCAGGGCCCACCCTTCTCACCCTGAGTACCAGTGTGTCAATGTCCAACAGTGTGTGGAGTGTGTTGGAACGGAGAGTGTGTTCCTGTGCATGGCCCACCTTCTCACCCTGAGTTCCAGTGGGTCAATGTCCAACAGTGTGTGGGGTGTGTTGGAACGGAGAGTATGTTCCCAGGCAGGGCCCACCCTTCTCACCCGTGTACCAGTGGGTCCGTGTCCAACAGTGTGTGGAGTGTGTTGGAACGGAGAGTGTGTTCCTGTGCAGGGCCCAACTTCTCACCCTGAGTACCAGTGGGTCAATGTCCAACAGTGTGCGGAGTGTGTTGGAACGGAGAGTGTGTTCCCGTGTAGGGACCCGCCCTTCTCACCCTGAGTAACAGTGGGTCAGTGTCCAACAGTGTGTGGAGTGTAATGGAACGGAGAGTGTGTTCCCGTGCAGGGCCTACCTTCTCACCCTGAGTACCAGTGGGTCAATATCCAACAGTGTGTGGAGTGTGTTGGAACGGAGAGTGTGTTCCCGTGCAGGGCCCACCCTTCTCACCCTGAGTACCAGTGTGTCAATGTCCAACAGTGTGTGGAGTGTGTTGGAACGGAGAGTGTGTTCCTGTGCAGGGCCCAACTTCTCACCCTGAGTTCCAGTGGGTCAATGTCCAACAGTGTGTGAATTGTGTTGGAACGCAGAGTATGTTCCCATGCAGGGCCCACCCTTCTCACCCGTGTACAAGTGGGTCCGTGTCCAACAGTGTGTGGAGTGTGTTGGAACGGAGAGTGTGTTCCTGTGCAGGGCCCAACTTCTCACCCTGAGTACCAGTGGGTCAATGTCCAACAGTGTGTGGAGTGTGTTGGAACGGAGAGTGTGTTCCCGTGCAGGGCCCACCTTCTCACCCTGAGTACCAGTGGGTCAATGTCCAACAGTGTGTGGAGTGTGTTGGAACGGAGAGTGTGTTCCCGTGTAGGGCCCACCTTCTCATCCTGAGTACCAGTGGGTCACTGTCCAACAGTGTGTGGAGTGTGTTGGAACGGAGAGTGTGTTCCGGTGCAGGGCCCACCTTCTCACCCTGATTACCAGTGGGTCAATGTACAACAGTGTGTGGAGTGTGTTGGAACGGAGAGTGTGTTCCCGTGCAGGGCCCACCTTCTCATCCTGAGTACCTGTGGGTCAATGTCCAACAGTGTGTGGAGTGTGTTGGAACGGAGAGTGTGTTGCCGTGTAGAGCCCACCTTCTCACCCTGAGTACCAGTGGGTCAATGTCCAACAGTGTGTGGGGTGTGTTGGAACGGAGTGTGTGTTCCCGTGCAGGGCCCACCTTCTCACCCTGAGTACCAGTGGGTCAATGTCCAACAGTGTGTGGAGTGTGTTGGAACGGAGAGTGTGTTCCCGTGCAGGGCCCCACCTTCTCACCATGAGTACCAGTGGGTCAGTGTCCAACAATGTGTGGAGTGTGTTGGAACGGAGAGTGTGTTCCTGTGCAGGGCCCAACTTCTCACCCTGAGTACCAGTGGGTCAATGTCCAACAGTGTGTGGGGTGTGTTGGAATGGAGAGTATGTTCCCGTGCAGGGCCCAGCCTTCTCACCCGTGTACCAGTGGGTCCGTGTCCAACAGTGTGTGGAGTGTGTTGGAACGGAGAGTGTGTTCCTGTGCAGGGCTCACCTTCTCACCCTGAGTACCAGTGGGTCAATGTACAACAGTGTGTGGAGTGTGTTGGAACGGAGGGAGTGTTCCCGTGCAGGGCCCAACTTCTCACCCTGAATACCGGTGGGTCAATGTCCAACAGTGTGTGGAGTGTGTTGGAACGGAGAGTGTGTTCCCGTGCAGGGCCTACCCTTCTCACCCTGAGTACCAGTGGGTCAGTGTCCAAGAGTGTGTGGAGTGTGTTGGAACGGAGAGTGTGTTCCCGTGCAGGGCCCAACTTCTCACCCTGAGTACCAGTGAGTCAATGTCCAACAGTGTGTGGAGCGTGTTGGAACGGAGAGTGTGTTCCCTCGCAGGGCCCACCCTTCTCACCCTGAGTACCAGTGGGTCAATCTCCAACAGTGTGTGGGGTGTGTTGGAACGGAGAGTGTGTTTCCGTGCAGCGCCCCACCTTCTCACCCTGAGTACCAGTGGGTCAGTGTCCAACAGTGTGTGGAGTGTGTTGGAACGGAGAGTGTTTTCTCGTGCAGGGCCCACCTTCTCACCCTGAGTACCAGTGTATCAATGTCCAACAGTGTGTGGGGTGTGTTGGAACGGAGAGTGTGTTCCCGTGCAGGGCCCACCTTCTCACCCTGAGTACCAGTGGGTCAATGTCCAACAGTGTGTGGAGTGTGTTGGAACGGAGAGTGTGTTCCCGTGTAGGGCCCACCTTCTCACCCTGAGTACCAGTGGGTCAATGTCCAACAGTGTGTGGGGTGTGTTGGAACGGAGAGTATGTTCCCATGCAGGGCCCACCCTTCTCACCCGTGTACCAGTGGGTCCGTGTCCAACAGTGTGTGGAGTGTGTTGGAACGGAGGATGTGTTCCTGTGCAGGGCCCAACTTCTCACCCTGACTACCAGTGGGTCAATGTACAACAGTGTGTGGAGTGTGTTGGAACGGAGGGAGCGTTCCCGTGCAGGGCCCACCTTCTCACCCTGAGTACCAGTGGGTCAGTGTTCAACAGTGTGCGGAGTGTGTTGGAATGGAGGGAGTGTATTCCCGTGCAGGGTCCACCCTTCTCACCCTGAGTACCGGTGGGTCAATGTCCAACAGTGTGTGGAGTGTGTTGGAACGGAGAGTGTGTTCCCGTACAGGGCCCACCTTCTCACCCTGAGTACCAGTGGGTCAATGTCCAACAGTGTGTGGAGTGTGTTGGAACGGAGAGTGTGTTCCCGTGCAGGGCCCACCCTTCTCACCCTGAGTACCAGTGTGTCAATGTCCAACAGTGTGTGGAGTGTGTTGGAACGGAGAGTGTGTTCCTGTGCAGGGCCCACCTTCTCACCCTGAGTTCCAGTGGGTCGATGTCCAACAGTGTGTGGGGTGTGTTGGAACGAAGAGTATGTTCCCATGCAGGGCCCACCCTTCTCACCCGTGTACCAGTGGGTCCGTGTCCAACAGTGTGTGGAGTGTGTTGGAACGGAGGATGTGTTCCTGTGCAGGGCCCAACTTCTCACCCTGACTACCAGTGGGTCAATGTACAACAGTGTGTGGAGTGTGTTGGAACGGAGGGAGCGTTCCCGTGCAGGGCCCACCTTCTCACCCTGAGTACCAGTGGGTCAATGTCCAACAGTGTGCGGGGTGTGTTGGAACGGAGAGTGTGTTCCCGTGCAGCGCCCCACTTTCTCACCCTGAGTACCAGTGGGTCAGTGTCCAACAGTGTGTGGAGTGTGTTGGAACGGACGAGTGTTCCCGTGCAGGGCCCACCTTCTCACCCTGAATACCGGTGGGTCAATGTCCAACAGTGTGTGGAGTGTGTTGGAACGGAGAGTGTGTTCCCGTGCAGGGCCCACCCTTCTCACCCTGTGTACCAGTGGGTCAATGTCCAAGAGTGTGTGGAGTGTGTTGGAACGGAGAGTGTGTTCCCGTGCAGGGCCCACCCTCTCACCCTGAGTACCAGTGAGTCAATGTCCAACAGTGTGTGGGGTGTGTTGGAACGGAGAGTGTGTTCCCGTGCAGCGCCCCACCTTCTCACCCTGAGTACCAGTGGGTCAGTGTCCAACAGTGTGTGGAGTGTGTTGGAATGGAGAGTGTGTTCCCGTGCAGGGCTCACCTTCTCACCCTGAGTACCAGTGGGTCAATGTCCAACAGTGTGTGGAGTGTGTTGGAACGGAGAGTGTTTTCTCGTGCAGGGCCCACCTTCTCACCCTGAGTACCAGTGTGTCAATGTCCAACAGTGTGTGGGGTGTGTTGGAACGGAGAGTGTGTTCCCGTGCAGGGCCCACCCTTCTCACCCTGAGTACCAGTGTGTCAATGTCCAACAGTGTGTGGAGTGTGTTGGAACGGAGAGTGTGTTCCTGTGCAGGGCCCAACTTCTCACCCTGAGTTCCAGTGGGTCAATGTCCAACAGTGTGTGAATTGTGTTGGAACGCAGAGTATGTTCCCATGCAGGGCCCACCCTTCTCACCCGTGTACAAGTGGGTCCGTGTCCAACAGTGTGTGGAGTGTGTTGGAACGGAGAGTGTGTTCCTGTGCAGGGCCCAACTTCTCACCCTGAGTACCAGTGGGTCAATGTACAACAGTGTGTGGAGTGTGTTGGAACGGAGGGAGTGTTCCCGTGTAGGGCCCACATTCTCACCCTGAGTACCGGTGGGTCAATGTCCAACAATGTGTGGAGTGTGTTGGAACGGAGAGTGTGTTCCCATGCAGGGCCTACCCTTCTCACCCTGAGTACCAGTGGGTCAATGTCCAACAGTGTGTGGAGTGTGTTGGAACGGAGAGTGTGTTCCCGTGCAGGGCCCACCTTCTCACCCTGAGTACCAGTGGGTCAATGTCCAACAGTGTGTGGAGTGTGTTGGAACGGAGAGTGTGTTCCTGTGCAGGGCCCACCTTCTCACCCTGAGTACCAGTGGGTCAATGTCCAACAGTGTGTGGAGTGTGTTGGAACGGAGAGTGTGTTCCCGTGCTGGGCCCACCTTCTCACCATGAGTACCAGTGGGTCACTGTCCAACAGTGTGTGGAGTGTGTTGGAACGGAGAGTGTGTTCCGGTGCAGGGCCCACCTTCTCACCCTGATTACCAGTGGGTCAATGTACAACAGTGTGTGGAGTGTGTTGGAACGGAGAGTGTGTTCCCGTGCAGGGCCCACCTTCTCATCCTGAGTACCTGTGGGTCAATGTCCAACAGTGTGTGGAGTGTGTTGGAACGGAGAGTGTGTTGCCGTGTAGAGCCCACCTTCTCACCCTGAGTACCAGTGGGTCAATGTCCAACAGTGTGTGGGGTGTGTTGGAACGGAGAATGTGTTCCCGTGCAGGGCCCACCTTCTCACCCTGAGTACCAGTGGGTCAGTGTCCAACAGTGTGTGGAGTGTGTTGGAACGGAGAGTGTGTTCCCGTGCAGGGCCCCACCTTCTCACCATGAGTACCAGTGGGTCAGTGTCCAACAATGTGTGGAGTGTGTTGGAACGGAGAGTGTGTTCCTGTGCAGGGCCCAACTTCTCACCCTGAGTACCAGTGGGTCAATGTCCAACAGTGTGTGGGGTGTGTTGGAATGGAGAGTATGTTCCCGTGCAGGGCCCAGCCTTCTCACCCGTGTACCAGTCGGTCCGTGTCCAACAGTGTGTGGAGTGTGTTGGAACGGAGAGTGTGTTCCTGTGCAGGGCTCACCTTCTCACCCTGAGTACCAGTGGGTCAATGTACAACAGTGTGTGGAGTGTGTTGGAACGGAGGGAGTGTTCCCGTGCAGGGCCCAACTTCTCACCCTGAATACCGGTGGGTCAATGTCCAACAGTGTGTGGAGTGTGTTGGAACGGAGAGTGTGTTCCCGTGCAGGGCCTACCCTTCTCACCCTGTGTACCAGTGGGTCAATGTCCAAGAGTGTGTGGAGTGTGTTGGAACGGAGAGTGTGTTCCCGTGCAGGGCCCAACTTCTCACCCTGAGTACCAGTGAGTCAATGTCCAACAGTGTGTGGAGCGTGTTGGAACGGAGAGTGTGTTCCCTCGCAGGGCCCACCCTTCTCACCCTGAGTACCAGTGGGTCAATCTCCAACAGTGTGTGGGGTGTGTTGGAACGGAGAGTGTGTTTCCGTGCAGCGCCCCACCTTCTCACCCTGAGTACCAGTGGGTCAGTGTCCAACAGTGTGTGGAGTGTGTTGGAACGGAGAGTGTTTTCTCGTGCAGGGCCCACCTTCTCACCCTGAGTACCAGTGTATCAATGTCCAACAGTGTGTGGGGTGTGTTGGAACGGAGAGTGTGTTCCCGTGCAGGGCCCACCTTCTCACCCTGAGTACCAGTGGGTCAATGTCCAACAGTGTGTGGAGTGTGTTGGAACGGAGAGTGTGTTCCCGTGTAGGGCCCACCTTCTCACCCTGAGTACCAGTGGGTCAATGTCCAACAGTGTGTGGGGTGTGTTGGAACGGAGAGAATGTTCCCGTGCAGGGCCCACCCTTCTCACCCTGAGTACCAGTGGGTCAGTGTTCAACAGTGTGCGGAGTGTGTTGGAATGGAGGGAGTGTGTTCCCGTGCAGGGTCCACCCTTCTCACCCTGAGTACCGGTGGGTCAATGTCCAACAGTGTGTGGAGTGTGTTGGAACGGAGAGTGTGTTCCCGTACAGGGCCCACCTTCTCACCCTGAGTACCAGTGGGTCAATGTCCAACAGTGTGTGGAGTGTGTTGGAACGGAGAGTGTGTTCCCGTGCAGGGCCCACCCTTCTCACCCTGAGTACCAGTGTGTCAATGTCCAACAGTGTGTGGAGTGTGTTGGAACGGAGAGTGTGTTCCTGTGCAGGGCCCACCTTCTCACCCTGAGTTCCAGTGGGTCGATGTCCAACAGTGTGTGGGGTGTGTTGGAACGGAGAGTATGTCCCCATGCAGGGCCCACCCTTCTCACCCGTGTACCAGTGGGTCCGTGTCCAACAGTGTGTGGAGTGTGTTGGAACGGAGGATGTGTTCCTGTGCAGGGCCCAACTTCTCACCCTGACTACCAGTGGGTCAATGTACAACAGTGTGTGGAGTGTGTTGGAACGGAGGGAGCGTTCCCGTGCAGGGCCCACCTTCTCACCCTGAGTACCAGTGGGTCAATGTCCAACAGTGTGCGGGGTGTGTTGGAACGGAGAGTGTGTTCCCGTGCAGCGCCCCACTTTCTCACCCTGAGTACCAGTGGGTCAGTGTCCAACAGTGTGTGGAGTGTGTTGGAACGGACGAGTGTTCCCGTGCAGGGCCCACCTTCTCACCCTGAATACCGGTGGGTCAATGTCCAACAGTGTGTGGAGTGTGTTGGAACGGAGAGTGTGTTCCCGTGCAGGGCCTACCCTTCTCACCCTGTGTACCAGTGGGTCAATGTCCAAGAGTGTGTGGAGTGTGTTGGAACGGAGAGTGTGTTCCCGTGCAGGGCCCACCCTCTCACCCTGAGTACCAGTGAGTCAATGTCCAACAGTGTGTGGGGTGTGTTGGAACGGAGAGTGTGTTCCCGTGCAGCGCCCCACCTTCTCACCCTGAGTACCAGTGGGTCAGTGTCCAACAGTGTGTGGAGTGTGTTGGAATGGAGAGTGTGTTCCCGTGCAGGGCTCACCTTCTCACCCTGAGTACCAGTGGGTCAATGTCCAACAGTGTGTGGAGTGTGTTGGAACGGAGAGTGTGTTCCCGTGTAGGGAACCCCCCTTCTCAGACTGAATACCTGTGGGTCAATGTCCAACAGTGTGTAGAGAGTGTTGGAACGGAGAGAGTATTCCCGTGCAGGGCCCACCTTCTCACCCTGAGTACCAGTGGGTCAATGTCCAACAGTGTGTGGAGTGTGTTGGAACGGAGAGTGTTTTCTCGTGCAGGGCCCACCTTCTCACCCTGAGTACCAGTGTGTCAATGTCCAACAGTGTGTGGGGTGTGTTGGAACGGAGAGTGTGTTCCCGTGCAGGGCCCACCTTCTCACCCTGAGTACCAGTGGGTCAATGTCCAACAGTGTGTGGGGTGTGTTGGAACGGAGTGTATGTTCCCGTGCAGGGCCCACCCTTCTCACCCTGAGTACCAGTGGGTCAGTGTCCAACAGTGTGTGGAGTGTGTTGGAACGGAGAGTGTGTTCCTGTGCAGGGCCCAATTTCTCACCCTGAGTTCCAGTGGGTCAATGTCCAACAGTGTGTGGGGTGTGTTGGAACGGAGAGTATGTTCCCATGCAGGGCCCACCCTTCTCACCCGTGTGCAAGTGGGTCCGTGTCCAACAGTGTGTGGAGTGTGTTGGAACGGAGAGTGTGTTCCTGTGCAGGGCCCAACTTCTCACCGTCAGTACCAGTGGGTCAATGTACAACAGTGTGTGGAGTGTGTTGGAACGGAGGGAGTGTTCCCGTGCAGGGCCCACCTTCTCACCCTGAGTACCGGTGGGTCAATGTCCAACAATGTGTGGAGTGTGTTGGAACGGAGAGTGTGTTCCCATGCAGGGCCTACCCTTCTCACCCTGTGTACCAGTGGGTCAATGTCCAACAGTGTGTGGGGTGTGTTGGAACGGAGAGTGTGTTCCCGTGCAGGGCCCACCCTTCTCACCCTGAGTACCAGTGGGTCAGTGTCCAACAGTGTGTGGAGTGTGTTGGAACGGAGAGTGTTTTCTCGTGCAGGGCCCACCTTCTCACCCTGAGTACCAGTGGGTCAATGTACAACAGTATGTGGAGTGTGTTGGAATGGAGAGTGTGTTCCCGTGCAGGGCCCACCCTTCTCACCCTGAGTACCAGTGGGTCAATGTCCAACAGTGTGTGGGGTGTGTTGGAACGGAGAGTATGTTCCCGTGCAGGGCCCACCCTTCTCACCCTGAGTACCAGTGGGTCAGTGTCCAACAGTGTGTGGAGTGTGTTGGAAGGGAGAGTGTGTTCCCGTGCAGGGCCCACCTTCTCACCCTGAGTACCAGTGTGTCAATGTCCAACAGTGTGTGGAGTGTGTTGGAACGGAGAGTATGTTCCCGTGCAGGGCCCACCCTTCTCACCCGTGTACCAGTGGGTCCGTGTCCAACAGTGTGTGGAGTGTGTTGGAACGGAGAGTGTGTTCCCGTGCAGGGCTCACCTTCTCACCCTGAGTACCAGTGGGTCAATGTCCAACAGTGTGTGGAGTGTGTTGGAACGGAGAGTGTGTTCCCTCGCAGGGCCCACCTTCTCACCCTGAGTACCAGTGGGTCAATGTCCAACAGTGTGTGGGGTGTGTTGGAACGGAGAGTATGTTCCCGTGCAGGGCCCACCCTTCTCACCCTGAGTACCAGTGGGTCAGTGTCCAACAGTGTGTGGAGTGTGTTGGAACGGAGGGAGTGTTCCCGTGCAGGGCCCACCTTCTCACCCTGAATACCGGTGGGTCAATGTCCAACAGTGTGTGGAGTGTGTTGGAACGGAGAGTGTGTTCCCTCGCAGGGCCCACCTTCTCACCCTGAGTACCAGTGGGTCAATGTCCAACAGTGTGTGGGGTGTGTTGGAACGGAGAGTGTGTTCCCGTGCAGCGCCCCACCTTCTCACACTGAGTACCAGTGGGTCAATGTCCAACAGTGTGTGGAGTGTATTGGAACGGAGAGTGTGTTCCCGTGCAGGGCCTACCTTCTCACCCTGAGTACCAGTGGGTCAATGTCCAACAGTGTGTGGAGTGTGTTGGAACGGAGAGTGTGTTCCCGTGCAGGGCCCACCCTTCTCACCCTGAGTACCAGTGTGTCAATGTCCAACAGTGTGTGGAGTGTGTTGGAACAGAGAGTGTGTTCCTGTGCAGGGCCCACCTTCTCACCCTGAGTTCCAGTGGGTCAATGTCCAACAGTGTGTGGGGTGTGTTGGAACGGAGAGTATGTTCCCATGCAGGGCCCACCCTTCTCACCCGTGTACCAGTGGGTCCGTGTCCAACAGTGTGTGGAGTGTGTTGGAACGGAGAGTGTGTTCCTGTTCAGGGCCCAACTTCTCACCCTGAGTACCAGTGGGTCAATGTCCAACAGTGTGTGGAGTGTGTTGGAAAGGAGAGTGTGTTCCCGTGCAGGGCCCACCCTTCTCACCCTGAGTACCAGTGGGTCAATGTCCAACAGTGTGTGGAGTGTGTTGGAACGGAGACTGTGTTCCCGTGCAGGGCCCACCTTCTCACCCTGATTACCAGTGGGTCAATGTACAACAGTGTGTGGAGTGTGTTGGAACGGAGAGTGTGTTGCCGTGTAGAGCCCACCTTCTCAACCTGAGTACCAGTGGGTCAATGTCCAACAATGTGTGGAGTGTGTTGGAACGGAGAGTGTGTTCCCGTGCAGGGCCCAACTTCTCACCCTGAGTACCAGTGGGTCAATGTCCAACAGTGTGTGGGGTGTGTTGGAATGGAGAGTATGTTCCCGTGCAGGGCCCAGCCTGCTCACCCGTGTACCAGTGGGTCAATGTCCAAGAGTGTGTGGAGTGTGTTGGAACGGAGAGTGTGTTCCCGTGCAGGGCCCACCTTCTCATCCTGAGTACCAGTGAGTCAATGTCCAACAGTGTGTGGAGTGTGTTGGAACGGAGAGTGTGTTCCCGTGCAGGGCCCACCTTCTCACCCTGAGTACCAGTGAGTCAATGTCCAACAGTGTGTGGAGCGTGTTGGAACGGAGAGTGTGTTCCCTCGCAGGGCCCACCTTCTCACCCTGAGTACCAGTGGGTCAATGTCCAACAGTGTGTGGGGTGTGTTGGGTCGGAGAGTGTGTTTCCGTGCAGCGCCCCACCTTCTCACCCTGAGTACCGGTGGGTCAATGTCCAACAGTGTGTGGAGTGTGTTGGAATGGAGAGTGTGTTCCCGTGCTGGGCCCACCTTCTCACCCTGAGTACCAGTGGGTCAATGTCCAACAGTGTGTGGAGTGTGTTGGAACGGAGAGTGTGTTCCCGTGTAGGGACCCGCCCTTCTCACCCTGAGTACCAGTGGGTCAATGTCCAACAGTGTGTAGAGAGTGTTGGAACGGAGAGAGTATTCCCGTGCAGGGCCCAGCCTTCTCACCCTGAGTACCAGTGGGTCAATGTCCAACAGTGTGTGGAGTGTGTTGGAACGGAGACTGTTTTCTCGTGCAGGGCCCACCTTCTCACCCTGAGTACCAGTGTATCAATGTCCAACAGTGTGTGGGGTGTGTTGGAACGGAGAGTGTGTTCCCGTGCAGGGCCCACATTCTCACCCTGAGTACCAGTGGGTCAATGTCCAACAGTGTGTGGAGTGTGTTGGAACGGAGAGTGTGTTCCCGTGTAGGGCCCACCTTCTCACCCTGAGTACCAGTGGGTCAATGTCCAACAGTGTGTGGAGTGTGTTGAAACGGAGAGTGTGTTCCCATGCAGGGCCCACCTTCTCACCCTGAGTACCAGTGGGTCAATGTCCAACAGTGTGTGGAGTGTGTTGGAACGGAGAGTGTGTTCCCGTGCAGGGCCCACATTCTCACCCTGAGTACCAGTGGGTCAATGTCCAACAGTGTGTGGAGTGTGTTGGAACGGAGAGTGTGTTCCCGTGTAGGGCCCACCTTCTCACCCTGAGTACCAGTGGGTCAATGTCCAACAGTGTGTGGAGTGTGTTGGAACGGAGAGTGTGTTCCCGTGCAGGGCCCACCTTCTCACCCTGAGTACCAGTGGGTCAATGTACAACAGTGTGCGGGGTGTGTTGGAACGGAGAGTGTGTTCCCGTGCAGGGCCCACCTTCTCACCCTGAGTACCAGTGGGTCAATGTCCAACAGTGTGTGGAGTGTGTTGGAACGGAGAGTGTGTTCCCTCGCAGGGCCCACCTTCTCACCCTGAGTACCAGTGGGTCAATGTCCAACAGTGTGTGGGGTGTGTTGAAACGGAGAGTGTGTTCCCGTGCAGTGCCCCACCTTCTCACCCTGAGTACCAGTGGGTCAATGTACAACAGTGTGTGGTGTGGGTTGGAACGGAGAGTGTGTTCCCGTGCAGGGCCCACCTTCTCACCCTGAGTACCAGTGGGTCAGTGTCCAACAGTGTGTGGTGTGGGTTGGAACGGAGAGTGTGTTCCCGTGTAGGGACCCGCCCTTCTCACCCTGAGTACCAGTGGGTCAGTGTCCAACAGTGTGTGGAGTGTATTGGAACGGAGAGTGTGTTCCCGTGCAGGGCCTACCTTCTCACCCTGAGTACCAGTGGGTCAATGTCCAACAGTGTGTGGAGTGTGTTGGAACGGAGAGTGTGTTCCCGTGCAGGGCCCACCCTTCTCATCCTGAGTACCAGTGTGTCAATGTCCAACAGTGTGTGGAGTGTATTGGAACGGAGAGTGTGTTCCTGTGCAGGGCCCAACTTCTCACCCTGAGTTCCAGTGGGTCAATGTCCAACAGTGTGTGGGATGTGTTGGAACGCAGAGTATGTTCCCATGTAGGGCCCACCCTTCTCACCCGTGTACAAGTGGGTCCGTGTCCAACAGTGTGTGGAGTGTGTTGGAACGGAGAGTGTGTTCCTGTGCAGGGCCCAACTTCTCACCCTGAGTACCAGTGGATCAATGTACAACAGTGTGTCGAGTGTGTTGGAACGGAGAGTGTGTTCCCATGCAGGGCCTACCCTTCTCACCCTGTGTACCAGTGGGTCAATGTCCAACAGTGTGTGGAGTGTGTTGGAACGGAGAGTGTGTTCCCGTGCAGGGCCCACCTTCTCACCCTGAGTACCAGTGGGTCAATGTCCAACAGTGTGTGGAGTGTGTTGGAACGGAGAGTGTGTTCCCGTGTAGGGCCCACCTTCTCATCCTGAGTACCAGTGGGTCAATGTCCAACAGTGTGTGGAGTGTGTTGGAACGGAGAGTGTGTTCCCTCGCAGGGCCCACCTTCTCACCCTGATTACCAGTGGGTCAATGTACAACAGTGTGTGGAGTGTTTTGGAACGGAGAGTGTGTTCCCGTGCAGGGCCCACCTTCTCATCCTGAGTACCAGTGGGTCAATGTCCAACAGTGTGTGGAGTGTGTTGGAACGGAGAGTGTGTTGCCGTGTAGAGTCCACCTTCTCACCCTGAGTACCAGTGGGTCAATGTCCAACAGTGTGTGGAGTGTGTTTGAACGGAGAGTGTGTTCCTGTGCAGGGCCCAACTTCTCACCCTGAGTACCAGTGGGTCAATGTCCAACAGTGTGTGGGGTGTGTTGGAATGGAGAGTATGTTCCCGTGCAGGGCCCAGCCTTCTCACCCGTGCACCAGTGGGTCCGTGTCCAACAGTGTGTGGAGTGTGTTGGAACGGAGAGTGTGTTCCTGTGCAGGGCTCACCTTCTCACCCTGAGTACCAGTGGGTCAATGTACAACAGTGTGTGGAGTGTGTTGGAACGGAGGGAGTGTTCCCGTGCAGGGCCCAACTTCTCACCCTGAATACCGGTGGGTCAATGTCCAACAGTGTGTGGAGTGTGTTGGAACGGAGAGTGTGTTCCCGTGCAGGGCCTACCCTTCTCACCCTGTGTACCAGTGGGTCAATGTCCAAGAGTGTGTGGAGTGTGTTGGAACGGAGAGTGTGTTCCCGTGCAGGGCCCACCTTCTCACCCTGAGTACCAGTGAGTCAATGTCCAACAGTGTGTGGAGCGTGTTGGAACGGAGAGCGTGTTCCCTCGCAGGGCCCACCTTCTCACCCTGAGTACCAGTGGGTCAATCTCCAACAGTGTGTGGGGTGTGTTGGAACGGAGAGTGTGTTCCCGTGCAGGGCCCCACCTTCTCACCCTGAGTACCAGTGGGTCAATGTCCAACAGTGTGTGGAGTGTGTTGGAACGGAGAGTGTGTTCCCGTGTAGGGACCCGCCCTTCTCACCCTGAGTACCAGTGGGTCAATGTCCAACAGTGTGTAGAGAGTGTTGGAACGGAGAGAGTATTCCCGTGCAGGGCCCACCCTTCTCACCCTGAGTACCAGTGGGTCAATGTCCAACAGTGTGTGGAGTGTGTTGGAACGGAGAGTGTTTTCTAGTGCAGGGCCCACCTTCTCACCCTGAGTACCAGTGTATCAATGTCCAACAGTGTGTGAGGTGTGTTGGAACGGAGAGTGTGTTCCCGTGCAGGGCCCACCTTCTCACCCTGAGTACCAGTGGGTCAATGTCCAACAGTGTGTGGAGTGTGTTGGAACGGAGTGTGTGTTCCCGTGTAGGGCCCACCTTCTCACCCTGAGTACCAGTGGGTCAGTGTCCAACAGTGTGTGGAGTGTGTTGGAACGGAGAGTGTGTTCCCGTGCAGGGCCCACCTTCTCACACTGAGTCCCAGTGGGTCATTGTCCAACAGTGTGTGGAGTGTGTTGGAATGGAGAGTGTGTTCCCGTGCAGGGCCCACCCTTCTCACCCTGAGTATCAGTGGGTCAGTGTCCAACAGTGTGTGGAGTGTGTTGGAATGGAGGGAGTGTGTTCCCGTGCAGGGTCCACCCTTCTCACCCTGAGTACCGGTGGGTCAATGTCCAACAGTGTCTGGAGTTTGTTGGAACGGAGAGTGTGTTCCCGTGCAGGGCCCACCTTCTCACCCTGAGTACCAGTGGGTCATTGTCCAACAGTGTGTGGAGTGTGTTGGAACGGAGAGTGTGTTCCCGTACAGGGCCCACCTTCTCACCCTGAGTACCAGTGGGTCAATGTCCAACAGTGTGTGGAGTGTATTGGAACGGAGAGTGTGTTCCCGTGCAGGGCCTACCTTCTCACCCTGAGTACCAGTGGGTCAATGTCCAACAGTGTGTGGAGTGTGTTGGAACGGAGAGTGTGTTCCCGTGCAGGGCCCACCCTTCTCACCCTGAGTACCAGTGTGTCAATGTCCAACAGTGTGTGGAGTGTGTTGGAACGGAGAGTGTGTTCCTGTGCATGGCCCACCTTCTCACCCTGAGTTCCAGTGGGTCAATGTCCAACAGTGTGTGGGGTGTGTTGGAACGGAGAGTATGTTCCCAGGCAGGGCCCACCCTTCTCACCCGTGTACCAGTGGGTCCGTGTCCAACAGTGTGTGGAGTGTGTTGGAACGGAGAGTGTGTTCCTGTGCAGGGCCCAACTTCTCACCCTGAGTACCAGTGGGTCAATGTCCAACAGTGTGCGGAGTGTGTTGGAACGGAGAGTGTGTTCCCGTGTAGGGACCCGCCCTTCTCACCCTGAGTAACAGTGGGTCAGTGTCCAACAGTGTGTGGAGTGTAATGGAACGGAGAGTGTGTTCCCGTGCAGGGCCTACCTTCTCACCCTGAGTACCAGTGGGTCAATATCCAACAGTGTGTGGAGTGTGTTGGAACGGAGAGTGTGTTCCCGTGCAGGGCCCACCCTTCTCACCCTGAGTACCAGTGTGTCAATGTCCAACAGTGTGTGGAGTGTGTTGGAACGGAGAGTGTGTTCCTGTGCAGGGCCCAACTTCTCACCCTGAGTTCCAGTGGGTCAATGTCCAACAGTGTGTGAATTGTGTTGGAACGCAGAGTATGTTCCCATGCAGGGCCCACCCTTCTCACCCGTGTACAAGTGGGTCCGTGTCCAACAGTGTGTGGAGTGTGTTGGAACGGAGAGTGTGTTCCTGTGCAGGGCCCAACTTCTCACCCTGAGTACCAGTGGGTCAATGTCCAACAGTGTGTGGAGTGTGTTGGAACGGAGAGTGTGTTCCTGTGCAGGGCCCACCTTCTCACCCTGAGTTCCAGTGGGTCGATGTCCAACAGTGTGTGGGGTGTGTTGGAACGGAGAGTATGTTCCCATGCAGGGCCCACCCTTCTCACCCGTGTACCAGTGGGTCCGTGTCCAACAGTGTGTGGAGTGTGTTGGAACGGAGGATGTGTTCCTGTGCAGGGCCCAACTTCTCACCCTGACTACCAGTGGGTCAATGTACAACAGTGTGTGGAGTGTGTTGGAACGGAGGGAGCGTTCCCGTGCAGGGCCCACCTTCTCACCCTGAGTACCAGTGGGTCAATGTCCAACAGTGTGCGGGGTGTGTTGGAACGGAGAGTGTGTTCCCGTGCAGCGCCCCACTTTCTCACCCTGAGTACCAGTGGGTCAGTGTCCAACAGTGTGTGGAGTGTGTTGGAACGGACGAGTGTTCCCGTGCAGGGCCCACCTTCTCACCCTGAATACCGGTGGGTCAATGTCCAACAGTGTGTGGAGTGTGTTGGAACGGAGAGTGTGTTCCCGTGCAGGGCCTACCCTTCTCACCCTGTGTACCAGTGGGTCAATGTCCAAGAGTGTGTGGAGTGTGTTGGAACGGAGAGTGTGTTCCCGTGCAGGGCCCACCCTCTCACCCTGAGTACCAGTGAGTCAATGTCCAACAGTGTGTGGGGTGTGTTGGAACGGAGAGTGTGTTCCCGTGCAGCGCCCCACCTTCTCACCCTGAGTACCAGTGGGTCAGTGTCCAACAGTGTGTGGAGTGTGTTGGAATGGAGAGTGTGTTCCCGTGCAGGGCTCACCTTCTCACCCTGAGTACCAGTGGGTCAATGTCCAACAGTGTGTGGAGTGTGTTGGAACGGAGAGTGTTTTCTCGTGCAGGGCCCACCTTCTCACCCTGAGTACCAGTGTGTCAATGTCCAACAGTGTGTGGGGTGTGTTGGAACGGAGAGTGTGTTCCCGTGCAGGGCCCACCCTTCTCACCCTGAGTACCAGTGTGTCAATGTCCAACAGTGTGTGGAGTGTGTTGGAACGGAGAGTGTGTTCCTGTGCAGGGCCCAACTTCTCACCCTGAGTTCCAGTGGGTCAATGTCCAACAGTGTGTGAATTGTGTTGGAACGCAGAGTATGTTCCCATGCAGGGCCCACCCTTCTCACCCGTGTACAAGTGGGTCCGTGTCCAACAGTGTGTGGAGTGTGTTGGAACGGAGAGTGTGTTCCTGTGCAGGGCCCAACTTCTCACCCTGAGTACCAGTGGGTCAATGTACAACAGTGTGTGGAGTGTGTTGGAACGGAGGGAGTGTTCCCGTGTAGGGCCCACATTCTCACCCTGAGTACCGGTGGGTCAATGTCCAACAATGTGTGGAGTGTGTTGGAACGGAGAGTGTGTTCCCATGCAGGGCCTACCCTTCTCACCCTGTGTACCAGTGGGTCAATGTCCAACAGTGTGTGGAGTGTGTTGGAACGGAGAGTGTGTTCCGGTGCAGGGCCCACCTTCTCACCCTGATTACCAGTGGGTCAATGTACAACAGTGTGTGGAGTGTGTTGGAACGGAGAGTGTGTTCCCGTGCAGGGCCCACCTTCTCATCCTGAGTACCTGTGGGTCAATGTCCAACAGTGTGTGGAGTGTGTTGGAACGGAGAGTGTGTTGCCGTGTAGAGCCCACCTTCTCACCCTGAGTACCAGTGGGTCAATGTCCAACAGTGTGTGGGGTGTGTTGGAACGGAGTGTGTGTTCCCGTGCAGGGCCCACCTTCTCACCCTGAGTACCAGTGGGTCAATGTCCAACAGTGTGTGGAGTGTGTTGGAACGGAGAGTGTGTTCCCGTGCAGGGCCCCACCTTCTCACCATGAGTACCAGTGGGTCAGTGTCCAACAATGTGTGGAGTGTGTTGGAACGGAGAGTGTGTTCCTGTGCAGGGCCCAACTTCTCACCCTGAGTACCAGTGGGTCAATGTCCAACAGTGTGTGGGGTGTGTTGGAATGGAGAGTATGTTCCCGTGCAGGGCCCAGCCTTCTCACCCGTGTACCAGTGGGTCCGTGTCCAACAGTGTGTGGAGTGTGTTGGAACGGAGAGTGTGTTCCTGTGCAGGGCTCACCTTCTCACCCTGAGTACCAGTGGGTCAATGTACAACAGTGTGTGGAGTGTGTTGGAACGGAGGGAGTGTTCCCGTGCAGGGCCCAACTTCTCACCCTGAATACCGGTGGGTCAATGTCCAACAGTGTGTGGAGTGTGTTGGAACGGAGAGTGTGTTCCCGTGCAGGGCCTACCCTTCTCACCCTGTGTACCAGTGGGTCAATGTCCAAGAGTGTGTGGAGTGTGTTGGAACGGAGAGTGTGTTCCCGTGCAGGGCCCAACTTCTCACCCTGAGTACCAGTGAGTCAATGTCCAACAGTGTGTGGAGCGTGTTGGAACGGAGAGTGTGTTCCCTCGCAGGGCCCACCCTTCTCACCCTGAGTACCAGTGGGTCAATCTCCAACAGTGTGTGGGGTGTGTTGGAACGGAGAGTGTGTTTCCGTGCAGCGCCCCACCTTCTCACCCTGAGTACCAGTGGGTCAGTGTCCAACAGTGTGTGGAGTGTGTTGGAACGGAGAGTGTTTTCTCGTGCAGGGCCCACCTTCTCACCCTGAGTACCAGTGTATCAATGTCCAACAGTGTGTGGGGTGTGTTGGAACGGAGAGTGTGTTCCCGTGCAGGGCCCACCTTCTCACCCTGAGTACCAGTGGGTCAGTGTTCAACAGTGTGCGGAGTGTGTTGGAATGGAGGGAGTGTGTTCCCGTGCAGGGTCCACCCTTCTCACCCTGAGTACCGGTGGGTCAATGTCCAACAGTGTGTGGAGTGTGTTGGAACGGAGAGTGTGTTCCCGTACAGGGCCCACCTTCTCACCCTGAGTACCAGTGGGTCAATGTCCAACAGTGTGTGGAGTGTGTTGGAACGGAGAGTGTGTTCCCGTGCAGGGCCCACCCTTCTCACCCTGAGTACCAGTGTGTCAATGTCCAACAGTGTGTGGAGTGTGTTGGAACGGAGAGTGTGTTCCTGTGCAGGGCCCACCTTCTCACCCTGAGTTCCAGTGGGTCGATGTCCAACAGTGTGTGGGGTGTGTTGGAACGGAGAGTATGTTCCCATGCAGGGCCCACCCTTCTCACCCGTGTACCAGTGGGTCCGTGTCCAACAGTGTGTGGAGTGTGTTGGAACGGAGGATGTGTTCCTGTGCAGGGCCCAACTTCTCACCCTGACTACCAGTGGGTCAATGTACAACAGTGTGTGGAGTGTGTTGGAACGGAGGGAGCGTTCCCGTGCAGGGCCCACCTTCTCACCCTGAGTACCAGTGGGTCAATGTCCAACAGTGTGCGGGGTGTGTTGGAACGGAGAGTGTGTTCCCGTGCAGCGCCCCACTTTCTCACCCTGAGTACCAGTGGGTCAGTGTCCAACAGTGTGTGGAGTGTGTTGGAACGGACGAGTGTTCCCGTGCAGGGCCCACCTTCTCACCCTGAATACCGGTGGGTCAATGTCCAACAGTGTGTGGAGTGTGTTGGAACGGAGAGTGTGTTCCCGTGCAGGGCCTACCCTTCTCACCCTGTGTACCAGTGGGTCAATGTCCAAGAGTGTGTGGAGTGTGTTGGAACGGAGAGTGTGTTCCCGTGCAGGGCCCACCCTCTCACCCTGAGTACCAGTGAGTCAATGTCCAACAGTGTGTGGGGTGTGTTGGAACGGAGAGTGTGTTCCCGTGCAGCGCCCCACCTTCTCACCCTGAGTACCAGTGGGTCAGTGTCCAACAGTGTGTGGAGTGTGTTGGAATGGAGAGTGTGTTCCCGTGCAGGGCTCACCTTCTCACCCTGAGTACCAGTGGGTCAATGTCCAACAGTGTGTGGAGTGTGTTGGAACGGAGAGTGTGTTCCCGTGTAGGGAACCCCCCTTCTCAGACTGAATACCTGTGGGTCAATGTCCAACAGTGTGTAGAGAGTGTTGGAACGGAGAGAGTATTCCCGTGCAGGGCCCACCTTCTCACCCTGAGTACCAGTGGGTCAATGTCCAACAGTGTGTGGAGTGTGTTGGAACGGAGAGTGTTTTCTCGTGCAGGGCCCACCTTCTCACCCTGAGTACCAGTGTGTCAATGTCCAACAGTGTGTGGGGTGTGTTGGAACGGAGAGTGTGTTCCCGTGCAGGGCCCACCTTCTCACCCTGAGTACCAGTGGGTCAATGTCCAACAGTGTGTGGGGTGTGTTGGAACGGAGTGTATGTTCCCGTGCAGGGCCCACCCTTCTCACCCTGAGTACCAGTGGGTCAGTGTCCAACAGTGTGTGGAGTGTGTTGGAACGGAGAGTGTGTTCCTGTGCAGGGCCCAATTTCTCACCCTGAGTTCCAGTGGGTCAATGTCCAACAGTGTGTGGGGTGTGTTGGAACGGAGAGTATGTTCCCATGCAGGGCCCACCCTTCTCACCCGTGTGCAAGTGGGTCCGTGTCCAACAGTGTGTGGAGTGTGTTGGAACGGAGAGTGTGTTCCTGTGCAGGGCCCAACTTCTCACCGTCAGTACCAGTGGGTCAATGTACAACAGTGTGTGGAGTGTGTTGGAACGGAGGGAGTGTTCCCGTGCAGGGCCCACCTTCTCACCCTGAGTACCGGTGGGTCAATGTCCAACAATGTGTGGAGTGTGTTGGAACGGAGAGTGTGTTCCCATGCAGGGCCTACCCTTCTCACCCTGTGTACCAGTGGGTCAATGTCCAACAGTGTGTGGGGTGTGTTGGAACGGAGAGTGTGTTCCCGTGCAGGGCCCACCCTTCTCACCCTGAGTACCAGTGGGTCAGTGTCCAACAGTGTGTGGAGTGTGTTGGAACGGAGAGTGTTTTCTCGTGCAGGGCCCACCTTCTCACCCTGAGTACCAGTGGGTCAATGTACAACAGTATGTGGAGTGTGTTGGAATGGAGAGTGTGTTCCCGTGCAGGGCCCACCCTTCTCACCCTGAGTACCAGTGGGTCAATGTCCAACAGTGTGTGGGGTGTGTTGGAACGGAGAGTATGTTCCCGTGCAGGGCCCACCCTTCTCACCCTGAGTACCAGTGGGTCAGTGTCCAACAGTGTGTGGAGTGTGTTGGAAGGGAGAGTGTGTTCCCGTGCAGGGCCCACCTTCTCACCCTGAGTACCAGTGTGTCAATGTCCAACAGTGTGTGGAGTGTGTTGGAACGGAGAGTATGTTCCCGTGCAGGGCCCACCTTTCTCACCCGTGTACCAGTGGGTCCGTGTCCAACAGTGTGTGGAGTGTGTTGGAACGGAGAGTGTGTTCCCGTGCAGGGCTCACCTTCTCACCCTGAGTACCAGTGGGTCAATGTCCAACAGTGTGTGGAGTGTGTTGGAACGGAGAGTGTGTTCCCTCGCAGGGCCCACCTTCTCACCCTGAGTACCAGTGGGTCAATGTCCAACAGTGTGTGGGGTGTGTTGGAACGGAGAGTATGTTCCCGTGCAGGGCCCACCCTTCTCACCCTGAGTACCAGTGGGTCAGTGTCCAACAGTGTGTGGAGTGTGTTGGAACGGAGGGAGTGTTCCCGTGCAGGGCCCACCTTCTCACCCTGAATACCGGTGGGTCAATGTCCAACAGTGTGTGGAGTGTGTTGGAACGGAGAGTGTGTTCCCGTGCAGGGCCCCACCTTCTCACCCTGAGTACCAGTGGGTCAATGTCCAACAGTGTGTGGGGTGTGTTGGAACGGAGAGTGTGTTCCCGTGCAGCGCCCCACCTTCTCACACTGAGTAACAGTGGGTCAATGTCCAACAGTGTGTGGAGTGTATTGGAACGGAGAGTGTGTTCCCGTGCAGGGCCTACCTTCTCACCCTGAGTACCAGTGGGTCAATGTCCAACAGTGTGTGGAGTGTGTTGGAACGGAGAGTGTGTTCCCGTGCAGGGCCCACCCTTCTCACCCTGAGTACCAGTGTGTCAATGTCCAACAGTGTGTGGAGTGTGTTGGAACAGAGAGTGTGTTCCTGTGCAGGGCCCACCTTCTCACCCTGAGTTCCAGTGGGTCAATGTCCAACAGTGTGTGGGGTGTGTTGGAACGGAGAGTATGTTCCCATGCAGGGCCCACCCTTCTCACCCGTATACCAGTGGGTCCGTGTCCAACAGTGTGTTGAGTGTGTTGGAACGGAGAGTGTGTTCCTGTTCAGGGCCCAACTTCTCACCCTGAGTACCAGTGGGTCAATGTCCAACAGTGTGTGGAGTGTGTTAGAAAGGAGAGTGTGTTCCCGTGCAGGGCCCACCCTTCTCACCCTGAGTACCAGTGGGTCAATGTCCAACAGTGTGTGGAGTGTGTTGGAACGGAGAGTGTGTTCCCGTGCAGGGCCCACCTTCTCACCCTGATTACCAGTGGGTCAATGTACAACAGTGTGTGGAGTGTGTTGGAACGGAGAGTGTGTTGCCGTGTAGAGCCCACCTTCTCAACCTGAGTACCAGTGGGTCAATGTCCAACAATGTGTGGAGTGTGTTGGAACGGAGAGTGTGTTCCCGTGCAGGGCCCAACTTCTCACCCTGAGTACCAGTGGGTCAATGTCCAACAGTGTGTGGGGTGTGTTGGAATGGAGAGTATGTTCCCGTGCAGGGCCCAGCCTGCTCACCCGTGTACCAGTGGGTCAATGTCCAAGAGTGTGTGGAGTGTGTTGGAACGGAGAGTGTGTTCCCGTGCAGGGCCCACCTTCTCACCCTGAGTACCAGTGAGTCAATGTCCAACAGTGTGTGGAGCGTGTTGGAACGGAGAGTGTGTTCCCTCGCAGGGCCCACCTTCTCACCCTGAGTACCAGTGGGTCAATGTCCAACAGTGTGTGGGGTGTGTTGGGTCGGAGAGTGTGTTTCCGTGCAGCGCCCACCTTCTCACCCTGAGCACCAGTGGTTCAATGTCCAACAGTGTGTGGAGTGTGTTGGAACGGAGAGTGTGTTCCCGTGCAGGGCCCACCTTCTCACCCTGAGTACCAGTGGGTCAGTGTCCAACAGTGTGTGGAGTGTGTTGGAATGGAGAGTGTGTTCCCGTGCTGGGCCCACCTTCTCACCCTGAGTACCAGTGGGTCAATGTCCAACAGTGTGTGGAGTGTGTTGGAACGGAGAGTGTGTTCC
Organism: Pristiophorus japonicus; assembly: GCF_044704955.1. NCBI lineage: Eukaryota > Metazoa > Chordata > Chondrichthyes > Pristiophoridae > Pristiophorus > Pristiophorus japonicus. Next base: position 1,169,830 of record NW_027251082.1, read on the forward strand.
CGTGTAGGGACCCGCCCTTCTCACCCTGAGTACCAGTGGGTCAATGTCCAACAGTGTGTAGAGAGTGTTGGAACAGAGAGTGTGTTCCTGTGCAGGGCCCACCTTCTCACCCTGAGTTCCAGTGGGTCAATGTCCAACAGTGTGTGGGGTGTGTTGGAACGGAGAGTATGTTCCCATGCAGGGCCCACCCTTCTCACCCGTATACCAGTGGGTCCGTGTCCAACAGTGTGTGGAGTGTGTTGGAACGGAGAGTGTGTTCCTGTTCAGGGCCCAACTTCTCACCCTGAGTACCAGTGGGTCAATGTCCAACAGTGTGTGGAGTGTGTTAGAAAGGAGAGTGTGTTCCCGTGCAGGGCCCACCCTTCTCACCCTGAGTACCAGTGGGTCAATGTCCAACAGTGTGTGGAGTGTGTTGGAACGGAGAGTGTGTTCCCGTGCAGGGCCCACCTTCTCACCCTGATTACCAGTGGGTCAATGTACAACAGTGTGTGGAGTGTGTTGGAACGGAGAGTGTGTTGCCGTGTAGAGCCCACCTTCTCAACCTGAGTACCAGTGGGTCAATGTCCAACAATGTGTGGAGTGTGTTGGAACGGAGAGTGTGTTCCCGTGCAGGGCCCAACTTCTCACCCTGAGTACCAGTGGGTCAGTGTCCAACAGTGTGTGGAGTGTAATGGAACGGAGAGTGTGTTCCCGTGCAGGGCCTACCTTCTCACCCTGAGTACCAGTGGGTCAATATCCAACAGTGTGTGGAGTGTGTTGGAATGGAGAGTATGTTCCCGTGCAGGGCCCAGCCTGCTCACCCGTGTACCAGTGGGTCAATGTCCAAGAGTGTGTGGAGTGTGTTGGAACGGAGAGTGTGTTCCCGTGCAGGGCCCACCTTCTCACCCTGAGTACCAGTGAGTCAATGTCCAACAGTGTGTGGAGCGTGTTGGAACGGAGAGTGTGTTCCCTCGCAGGGCCCACCTTCTCACCCTGAGTACCAGTGGGTCAATGTCCAACAGTGTGTGGGGTGTGTTGGGTCGGAGAGTGTGTTTCCGTGCAGCGCCCACCTTCTCACCCTGAGCACCAGTGGTTCAATGTCCAACAGTGTGTGGAGTGTGTTGGAACGGAGAGTGTGTTCCCGTGCAGGGCCCACCTTCTCACCCTGAGTACCAGTGGGTCAGTGTCCAACAGTGTGTGGAGTGTGTTGGAATGGAGAGTGTGTTCCCGTGCTGGGCCCACCTTCTCACCCTGAGTACCAGTGGGTCAATGTCCAACAGTGTGTGGAGTGTGTTGGAACGGAGAGTGTGTTCCCGTGTAGGGACCCGCCCTTCTCACCCTGAGTACCAGTGGGTCAATGTCCAACAGTGTGTAGAGAGTGTTGGAACGGAGAGAGTATTCCCGTGCAGGGCCCAGCCTTCTCACCCTGAGTACCAGTGGGTCAATGTCCAACAGTGTGTGGAGTGTGTTGGAACGGAGACTGTTTTCTCGTGCAGGGCCCACCTTCTCACCCTGAGTACCAGTGTATCAATGTCCAACAGTGTGTGGGGTGTGTTGGAACGGAGAGTGTGTTCCCGTGCAGGGCCCACATTCTCACCCTGAGTACCAGTGGGTCAATGTCCAACAGTGTGTGGAGTGTGTTGGAACGGAGAGTGTGTTCCCGTGCAGGGCCCACCTTCTCACCCTGAGTACCAGTGGGTCAATGTCCAACAGTGTGTGGAGTGTGTTGGAACGGAGAGTGTGTTCCCGTGTAGGGCCCACCTTCTCACCCTGAGTACCAGTGGGTCAATGTCCAACAGTGTGTGGGGTGTGTTGGAACGGAGAGTGTGTTCCCGTGCAGGGCCCACCTTCTCACCCTGAGTACCAGTGGGTCAATGTCCAACAGTGTGCGGGGTGTGTTGGAACGGAGAGTGTGTTCCCGTGCAGCGCCCCACTTTCTCACCCTGAGTACCAGTGGGTCAGTGTCCAACAGTGTGTGGTGTGTGTTGGAATGGAGAGTGTGTTCCCGTGCAGGGCCCACCTTCTCACCCTGAGTACCAGTGAGTCAATGTCCAACAGTGTGTGGAGCGTGTTGGAACGGAGAGTGTGTTCCCTCGCAGGGCCCACCTTCTCACCCTGAGTACCAGTGGGTCAATGTCCAACAGTGTGTGGAGTGTGTTGAAACGGAGAGTGTGTTCCCGTGCAGTGCCCCACCTTCTCACCCTGAGTACCAGTGGGTCAGTGTCCAACAGTGTGTGGTGTGGGTTGGAACGGAGAGTGTGTTCCCGTGTAGGGACCCGCCCTTCTCACCCTGAGTACCAGTGGGTCAGTGTCCAACAGTGTGTGGAGTGTATTGGAACGGAGAGTGTGTTCCCGTGCAGGGCCCACCCTTCTCACCCTGAGTACCAGTGGGTCAATGTCCAACAGTGTGTGGAGTGTGTTGGAACGGAGAGTGTGTTCCCGTGCAGGGCCCACCCTTCTCATCCTGAGTACCAGTGTGTCAATGTCCAACAGTGTGTGGAGTGTATTGGAACGGAGAGTGTGTTCCTGTGCAGGGCCCAACTTCTCACCCTGAGTTCCAGTGGGTCAATGTCCAACAGTGTGTGGGATGTGTTGGAACGCAGAGTATGTTCCCATGCAGGGCCCACCCTTCTCACCCGTGTACAAGTGGGTCCGTGTCCAACAGTGTGTGGAGTGTGTTGGAACGGAGAGTGTGTTCCTGTGCAGGGCCCAACTTCTCACCCTGAGTACCAGTGGATCAATGTACAACAGTGTGTCGAGTGTGTTGGAACGGAGAGTGTGTTCCCATGCAGGGCCTACCCTTCTCACCCTGTGTACCAGTGGGTCAATGTCCAACAGTGTGTGGAGTGTGTTGGAACGGAGAGTGTGTTCCCGTGCAGGGCCCACCTTCTCACCCTGAGTACCAGTGGGTCAATGTCCAACAGTGTGTGGAGTGTGTTGGAACGGAGAGTGTGTTCCCGTGTAGGGCCCACATTCTCATCCTGAGTACCAGTGGGTCAATGTCCAACAGTGTGTGGAGTGTGTTGGAACGGAGAGTGTGTTCCCTCGCAGGGCCCACCTTCTCACCCTGATTACCAGTGGGTCAATGTACAACAGTGTGTGGAGTGTTTTGGAACGGAGAGTGTGTTCCCGTGCAGGGCCCACCTTCTCATCCTGAGTACCAGTGGGTCAATGTCCAACAGTGTGTGGAGTGTGTTGGAACGGAGAGTGTGTTGCCGTGTAGAGTCCACCTTCTCACCCTGAGTACCAGTGGGTCAATGTCCAACAGTGTGTGGAGTGTGTTTGAACGGAGAGTGTGTTCCTGTGCAGGGCCCAACTTCTCACCCTGAGTACCAGTGGGTCAATGTCCAACAGTGTGTGGGGTGTGTTGGAATGGAGAGTATGTTCCCGTGCAGGGCCCAGCCTTCTCACCCGTGCACCAGTGGGTCCGTGTCCAACAGTGTGTGGAGTGTGTTGGAACGGAGAGTGTGTTCCTGTGCAGGGCTCACCTTCTCACCCTGAGTACCAGTGGGTCAATGTACAACAGTGTGTGGAGTGTGTTGGAACGGAGGGAGTGTTCCCGTGCAGGGCCCAACTTCTCACCCTGAATACCGGTGGGTCAATGTCCAACAGTGTGTGGAGTGTGTTGGAACGGAGAGTGTGTTCCCGTGCAGGGCCTACCCTTCTCACCCTGTGTACCAGTGGGTCAATGTCCAAGAGTGTGTGGAGTGTGTTGGAACGGAGAGTGTGTTCCCGTGCAGGGCCCACCTTCTCACCCTGAGTACCAGTGAGTCAATGTCCAACAGTGTGTGGAGCGTGTTGGAACGGAGAGCGTGTTCCCTCGCAGGGCCCACCTTCTCACCCTGAGTACCAGTGGGTCAATCTCCAACAGTGTGTGGGGTGTGTTGGAACGGAGAGTGTGTTTCCGTGCAGCGCCCCACCTTCTCACCCTGAGTACCAGTGGGTCAATGTCCAACAGTGTGTGGAGTGTGTTGGAACGGAGAGTGTGTTCCCGTGTAGGGACCCGCCCTTCTCACCCTGAGTACCAGTGGGTCAATGTCCAACAGTGTGTAGAGAGTGTTGGAACGGAGAGAGTATTCCCGTGCAGGGCCCACCCTTCTCACCCTGAGTACCAGTGGGTCAATGTCCAACAGTGTGTGGAGTGTGTTGGAACGGAGAGTGTTTTCTAGTGCAGGGCCCACCTTCTCACCCTGAGTACCAGTGTATCAATGTCCAACAGTGTGTGAGGTGTGTTGGAACGGAGAGTGTGTTCCCGTGCAGGGCCCACCTTCTCACCCTGAGTACCAGTGGGTCAATGTCCAACAGTGTGTGGAGTGTGTTGGAACGGAGTGTGTGTTCCCGTGTAGGGCCCACCTTCTCACCCTGAGTACCAGTGGGTCAGTGTCCAACAGTGTGTGGAGTGTGTTGGAACGGAGAGTGTGTTCCCGTGCAGGGCCCACCTTCTCACCCTGAGTCCCAGTGGGTCATTGTCCAACAGTGTGTGGAGTGTGTTGGAATGGAGAGTGTGTTCCCGTGCAGGGCCCACCCTTCTCACCCTGAGTACCAGTGGGTCAATGTCCAACAGTGTGTGGAGTGTATTGGAACGGAGAGTGTGTTCCCGTGCAGGGCCTACCTTCTCACCCTGAGTACCAGTGGGTCAATGTCCAACAGTGTGTGGAGTGTGTTGGAACGGAGAGTGTGTTCCCGTGCAGGGCCCACCCTTCTCACCCTGAGTACCAGTGTGTCAATGTCCAACAGTGTGTGGAGTGTGTTGGAACGGAGAGTGTGTTCCTGTGCATGGCCCACCTTCTCACCCTGAGTTCCAGTGGGTCAATGTCCAACAGTGTGTGGGGTGTGTTGGAACGGAGAGTATGTTCCCAGGCAGGGCCCACCCTTCTCACCCGTGTACCAGTGGGTCCGTGTCCAACAGTGTGTGGAGTGTGTTGGAACGGAGAGTGTGTTCCTGTGCAGGGCCCAACTTCTCACCCTGAGTACCAGTGGGTCAATGTCCAACAGTGTGCGGAGTGTGTTGGAACGGAGAGTGTGTTCCCGTGTAGGGACCCGCCCTTCTCACCCTGAGTAACAGTGGGTCAGTGTCCAACAGTGTGTGGAGTGTAATGGAACGGAGAGTGTGTTCCCGTGCAGGGCCTACCTTCTCACCCTGAGTACCAGTGGGTCAATATCCAACAGTGTGTGGAGTGTGTTGGAACGGAGAGTGTGTTCCCGTGCAGGGCCCACCCTTCTCACCCTGAGTACCAGTGTGTCAATGTCCAACAGTGTGTGGAGTGTGTTGGAACGGAGAGTGTGTTCCTGTGCAGGGCCCAACTTCTCACCCTGAGTTCCAGTGGGTCAATGTCCAACAGTGTGTGAATTGTGTTGGAACGCAGAGTATGTTCCCATGCAGGGCCCACCCTTCTCACCCGTGTACAAGTGGGTCCGTGTCCAACAGTGTGTGGAGTGTATTGGAACGGAGAGTGTGTTCCTGTGCAGGGCCCAACTTCTCACCCTGAGTACCAGTGGGTCAATGTACAACAGTGTGTGGAGTGTGTTGGAACGGAGGGAGTGTTCCCGTGTAGGGCCCACATTCTCACCCTGAGTACCGGTGGGTCAATGTCCAACAATGTGTGGTGTGTGTTGGAACGGAGAGTGTGTTCCCATGCAGGGCCTACCCTTCTCACCCTGTGTACCAGTGGGTCAATGTCCAACAGTGTGTGGAGTGTGTTGGAACGGAGAGTGTGTTCCCGTGCAGGGCCCACCTTCTCACCCTGAGTACCTGTGGGTCAATGTCCAACAGTGTGTGGAGTGTGTTGGAACGGAGAGTGTGTTGCCGTGTAGAGCCCACCTTCTCACCCTGAGTACCAGTGGGTCAATGTCCAACAGTGTGTGGGGTGTGTTGGAACGGAGTGTGTGTTCCCGTGCAGGGCCCACCTTCTCACCCTGAGTACCAGTGGGTCAATGTCCAACAGTGTGTGGAGTGTGTTGGAACGGAGAGTGTGTTCCCGTGCAGGGCCCCACCTTCTCACCATGAGTACCAGTGGGTCAGTGTCCAACAATGTGTGGAGTGTGTTGGAACGGAGAGTGTGTTCCTGTGCAGGGCCCAACTTCTCACCCTGAGTACCAGTGGGTCAATGTCCAACAGTGTGTGGGGTGTGTTGGAATGGAGAGTATGTTCCCGTGCAGGGCCCAGCCTTCTCACCCGTGTACCAGTGGGTCCGTGTCCAACAGTGTGTGGAGTGTGTTGGAACGGAGAGTGTGTTCCTGTGCAGGGCTCACCTTCTCACCCTGAGTACCAGTGGGTCAATGTACAACAGTGTGTGGAGTGTGTTGGAACGGAGGGAGTGTTCCCGTGCAGGGCCCAACTTCTCACCCTGAATACGGGTGGGTCAATGTCCAACAGTGTGTGGAGTGTGTTGGAACGGAGAGTGTGTTCCCGTGCAGGGCCTACCCTTCTCACCCTGTGTACCAGTGGGTCAATGTCCAAGAGTGTGTGGAGTGTGTTGGAACGGAGAGTGTGTTCCCGTGCAGGGCCCAACTTCTCACCCTGAGTACCAGTGAGTCAATGTCCAACAGTGTGTGGAGCGTGTTGGAACGGAGAGTGTGTTCCCTCGCAGGGCCCACCCTTCTCACCCTGAGTACCAGTGGGTCAATCTCCAACAGTGTGTGGGGTGTGTTGGAACGGAGAGTGTGTTTCCGTGCAGCGCCCCACCTTCTCACCCTGAGTACCAGTGGGTCAGTGTCCAACAGTGTGTGGAGTGTGTTGGAACGGAGAGTGTTTTCTCGTGCAGGGCCCACCTTCTCACCCTGAGTACCAGTGTATCAATGTCCAACAGTGTGTGGGGTGTGTTGGAACGGAGAGTGTGTTCCCGTGCAGGGCCCACCTTCTCACCCTGAGTACCAGTGGGTCAATGTCCAACAGTGTGTGGAGTGTGTTGGAACGGAGAGTGTGTTCCCGTGTAGGGCCCACCTTCTCACCCTGAGTACCAGTGGGTCAATGTCCAACAGTGTGTGGGGTGTGTTGGAACGGAGAGAATGTTCCCGTGCAGGGCCCACCCTTCTCACCCTGAGTACCAGTGGGTCAGTGTTCAACAGTGTGCGGAGTGTGTTGGAATGGAGGGAGTGTGTTCCCGTGCAGGGTCCACCCTTCTCACCCTGAGTACCGGTGGGTCAATGTCCAACAGTGTGTGGAGTGTGTTGGAACGGAGAGTGTGTTCCCGTACAGGGCCCACCTTCTCACCCTGAGTACCAGTGGGTCAATGTCCAACAGTGTGTGGAGTGTGTTGGAACGGAGAGTGTGTTCCCGTGCAGGGCCCACCCTTCTCACCCTGAGTACCAGTGTGTCAATGTCCAACAGTGTGTGGAGTGTGTTGGAACGGAGAGTGTGTTCCTGTGCAGGGCCCACCTTCTCACCCTGAGTTCCAGTGGGTCGATGTCCAACAGTGTGTGGGGTGTGTTGGAACGGAGAGTATGTTCCCATGCAGGGCCCACCCTTCTCACCCGTGTACCAGTGGGTCCGTGTCCAACAGTGTGTGGAGTGTGTTGGAACGGAGGATGTGTTCCTGTGCAGGGCCCAACTTCTCACCCTGACTACCAGTGGGTCAATGTACAACAGTGTGTGGAGTGTGTTGGAACGGAGGGAGCGTTCCCGTGCAGGGCCCACCTTCTCACCCTGAGTACCAGTGGGTCAATGTCCAACAGTGTGCGGGGTGTGTTGGAACGGAGAGTGTGTTCCCGTGCAGCGCCCCACTTTCTCACCCTGAGTACCAGTGGGTCAGTGTCCAACAGTGTGTGGAGTGTGTTGGAACGGACGAGTGTTCCCGTGCAGGGCCCACCTTCTCACCCTGAATACCGGTGGGTCAATGTCCAACAGTGTGTGGAGTGTGTTGGAACGGAGAGTGTGTTCCCGTGCAGGGCCTACCCTTCTCACCCTGTGTACCAGTGGGTCAATGTCCAAGAGTGTGTGGAGTGTGTTGGAACGGAGAGTGTGTTCCCGTGCAGGGCCCACCCTCTCACCCTGAGTACCAGTGAGTCAATGTCCAACAGTGTGTGGGGTGTGTTGGAACGGAGAGTGTGTTCCCGTGCAGCGCCCCACCTTCTCACCCTGAGTACCAGTGGGTCAGTGTCCAACAGTGTGTGGAGTGTGTTGGAATGGAGAGTGTGTTCCCGTGCAGGGCTCACCTTCTCACCCTGAGTACCAGTGGGTCAATGTACAACAGTGTGTGGAGTGTGTTGGAACGGAGAGCGTGTTCCCGTGCAGGGCCCACCTTCTCACCCTGAGTACCAGTGGGTCAATGTCCAACAGTGTGTGGAGTGTGTTGGAACGGAGAGTGTTTTCTCGTGCAGGGCCCACCTTCTCACCCTGAGTACCAGTGTGTCAATGTCCAACAGTGTGTGGGGTGTGTTGGAACGGAGAGTGTGTTCCCGTGCAGGGCCCACCCTTCTCACCCTGAGTACCAGTGTGTCAATGTCCAACAGTGTGTGAATTGTGTTGGAACGCAGAGTATGTTCCCATGCAGGGCCCACCCTTCTCACCCGTGTACAAGTGGGTCCGTGTCCAACAGTGTGTGGAGTGTGTTGGAACGGAGAGTGTGTTCCTGTGCAGGGCCCAACTTCTCACCCTGAGTACCAGTGGGTCAATGTACAACAGTGTGTGGAGTGTGTTGGAACGGAGGGAGTGTTCCCGTGTAGGGCCCACATTCTCACCCTGAGTACCGGTGGGTCAATGTCCAACAATGTGTGGAGTGTGTTGGAACGGAGAGTGTGTTCCCATGCAGGGCCTACCCTTCTCACCCTGTGTACCAGTGGGTCAATGTCCAACAGTGTGTGGAGTGTGTTGGAACGGAGAGTGTGTTCCCGTGCAGGGCCCACCTTCTCACCCTGAGTACCAGTGGGTCAATGTCCAACAGTGTGTGGAGTGTGTTGGAACGGAGAGTGTGTTCCCGTGCAGGGCCCACCTTCTCATCCTGAGTACCTGTGGGTCAATGTCCAACAGTGTGTGGAGTGTGTTGGAACGGAGAGTGTGTTGCCGTGTAGAGCCCACCTTCTCACCCTGAGTACCAGTGGGTCAATGTCCAACAGTGTGTGGGGTGTGTTGGAACGGAGTGTGTTTTCCCGTGCAGGGCCCACCTTCTCACCCTGAGTACCAGTGGGTCAATGTCCAACAGTGTGTGGAGTGTGTTGGAACGGAGAGTGTGTTCCCGTGCAGGGCCCCACCTTCTCACCATGAGTACCAGTGGGTCAGTGTCCAACAATGTGTGGAGTGTGTTGGAACGGAGAGTGTGTTCCTGTGCAGGGCCCAACTTCTCACCCTGAGTACCAGTGGGTCAATGTCCAACAGTGTGTGGGGTGTGTTGGAATGGAGAGTATGTTCCCGTGCAGGGCCCAGCCTTCTCACCCGTGTACCAGTGGGTCCGTGTCCAACAGTGTGTGGAGTGTGTTGGAACGGAGAGTGTGTTCCTGTGCAGGGCTCACCTTTTCACCCTGAGTACCAGTGGGTCAATGTACAACAGTGTGTGGAGTGTGTTGGAACGGAGGGAGTGTTCCCGTGCAGGGCCCAACTTCTCACCCTGAATACCGGTGGGTCAATGTCCAACAGTGTGTGGAGTGTGTTGGAACGGAGAGTGTGTTCCCGTGCAGGGCCTACCCTTCTCACCCTGTGTACCAGTGGGTCAATGTCCAAGAGTGTGTGGAGTGTGTTGGAACGGAGAGTGTGTTCCCGTGCAGGGCCCAACTTCTCACCCTGAGTACCAGTGAGTCAATGTCCAACAGTGTGTGGAGCGTGTTGGAACGGAGAGTGTGTTCCCTCGCAGGGCCCACCCTTCTCACCCTGAGTACCAGTGGGTCAATCTCCAACAGTGTGTGGGGTGTGTTGGAACGGAGAGTGTGTTTCCGTGCAGCGCCCCACCTTCTCACCCTGAGTACCAGTGGGTCAGTGTCCAACAGTGTGTGGAGTGTGTTGGAACGGAGAGTGTTTTCTCGTGCAGGGCCCACCTTCTCACCCTGAGTACCAGTGTATCAATGTCCAACAGTGTGTGGGGTGTGTTGGAACGGAGAGTGTGTTCCCGTGCAGGGCCCACCTTCTCACCCTGAGTACCAGTGGGTCAATGTCCAACAGTGTGTGGAGTGTGTTGGAACGGAGAGTGTGTTCCCGTGTAGGGCCCACCTTCTCACCCTGAGTACCAGTGGGTCAATGTCCAACAGTGTGTGGGGTGTGTTGGAACGGAGAGAATGTTCCCGTGCAGGGCCCACCCTTCTCACCCTGAGTACCAGTGGGTCAGTGTTCAACAGTGTGCGGAGTGTGTTGGAATGGAGGGAGTGTGTTCCCGTGCAGGGTCCACCCTTCTCACCCTGAGTACCGGTGGGTCAATGTCCAACAGTGTGTGGAGTGTGTTGGAACGGAGAGTGTGTTCCCGTACAGGGCCCACCTTCTCACCCTGAGTACCAGTGGGTCAATGTCCAACAGTGTGTGGAGTGTGTTGGAACGGAGAGTGTGTTCCCGTGCAGGGCCCACCCTTCTCACCCTGAGTACCAGTGTGTCAATGTCCAACAGTGTGTGGAGTGTGTTGGAACGGAGAGTGTGTTCCTGTGCAGGGCCCACCTTCTCACCCTGAGTTCCAGTGGGTCGATGTCCAACAGTGTGTGGGGTGTGTTGGAACGGAGAGTAGGTTCCCATGCAGGGCCCACCCTTCTCACCCGTGTACCAGTGGGTCCGTGTCCAACAGTGTGTGGAGTGTGTTGGAACGGAGGATGTGTTCCTGTGCAGGGCCCAACTTCTCACCCTGACTACCAGTGGGTCAATGTACAACAGTGTGTGGAGTGTGTTGGAACGGAGGGAGCGTTCCCGTGCAGGGCCCACCTTCTCACCCTGAGTACCAGTGGGTCAATGTCCAACAGTGTGCGGGGTGTGTTGGAACGGAGAGTGTGTTCCCGTGCAGCGCCCCACTTTCTCACCCTGAGTACCAGTGGGTCAGTGTCCAACAGTGTGTGGAGTGTGTTGGAACGGACGAGTGTTCCTGTGCAGGGCCCACCTTCTCACCCTGAATACCGGTGGGTCAATGTCCAACAGTGTGTGGAGTGTGTTGGAACGGAGAGTGTGTTCCCGTGCAGGGCCTACCCTTCTCACCCTGTGTACCAGTGGGTCAATGTCCAAGAGTGTGTGGAGTGTGTTGGAACGGAGAGTGTGTTCCCGTGCAGGGCCCACCCTCTCACCCTGAGTACCAGTGAGTCAATGTCCAACAGTGTGTGGGGTGTGTTGGAACGGAGAGTGTGTTCCCGTGCAGCGCCCCACCTTCTCACCCTGAGTACCAGTGGGTCAGTGTCCAACAGTGTGTGGAGTGTGTTGGAATGGAGAGTGTGTTCCCGTGCAGGGCTCACCTTCTCACCCTGAGTACCAGTGGGTCAATGTCCAACAGTGTGTGGAGTGTGTTGGAACGGAGAGTGTGTTCCCGTGTAGGGAACCCCCCTTCTCAGACTGAATACCTGTGGGTCAATGTCCAACAGTGTGTAGAGAGTGTTGGAACGGAGAGAGTATTCCCGTGCAGGGCCCACCTTCTCACCCTGAGTACCAGTGGGTCAATGTCCAACAGTGTGTGGAGTGTGTTGGAACGGAGAGTGTTTTCTCGTGCAGGGCCCACCTTCTCACCCTGAGTACCAGTGTGTCAATGTCCAACAGTGTGTGGGGTGTGTTGGAACGGAGAGTGTGTTCCCGTGCAGGGCCCACCTTCTCACCCTGAGTACCAGTGGGTCAATGTCCAACAGTGTGTGGGGTGTGTTGGAACGGAGTGTATGTTCCCGTGCAGGGCCCACCCTTCTCACCCTGAGTACCAGTGGGTCAGTGTCCAACAGTGTGTGGAGTGTGTTGGAACGGAGAGTGTGTTCCTGTGCAGGGCCCAATTTCTCACCCTGAGTTCCAGTGGGTCAATGTCCAACAGTGTGTGGGGTGTGTTGGAACGGAGAGTATGTTCCCATGCAGGGCCCACCCTTCTCACCCGTGTGCAAGTGGGTCCGTGTCCAACAGTGTGTGGAGTGTGTTGGAACGGAGAGTGTGTTCCTGTGCAGGGCCCAACTTCTCACCGTCAGTACCAGTGGGTCAATGTACAACAGTGTGTGGAGTGTGTTGGAACGGAGGGAGTGTTCCCGTGCAGGGCCCACCTTCTCACCCTGAGTACCGGTGGGTCAATGTCCAACAATGTGTGGAGTGTGTTGGAACGGAGAGTGTGTTCCCATGCAGGGCCTACCCTTCTCACCCTGTGTACCAGTGGGTCAATGTCCAACAGTGTGTGGGGTGTGTTGGAACGGAGAGTGTGTTCCTGTGCAGGGCCCACCCTTCTCACCCTGAGTACCAGTGGGTCAGTGTCCAACAGTGTGTGGAGTGTGTTGGAACGGAGAGTGTTTTCTCGTGCAGGGCCCACCTTCTCACCCTGAGTACCAGTGGGTCAATGTACAACAGTATGTGGAGTGTGTTGGAATGGAGAGTGTGTTCCCGTGCAGGGCCCACCCTTCTCACCCTGAGTACCAGTGGGTCAATGTCCAACAGTGTGTGGGGTGTGTTGGAACGGAGAGTATGTTCCCGTGCAGGGCCCACCCTTCTCACCCTGAGTACCAGTGTGTCAATGTCCAACAGTGTGTGGAGTGTGTTGGAACGGAGAGTATGTTCCCGTGCAGGGCCCACCCTTCTCACCCGTGTACCAGTGGGTCCGTGTCCAACAGTGTGTGGAGTGTGTTGGAACGGAGAGTGTGTTCCCGTGCAGGGCTCACCTTCTCACCCTGAGTACCAGTGGGTCAATGTCCAACAGTGTGTGGAGTGTGTTGGAACGGAGAGTGTGTTCCCTCGCAGGGCCCACCTTCTCACCCTGAGTACCAGTGGGTCAATGTCCAACAGTGTGTGGGGTGTGTTGGAACGGAGAGTATGTTCCCGTGCAGGGCCCACCCTTCTCACCCTGAGTACCAGTGGGTCAGTGTCCAACAGTGTGTGGAGTGTGTTGGAACGGAGGGAGTGTTCCCGTGCAGGGCCCACCTTCTCACCCTGAATACCGGTGGGTCAATGTCCAACAGTGTGTGGAGTGTGTTGGAACGGAGAGTGTGTTCCCTCGCAGGGCCCACCTTCTCACCCTGAGTACCAGTGGGTCAATGTCCAACAGTGTGTGGGGTGTGTTGGAACGGAGAGTGTGTTCCCGTGCAGCGCCCCACCTTCTCACACTGAGTACCAGTGGGTCAATGTCCAACAGTGTGTGGAGTGTGTTGGAACGGAGGGAGTGTTCCCGTGCAGGGCCTACCTTCTCACCCTGAGTACCAGTGGGTCAATGTCCAACAGTGTGTGGAGTGTGTTGGAACGGAGAGTGTGTTCCCGTGCAGGGCCCACCCTTCTCACCCTGAGTACCAGTGTGTCAATGTCCAACAGTGTGTGGAGTGTGTTGGAACAGAGAGTGTGTTCCCGTGCAGGGCCCACCTTCTCACCCTGAGTTCCAGTGGGTCAATGTCCAACAGTGTGTGGGGTGTGTTGGAACGGAGAGTATGTTCCCATGCAGGGCTCACCCTTCTCACCCGTGTACCAGTGGGTCCGTGTCCAACAGTGTGTGGAGTGTGTTGGAACGGAGAGTGTGTTCCTGTTCAGGGCTCAACTTCTCACCCTGAGTACCAGTGGGTCAATGTCCAACAGTGTGTGGAGTGTGTTGGAAAGGAGAGTGTGTTCCCGTGCAGGGCCCACCCTTCTCACCCTGAGTACCAGTGGGTCAATGTCCAACAGTGTGTGGAGTGTGTTGGAACGGAGAGTGTGTTCCCGTGCAGGGCCCACCTTCTCACCCTGAGTACCAGTGAGTCAATGTCCAACAGTGTGTGGAGCGTGTTGGAACGGAGAGTGTGTTCCCTCGCAGGGCCCACCTTCTCACCCTGAGTACCAGTGGGTCAATGTCCAACAGTGTGCGGGGTGTGTTGGAACGGAGAGTGTGTTCCCGTGCAGCGCCCCACTTTCTCACCCTGAGTACCAGTGGGTCAGTGTCCAACAGTGTGTGGAGTGTGTTGGAACGGACGAGTGTTCCTGTGCAGGGCCCACCTTCTCACCCTGAATACCGGTGGGTCAATGTCCAACAGTGTGTGGAGTGTGTTGGAACGGAGAGTGTGTTCCCGTGCAGGGCCTACCCTTCTCACCCTGTGTACCAGTGGGTCAATGTCCAAGAGTGTGTGGAGTGTGTTGGAACGGAGAGTGTGTTCCCGTGCAGGGCCCACCCTCTCACCCTGAGTACCAGTGAGTCAATGTCCAACAGTGTGTGGGGTGTGTTGGAACGGAGAGTGTGTTCCCGTGCAGCGCCCCACCTTCTCACCCTGAGTACCAGTGGGTCAGTGTCCAACAGTGTGTGGAGTGTGTTGGAATGGAGAGTGTGTTCCCGTGCAGGGCCTACCCTTCTCACCCTGAGTACCAGTGGGTCCATGTACAACAGTGTGTGGAGTGTGTTGGAATGGAGAGTGTGTTCCCGTGCAGGGCTCACCTTCTCACCCTGAGTACCAGTGGGTCAATGTCCAACAGTGTGTGGAGTGTGTTGGAACGGAGAGTGTGTTCCCGTGTAGGGAACCCCCCTTCTCAGACTGAATACCTGTGGGTCAATGTCCAACAGTGTGTAGAGAGTGTTGGAACGGAGAGAGTATTCCCGTGCAGGGCCCACCTTCTCACCCTGAGTACCAGTGGGTCAATGTCCAACAGTGTGTGGAGTGTGTTGGAACGGAGAGTGTTTTCTCGTGCAGGGCCCACCTTCTCACCCTGAGTACCAGTGTGTCAATGTCCAACAGTGTGTGGGGTGTGTTGGAACGGAGAGTGTGTTCCCGTGCAGGGCCCACCTTCTCACCCTGAGTACCAGTGGGTCAATGTCCAACAGTGTGTGGGGTGTGTTGGAACGGAGTGTATGTTCCCGTGCAGGGCCCACCCTTCTCACCCTGAGTACCAGTGGGTCAGTGTCCAACAGTGTGTGGAGTGTGTTGGAACGGAGAGTGTGTTCCTGTGCAGGGCCCAATTTCTCACCCTGAGTTCCAGTGGGTCAATGTCCAACAGTGTGTGGGGTGTGTTGGAACGGAGAGTATGTTCCCATGCAGGGCCCACCCTTCTCACCCGTGTGCAAGTGGGTCCGTGTCCAACAGTGTGTGGAGTGTGTTGGAACGGAGAGTGTGTTCCTGTGCAGGGCCCAACTTCTCACCGTCAGTACCAGTGGGTCAATGTACAACAGTGTGTGGAGTGTGTTGGAACGGAGGGAGTGTTCCCGTGCAGGGCCCACCTTCTCACCCTGAGTACCGGTGGGTCAATGTCCAACAATGTGTGGAGTGTGTTGGAACGGAGAGTGTGTTCCCATGCAGGGCCTACCCTTCTCACCCTGTGTACCAGTGGGTCAATGTCCAACAATGTGTGGAGTGTGTTGGAACGGAGAGTGTGTTCCCATGCAGGGCCTACCCTTCTCACCCTGTGTACCAGTGGGTCAATGTCCAACAGTGTGTGGGGTGTGTTGGAACGGAGAGTGTGTTCCTGTGCAGGGCCCACCCTTCTCACCCTGAGTACCAGTGGGTCAGTGTCCAACAGTGTGTGGAGTGTGTTGGAACGGAGAGTGTTTTCTCGTGCAGGGCCCACCTTCTCACCCTGAGTACCAGTGGGTCAATGTACAACAGTATGTGGAGTGTGTTGGAATGGAGAGTGTGTTCCCGTGCAGGGCCCACCCTTCTCACCCTGAGTACCAGTGGGTCAATGTCCAACAGTGTGTGGGGTGTGTTGGAACGGAGAGTATGTTCCCGTGCAGGGCCCACCCTTCTCACCCTGAGTACCAGTGGGTCAGTGTCCAACAGTGTGTGGAGTGTGTTGGAAGGGAGAGTGTGTTCCCGTGCAGGGCCCACCTTCTCACCCTGAGTACCAGTGTGTCAATGTCCAACAGTGTGTGGAGTGTGTTGGAACGGAGAGTATGTTCCCGTGCAGGGCCCACCCTTCTCACCCGTGTACCAGTGGGTCCGTGTCCAACAGTGTGTGGAGTGTGTTGGAACGGAGAGTGTGTTCCCGTGCAGGGCCCACCTTCTCACCCTGAGTACCAGTGGGTCAATGTACAACAGTGTGTGGAGTGTGTTGGAACGGAGAGTGTGTTCCCGTGCAGGGCCCACCTTCTCACCCTGAGTACCAGTGGGTCAATGTACAACAGTGTGTGGAGTGTGTTGGAACGGAGAGTGTTTTCTCGTGCAGGGCCCACCTTCTCACCCTGAGTACCAGTGGGTCAGTGTCCAACAGTGTGTGGAGTGTGTTGGAAGGGAGAGTGTGTTCCCGTGCAGGGCCCACCTTCTCACCCTGAGTACCAGTGGGTCCGTGTCCAACAGTGTGTGGAGTGTGTTGGAACGGAGAGTGTGTTCCCGTGCAGGGCTCACCTTCTCACCCTGAGTACCAGTGGGTCAATGTACAACAGTGTGTGGAGTGTGTTGGAACGGAGGGAGTGTTCCCGTGCAGGGCCCACCTTCTCACCCTGAATACCGGTGGGTCAATGTCCAACAGTGTGTGGAGTGGGTTGGAACGGAGAGTGTGTTCCCGTGCAGGGCCTACCCTTCTCACCCTGTGTACCAGTGGGTCAATGTCCAAGAGTGTGTGGAGTGTGTTGGAACGGAGAGCGTGTTCCCGTGCAGGGCCCACCCTCTCACCCTGAGTACCAGTGAGTCAATGTCCAACAGTGTGTGGAGCGTGTTGGAACGGAGAGTGTGTTCCTTCGTAGGGCCCACCTTCTCACCCTGAGTACCAGTGGGTCAATGTCCAACAGTGTGTGGGGTGTGTTGGAACGGAGAGTGTATTCCCGTGCAGGGCCCACCCTTCTCACCCTGAGTACCAGTGGGTCAATGTCCAACAGTGTGGAGAGAGTGTTGGAACGGAGAGAGTATTCCCGTGCAGGGCCCACCCTTCTCACCCTGAGTACCAGTGGGTCAATGTCCAACAGTGTGTGGAGTGTGTTGGAACGGAGAGTGTTTTCTCGTGCAGGGCCCACCTTCTCACCCTGAGTACCAGTGTATCAATGTCCAACAGTGTGTGGGGTGTGTTGGAACGGAGAGTGTGTTCCCGTGCAGGGCCTACCTTCTCACCCTGAGTCCCAGTGGGTCATTGTCCAACAGTGTGTGGAGTGTGTTGGAATGGAGAGTGTGTTCCCGTGCAGGGCCCACCTTCTCATCCTGAGTACCAGTGGGTCAGTGTCCAACAGTGTGTGGAGTGTGTTGGAACGGAGAGTGTGTTCCCGTGCAGGGCCCACCTTCTCACCCTGAGTACCAGTGGGTCAATGTACAACAGTGTGTGCAGTGTGTTGGAACGGAGAGTGTGTTCCCGTGCAGGGCCCCACCTTCTCACCCTGAGTACCAGTGGGTCAGTGTCCAACAGTGTGTGGAGTGTGTTGGAACGGAGAGTGTGTTCCCGTGCAGGGCCCACCTTCTCACCCTGAGTACCAGTGGGTCAATGTCCAACAGTGTGTGGAGTGTGTTGGAACGGAGAGTGTGTTCCGTGCAGGGCCCACCTTCTCACCCTCAGTACCGGTGGGTCAATGTCCAACAGTGTGTGGAGTGTGTTGGAACGGAGAGTGTGTTCCCG
Organism: Pristiophorus japonicus; assembly: GCF_044704955.1. Lineage (NCBI taxonomy): Eukaryota > Metazoa > Chordata > Chondrichthyes > Pristiophoridae > Pristiophorus > Pristiophorus japonicus. Next base: position 1,187,363 of record NW_027251082.1, read on the forward strand.
TGCAGGGCCCTCCTTCTCACTCTGAGTACCAGTGGGTCAATGTACAACAGTGTGTGGAGTGTGTTGGAATGGAGAGTGTGTTCCCGTGCAGGGCCCACCTTCTCACCCTGAGTACCAGTGGGTCAATGTCCAACAGTGTGTGGAGTGTGTTGGAACGGAGAGTGTGTTCCCGTGCAGGGCCCACCTTCTCACCCGTGTACCAGTGGGTCAATGTCCAACAGTGTGTGGAGTGTGTTGGAACGGAGAGTGTGTTCCCGTGCAGGGCCCACCCTTCTCACCCCGAGTACCAGTGGGTCAATGTCCAACAGTGTGTGGAGTGTGTTGGAATGAAAAATAAAGAAAGCCTAAATAAAAAGTCGGCTTGTCTTTAATCTTCAAATGACTCCTCTGTGAAGTCAGACAGGCAATATTTAACACCAGGGTGTATGAGAAGCACGGTTTGTGAGGGAAGGACAGGGTTAACCAGAACCACCTTCTGTTGCGATGTTCTGGAGCATCCTGGAGATCAGGCAACCCTGAGCAACACAATCTAGAAACTAAAGAACGAAAGGCTGCCCAGCCTCCGCCCTGACTGCCCGAGTTCCTCGAGCAGAGAGGTGATTGTCTGCTGATACGAGCAAGTCGATCGATCTGGTAATCCCCAAAGTGCTGGAGATAACGTGGCCTACCTCAGTGTGGACCATCCACGGGTCAGGGTGAACCACAGAGCGGCTGAGTGTGCCGTCTGTATATTGTCCACCCCGACGTTGAAGCTCCAATGGTAAACAACACGTCAACTTGACAGAGGGACCCAGGAGGGGGTCCCAGACTGAAGAAATACCATACTACTGCCACACTGTCTGTCTGTAGATATAGAAATATAGAAACATAGAAATTTACAGCACAGAAGGAGGCCATTCCGGCCCATCGTGTCCTCACCGGCCGACAAAGAGCCACACGGCCCTCGGTCAGCAGCCCTGAAGGTGACATATAAACCTATGAACAATGACGGAAAGGCAAAGAGCACCCATCCCAACCAGTCCGCCCCACACAACTGTGACACCCCTAATACTGAAAATATCTAAACTCCACCCCAACCGGAGTCATGTGATCCCCTGGGAGAGGCAAAAACCAGATAAAATCCCAGGCCAATTTAGGGAGAAAAAATCTGGGAAAATTCCTCTCCGACCCATCCAGGCGATCGACACTAGTCCAGGAGATCACCCTGGCCGTATTCTATTCCCTGTAGTACTTACCATTATATCTGCTCCGTCCAACAAAAGGTCATCCAGTCTAATCCCAATTACCAGCTCTAGGTCTGTAACCCTGCAGGTTACTGCACTTTAAGTGCCCATCCAACCATCTCTTAAAAGTGGTGAGGGTTTCTGCATCCACCACTCTTCCAGGCAGCGAGTTCCGGATCCCCACAACCCTCTGTGTAAAGAAGCCCTCCTCAAATCCCCTCTAAACCTTCCACCTACCACCTTAAAACTATGCCCCTCATAATAGACCCCTCCACCAATGGAAATAGACCCTTACTATCCACTATGTCCAGGCCCCTCAATATATTGTACACCTCGATGAGGTATCCTCTCAATCTCCTCTGTTCCAATGAGAACAAACCCAGCCTATCCAATCTGTCCTCATAACTAAAATTCTCCATTCCAGGCAACATCCCAGTAAATCTCCTCTGCACCCTCTCAAGTGCAATCACATCCTTCCTATAATACGGCGACCAGAACTGCCCGCAGTCCTCCAGCTGTGGCCTAACCAGAGTCTTATACAATTTAAGCATAACCTCCCTGCTCTTATATTCTATACCTCGGCCAATAAAGGCAAGCATTCCGTATGCCTTCTTAACCACCTTATCCACCTGGCCTGCTACTTTCAGGGATCTGTGGACAAGCACTCCAAGGTCCCTTTGTTCAGCTACACTATTAAGTGGCCTATTGCTTAATGTGTATCCCCTTTCCTTATTAGCCCTCCCAAAGTGCATCATCTCACACTTCTCTGAATGAAATTGCATTTGCCACTGCTCTGCCCACCTGACCAGTAGATTGATATCCTCCTGCAGCCCATGACTTTCCTCGTCATTATCAACCACACAGCCAATTTTAGTTTTGTCTCCCTATATTCAAATCTAAATCGTTGATATATACCACAAAAAGCAAGGGCCCCAGTACTGGGCCCTGTGGAACCCCACTGGAAACATCCTTCCTGTCACATTGTAAACCAAGCCACATTGTGAAAAACAAGCTGTTAATGCAGAGGATACTCACCATTTCTGGTCTCCTGAACCCAAGTGCCCTGAGTAATTCACTTCCACAGGGAAGTACTGGAAGTGACCCACCCACCCAGCCCTGTGGTGGGCTATCAGTGGTCACTTGGGGAGGTGGAGCTGGACAGGGTATCCAAGGTCACTTGTTGCAAGCTCTCTGTATTCCAGGTCCTATTCTGGAATGATGGGCTCGCATGGTACAAAGGACATTGCGGTCCGGATAGAGCCTTGTAAAGGCTTATGGAGGTAAATGATTACATAGGATTACATGGGACACATGGCCCAGAAACAGGCCGTTCGGCCCAGTCAGCCAATGCCGGTGCTGCTCCAGCCACTCATCTAACTATCAGCAGAACCCTCTATTCCCTTCTCCCCCATAGGCTTGTCTAGCCTCCCCTTATATACACCGATACTATTCACTTCAACCACTCCCTGGGGTAGTGAGCTCCACATTCTCACCACACTCTGGGTAAAGATTTTCAGGTACTGCAGGTACCCGTTGGTGCTGAGGGCTTCTTTGGTGAGCAAGTGGAGGAGCTGCTGTATAACGTCTCTACCTTTCAATTCTACCCCTCTAGAAATAAACCCTCGTGCTTGGTCTGTATTGTGGTACCTTATCGACTGGTCGCTAGTTCCCTGGACATGTTCGATCTCCCTGAAACACAGGAATGGATTGCTGGTGGTGCGACAAAAATTTCTGGAGGAGGAAGGTCCAGAAACAACCGCCTTTACATTTCCCGGGCGTACGTCTCCCACATTCTGGTGGTTTCCATACGGCCGGTGGGATGCCGGAGGATGAGCGGCTCTGGGATTGGTTCCATCAATTCTGAACGTTCTGTGACAGCAGCTCCTCCACTTGCTCACCAAAGAAGCACCAAATACTAAAGGTCACCTGCAGAACCTGAAAGTGCCCCACGTTGTATGGCCAAGCTCATTGGCAAGGCAAGAGCCACTGGATGCTGGGCCCTGCTCCGATATTGAGGGCCCCCACACAGCTTGTTGCTGCAGTAGATGCTCTCTGAAGGTGGTCCTCACTCTGTGACAGGGATTGCTCCCTCACTCACCTGCGGGGCATTAGGCCGCTGGTCAGTAAAGCCAGTCCCAATGTATCTGGTGGCAGGGAGTTCGGGACATGCGCTAAACCCTGCAGGAAGGGCCGCCAGACCCCGAATGTGGGTAGACCAGGACTAGTTTCACTGGGCAGTAACCTTCCTTCTGAAGCCTTCACCACTGAAGTTCACCAGATGCCAATAACCTGCAAGGTGAGAAAGCAGGCTGGCGGGGGCACTATGGATACTGTCTACCTTGGCCTTAACTGGAGTGCACCAAACTGTCCAGGAAATTGGTAGGATGAATACAGCTATAGCCTGAGGCCTTTGCAAGAGCCCAAGTAAAAACTAAAGCCCCCGCGCTCCCGCCCTCCCCCAAGTGAAGGGACCTCCAGATCCCACAGTTTCAGACTCACTCACCCTCGTGTTAAATACATGAAAAAGCCTAAACACCTGGAGATCGTGGTCTGACTCAGGCTCCCAGCTTGGCTTCCGAAGGTGGGATGGCTCTGGGAAGCTGCCTCTGGCTGAAGAGACAGGGAAGGTTGATAGTGAGGGTCTGGGGACCAGAGATGAGGGCCTCACGGTCAGCCTTCCTGCCGGTTCAGCCCGAGGAAGCTACCTGGAGGCTTCCTGTCTTCGGAAGCGATTAGTTACAGGCTCATGAATACAAAGGCCGATTGAGTTCGACCCTCCAGACATGAGCCCCCGTCTCGTGGGGGAGGTGACACTGAGGGACACATATCCTCCCTTGGAGTGAGAGCCCTTGGAACCTCGATGCTCCACAGGAATTGGGAGAGATCCTGGCACCAGCAGTCACGGACTCCTCCGAGCCAGCTGGTGCCAGGGGAGGGCTCCCTCTGAATTCTGGGCAGTCTCGGGGCAACAACCGGAGCGTCCATGCTTGAGACTTTCCTGTTAAGTCCCGAGGTGGACCCCTGGCCGGCACTGGTTGGAGATGATGGCACAGACTGGGCTTTACCCAGTGCCAGTGCAGGTCACCCCAAGCAGTGCCGAACTGAGCCTGGAGTTGGAGCAGGGTTGGTGCTTGATGCCAATGCAGGGACATGAGGGCTCGATGGGTCTCTGGGGGAGGGGGGTTACTGGCCGGCAAATGAAACACAAATTGAAAGGTGTGGAGTTGGGACTGAGAAATAGATGGGACACAGAGCGAGAACATCGGGAGAATTTCAGTTACACCGCCCGCTCCTTCTGTGGTTCTCTGCTGGCATGGATCTGATTTCTGTCACGATGTGCTCTCTCTTGTGTGTCTGATCCACTTGTCTTTGTGGTTTTGTTACTCACAACTTTAGTCTGGAGGTACTTTGATGAAACCGCCCATTTTCTCTCTCATCCTGACACCAACCGTGTACCTCTAGCAGAAGAAGAAATTACAGATGTGTTTTTAAATCACTGGATCACAACAAGACAACGACAGGTACTTTAGAGCGAGCCTTGTATAGTAAACCATTGAAGCTGTAAATGTTTAATGCAGATTCTGGGGGCAAAACTATCAACGTGTTTCTTTCCATGTAATGTTACTGGACACAGATTCTGCTGCCACCTGAGTATTAAAGGTTGTGGAGTTGGGGAACGTACACCTTCTTCAGAATCCGAGAGATGGTCCAGAATGGCGGCAATGCCATCAGGTGAACCAGGATCACTGGGACAAGGAACTTCTCTGACAATCGGAGGGCTATTGGTGGCAGTACCTGAGCCAGCTAACCTGGGAGCAGGTCCTTGACAAGGACCCAAGGATTGGCAAGGTCAGAGGGCACCAGTAACAGCTGGGACAAGAGTTTCCCATCGACTCCTTGTCCCAGGGATTGTCCCAGTTGATCAGAACAACGAGCGAGTACTGATCTGGTCTCAGTTCCAGGGTTTGAGCATTGATGTCTGCATGGTCACTGCAGTGGGTTATACTGTTACACACTCTGACTTTCACAGGGAATTATACAAGCTGGAATAAACAAACCTTCTACAGCAACACCCTTCCGACTGTCAGCTGGTTAGTGATGATTCCATTGTTCACGCTCCCTTCACCAGGTCTTCTAGCCGGCCACATTCACCCCTAGAGAGATCAGCCAGTTAGTCACAGTCAGTACAGCTCCCTTTCCTTCACTGAAACTGCTTGTGCAGCCTCTCTGCCTCATGTTGCCCCTGTTTACAAACCTATCGTGATGTCAGTGATCACATGATGCTCAGGGTAGGGTCAGGCTTGCCCTGTGATGTCACAGTTTGACCCGTCCAGTGAAAGGGCCTCACCTTGATGCAATGGCCTTGGGCCTTAGACTGGATGTGCTGGAATACAATAACAGCTTTGCACTTGGTTATGACCCAGAGAGTCGGGTGTGTGGGCAATGGGCAGTGATGGGATTGTTTGCCTTCTCCGTGCCCCCTTCTCTCAGTGGGGCCCAGTTACATGTGTGACTGTTGCTCACCCTGCAGTCTGTCCCCAGCAATGCCCCGGGAGATCTACCAATGATAAGTAGCTGTCTACATTTACAGAACACGGAGTGAGCACCAAACTCAAGGGCTGGGAGGGTCTGGTCAGTGAGGTAGCTGAGAGTGGGACTCAGTAACCATCTGTGAACAGGCTACAGGCCCCAGACTAACTATTAACAACATCAAAGAAGATCGAAAAACAACAAAATGAACTGTTCCAACAAGCTACTGTGCACCAGTATTACTGTATCTATTAAACTCGTTATGTTGCTCATTCTGACTTTCACAAATGATGATACAAGATCAATAGGTTAATACCAACCTTTCAAAGCTCACAACCTTCTCTCTAATCTGCTGGTTGATGATGTTTTCATCGTGTTCTCTTCATAAAGCAAAGATGGTGAGATATTGTATCCGGCCACAGTCACTGCTGGAGAGATCAGCCAGTTAGTCCCAGTCAGTGCTTTCCTTCACTGAAACTGCTTGTGTCTCAGGTTGCCCCTGGGTATGTTATGTGTGTAATGCACTTATGAATGACTCCACAAGGCAATGTGTTGCACTCAAACTGTAGTGACCTTGGTCCTTTATACAGGTGACCCTCAGGTCTCCCACCACAGTGCCCTCTGGTGGACAGCCTCTGCCACAGGGGCAGGAAACCCCAGTCTCCACCAGTTGCACCCTCTAGTGGTGCCAGTTTAGTATATACACAGTGTAAACCCTATTGATAATACATCAGGTAAGAAGTCTCCATCTTATGCAACTATACAGTGACTACACAGAGAGTATATCTATAGTCTGCAGATATAACATCACTCTCCCCCAAGTCCTTTGTGCCGATTACCTTTGCGCTATGTGCTCTCCCCTGACTTAAGTGCCAATAGCCCTTGTACCTTGGCTGTGCTTTGGCTTGGCTCTCTCCCTGTTAACCCCCAAGTCCTTTTGCCACAACGTTGGGTACTGGTTACCAGTTTGGATGGTTCGATGATGCAGTGGAGGTTCCAGTGGGTTCTGGGTGTGATCCATGTGTGTGTCCATGGTTACATACATCCATTTCTTCCACCCCTCCCCCCCCCACAGTGAGATCATACAGCTGGCCCGTTACATTAACATACAGGATCAGGTACAGAGCAAGTACAAAGAAATGACGTTACAGTTTGTATCGTGACACCTTGGTTCAGTGATTTACATACGTTACGTTTTACAGTCGTGTGCCCGGATTGGGTAGATTGCATTCATGGTTCAGTCATGGTCAGTACTGAGGTATGTACAGGTATGTGAGGACACAGGTTCCAGAGTAACCGGACGTGGTCCTAGTCGTCTGATAGCGGCGCTGTGCCCCCTGCCAGTGGGGGGGGGCTTGGTTCGATCACCTTGCCAGGACTCAGGGCCTTTGCCGTTGCCTAGTGGTGGGCAGAGCCACAGATGTGTGTGGCCTCCCTGTCCTCCTTTGAGGGTTGCAGAATCTTCTGCCTGCTCTCTCACGGTGTTGGGAACCTGACAGTTCCAGGTCCCGTTTGGGGAACTCGCTGGTTCTGAACTTTCACTCCGGGACATGGCCGAGGTAGTGACCGGGTCTGGGGGCTGCACCATCTCCACCCGGGTGTTGGGTAACGGCGGCCGACTCCGTGGGGAATAGTGCCATCGGGTGCCTGCAGCATGGGATAGACCTGGGGCAGGGTATCAGGATCAGTGCCTTCATCCTCCTGAGGTCACTGACCTATAACTTGTGGGGACACCTGGGGCAGGGTATCAGGATCAGTGCCTTCACCCTCCTGAGGTCACTGACCTATAACTTGTGGGATAGACCTGGGGCAGGGTATCAGGATCAGTGTCTTCACCCTCCTGAGGTCACTGACCTATAACTTGTGGGATAGACCTGGGGCAGGGTATCAGGATCAGTGCCTTCACCCTCCTGAGGTCACTGACCTATAACCTGTGGGACAGACCTGGGGCAGGGTATCAGGATCAGTTTCTTCACCCTCCTGAGGTCACTGACCTATAACTTGTGGGGACACCTGGGGCAGGGTATCAGGATCAGTGCCTTCACCCTCCTGAGGTCACTGACCTATAACTTGTGGGATAGACCTGGGGCAGGGTATCAGGATCAGTGTCTTCACCCTCCTGAGGTCACTGACCTATAACTTGTGGGGACACCTGGGGCAGGGTATCAGGATCAGTGCCTTCACCCTCCTGAGGTCACTGACCTATAACTTGTGGGATAGACCTGGGGCAGGGTATCAGGATCAGCGCCTTCACCCTCCTGAGGTCACTGGCCTATAACTTGTGGGGACACCTGGGGCAGGGTATCAGGATCAGTGCCTTCACCCTCCTGAGGTCACTGACCTATAACTTGTGGGGACACCTGGGGCAGGGGATCAGGATCAGTGCCTTCACCCTCCTGAGGTCACTGACCTATAACTTGTGCGGACACCTGGGGCAGGGGATCAGGATCAGTGTCTTCACCCTCCTGAGGTCACTGACCTATAACTTGTGGGGACACCTGGGGCAGGGTATCAGGATCAGTGCCTTCACCCTCCTGAGGTCACTGACCTATAACTTGTGGGATAGACCTGGGGCAGGGTATCAGGATCAGTGCCTTCACCCTCCTGAATTTGCTCGCTTGCTATTTTTGGGGACACTCTATTCCCGACATCTCGCAACAACATTTTGTTCACAACCTTAATCGGTTCGTTACATTGATTGCCGAGCATACACTGTCTCTTTAAGTTCAGTTGGTTGCAGGTCTCCTTTAAGAGAACCCTGCTGGCTTTACCCCAATCGGACCCTTTGTTAGACCCCACGTGGTGGTCCCTCAGTGTTGCACCTCGTGGTCTGGCTGCAGACATCTGTTTTTCCAGCCTCGCTGCCCCTCGCTGCAGCAGGGACTCCATCTTGCCTCTGTCCTCGAGGTCGACTGCCTTGATCCTTCTCTCCCGCGATTCTGCCACAAACGCTGGAAGAGTGCCTGTGAATTCGATCATCCTCCCCAGGAGTCCTGCCACTGGAGCCGGGAAGGTACTTTTAGGTCGTTCCGGTCGGATCATTGCCACACAGTTGTGATGGACGGTCTGTGCCTCAGGTGCTGTGATGGTCTGTTCTCTGCTGCCTGGCCCAAGTGAAGGTGAGGTTTTACTCTGCCTCTGAGCACGGGGGACATCGATTGCTGGAGTGAAGAGGTCTTCCCATTTCCACTGGATCTTCCCCATCCACCTTCTTCCGAGTAGCGTTGGACCATCACCTGCAACAATCCACAGAGGTAACTTGTGCACCGCGCCATTATGGATTACACTTACATCCACACTACCGAGGACTGGGATCAGCTCCTTGGTGTAGGTGTGCAACTTTTCCTGTACTGGAACCAGCTCGGGTCGTTTTTCATTCCATAGCCTCTCGAAGGCATCCTGGCTCATCACTGACTGGCTCGCTCCCGTGTCCACTTGCATGAAGACTGGAACCCCGTGTATCTCGACTTCCATTGTCACTGGAGGACAATCGGTGGTGCAGGTATACACTCCATACACTTCTTCTTGGGGCTGAGCTGCCTCTCTGGCCAAATCATCATACTCCCCGCTGGATTCAAAGTCATCTCCCGACTCCTCTGCTAGACGGTGAGTCGTATTTCTTTTACACATACGCTGGAGGTGTCCCTTCGTGTTACAGGCTTTGCATACGTACTCAGCAAACTGACACTGGTGAGCCCTATGGTTTCCTCCACAACACCAGCATGGTGCTCCTCGATTAGCATCCCTCGGCGGACTCTGAGTTCTGGAACCCTGAGGTCTGTGCTCTCTGCCCTGGGCAGAGCCACGTTCTACAGCCTTGCCTATGAAAGGCACCATTCTGTGTACAGTACTTGTCGGGTTTGAGTCCACAGGATGAATAATTTGCTTGGTGCTACAGGTTGGGGTCATGAACACTGACTGATGCTGATGGCCTTCTGCAGGTTGACTGTGGTGTCAGCAGCTAATAGCTTGTGAAGGAGACCCTCGTGGCCAATTCCCATAACGAAGATGTCCCACAATGCTTCGCTGAGATGCGTGCCGAAATCACATGGTGCCGCAAGTCTCCTGAGGTCGACAATGTTATGAATGCAACACCTTGTAACCAGCGTTCTACCACCACCAGAGGGCGCATCTGTTGGAGTCCCAAGGTATCCCAGCATACCTTGGGAGCACTGCTTATAAGCCGGCCTCCCATGCTGTGCCGGCACTCTGGAGTCAGAATAAAGAGACTAAGGTCACACTTACTCAAGTCTACAGTACTCAGTCACATTGCTTTGAGACATAATAACTGGCGACGAGTAATAGATAACGAACCATCACATGAAAATGCAGAGAACTGTTGGTATCCTGGAGAAATTCTCAGAAGGTGATGATTAGGAAGCCTTCGTGGAGCGATACGACCAATACTTCGTGGCCAATGAGCTGGAAGGGAATGAGAACGCTGCCAAACGGAGGGCGATCCTCCTCACCGTCTGCGGGGCAACAACCTATGGCCTCATGAAGAATCTTCTAGCTCCAGTGAAACCAACAACCAAATCGTATGAAGAACTGTGTACACTGGTCCGGGGGCACCTAAATCTGAAGGAGAGCGTTCTGATGGCAAGGTATGGATTTTATACATGTCAACGGTCTGAAGGCCAGGAAGTGGTGAGCTATGTCACTGAACTAAGGCGCCTTACAGGACATTGCAAATTCGGTGTATTCCTGGAGCAAATGCTAAGAGACCTTTTTGTGCTTGGCATTGGCCATGAGGTTATCCTTCACAAACGATTGATTGTTGAAACACCGAACCTGAGCAAAGCCATAACGATAGCCCAGGCATTTATATCCACCAGCGATAACACCAAACTAATTTCACAGCATAAAGAGGTTTCAGCAAGTAATGTACACAAAGTAACGTCGTTTTCAGGCAGGAATGCATATGGCAGAATGTACACACCTGCAGCTGCACGACCTCAGGTGACCCAGAGTCTGCCATCAATTGTTAATATGAGGCAGTTAACACCTTGTTGGTGCTGCGGAGGTGATCATCGAGACCATCAATGCTGCTTCAAACACGATGTGTGCAAAGGCTGTGGAACAATGGGACACCTCCAGCGAATGTGCAGACGAGCTGCAAACCCTGCAAACCACCACGTTGCAGAGGAAGACCGATCCATGGTGGATCAAACTGAACTAGAGACTCGAACCGAGGAGGCAGAAGTGTACAGGGTACACACCTTCACCACGAAATGTTCACCGATCATGTTAAAAGTTGAACTGAATGCAATTCCAGTATCCATGGAATTGGACACGGGTGTGAGTCAGTCCATCATGAGCAAAAAGGCCTTTGACAGGCTGTGGTGCAACAAGGCACACAGGACCAAGCTGGGCCCTATTCATACCAAGCTGAGAACTTGCACTAAAGAGCTGATCCCTGTAATTGGCAGTGCAGCGGTAAAAGTCTCCTATGATGGAGGGGTGCACGAACTCCCACTATGGATTATACCAGGAGATGGCCCCACACTGTTCGGCAGAAGCTGGCTGGGAAAAGTACACTGGAACTGGGACGACATCCGAGCGCTCTCGTCCGTCGACGATGCCTCATGTGCCCAGGTTTTGAGCAAGTTCCCATCGTTGTTTGAGCCAGGCATCGGAAATTTCTCTCGGGCAAAGGTGCAGATCCACTTGATTCCCGGCACACGACCCATCCACCACAAGGCACGGGCGGTGCCATACATGATGTGAGAGAAAGTGGAGTTCGAGCTGGACAGGCTGCAACGAGAGAGCATCATCGTGCCGGTTGAGTTCAACGAGTGGACCAGTCCGATTGTTCCGGTCAAGAGCGATGGCACGGGCAGAATTTGTGGGGACTATAAAGTAACGACTAATCATTTTTCGCTGCAGGACCAGTACCCACTACTCAAGGCAGACGACCTATTTGCGACACTGGCAGGAGGGAAGACATTCACCAAGTTGGACCTGACCTTGGCCTACATGACGCAGGAGCTGGTGGAATCTTCGAAAGGCCTCACCTGCAGCAACACACAAAGGTCTGTTCATCCACAATAGATGCCCATTTGGGATTTGATCGGCCGTGGCTATTTTTCAAAGGAACATGGAGAGTCTGCTAAAGTAGGTTCCACGTATCGTGGTTTTCCAGGACGACATATTGATCACAGGTTGGGACACCATCGAACACTTGCAGAACCTGGAAGAGGTTTTTAGTCGGCTCGATCGTGTGGGACTCAGGTTGAAACGCTCGAAGTATGTTTTCCTGTCGCCAGAGGTCAAGTTCTTCAGGAGAAGAATCGCGGCAGACGGCATCAGACCCATGCCAAGACAGAGGCCATCAAAAACGCACCGAGACCACAGAACGTGACAGAGCTGCTGTCATTCCTGGGACTCCTCAATTATTTTGATAATTTCATACCCGGGTTAAGCACCTTGCTAGAACCTCTACATGTGTTGCTACGTAAGGGAGATGACTGGGTGTGGGGGAAATCACAAGAGACTGCTTTTGAGAAAACCAGAAATCTGTTATGTTCCAACAAACTGCTTGTTCTGTATGACCCATGTAAACATTTAGTGCTAGCTTGTGATGCGTCTTCGTACGGGGTCAGGTGTGTGTTACAACAAGCTAACGAATCGGGGACATTGCAACCGGTCGCCTCTGCATCCAGGAGTTTGTCCAAGTCCGAAAGTGCCGACAGCATGATTGAAAAAGAAGCTCTGACATGTGTTTACAGGGTGATAAAATGCACCAGTATCTGTTTGGGCCTAAGTTTGAGTTAGAAACTGACCATAAGCCGCTCATATCGCTGGTCTCAGAGAGCAAAGGGATTAAGACCAATGCCTCTGCTCACATCCAAAGATGGCCGCTCACACTGTCTACATGTAACGATG